>NC_061093.1:41840682-41895682 GCF_015104395.2 Macrobrachium nipponense
GGCTAATCTGCCATGGGACGTTCCATCATCCGACCTCTGATGATGACTGGGAGAATGAAAATGAGGTATACACATACATCTTGCAGCACGAAGTCAAAGTTTTACATAATTTTGGGAATTTGAACTCTTGGATAATAATTGGCTGAGAAGTTTAATCTCTCTCTCTCTCTCTCTCTATCTCTCTCTCTCTCTCTCTCTCTCTCTCTCTCTCTAAAGCCCAGCTGTTAGCTGCAACGTAAAACAAATTATTAAAAGCTAAGGTTCGTTTATTATACCGAGGTATCATTACCACTGTGCTCTTCTTGATGTTTATAATGTTTTACATATTTCTAATACTATAGTATAGTAGATTTACATCAACCGTGCATTCCCTTACGACGCTCCTGATTGGCTGCTGATAAGCCAATCACAGAGCTGGAAACTCTCAGTCTCTCAAGAGAGTTAACATGGCAGGATGTATAATCCACCTCTTCTGAGGCATACGTCTTTCCAAAGTATCCCTCAGGAGAGGTTGAACATACATCCTGCCTGTGTGAACTCTCGATGGAGACAGAGTTTCCAGCCCTTTGACTGGCTTATCAACAGCCAATCAGGAACGTCGTAAGGGACTGCCCTAGACATCAGATGCACGGTTGATGTGAATCTACTATAGTTACAGGAAATGTCAAATCTCTTATTTTATAAAAAATAAAAATAAAATAAAATAATGAAATAAACTATATGTACTTACGCGTGTTCGTGAATCCTCAACCCTACAGTAACATGAGCTGTCTGTACAATTAGACCAGAGAGAAAAAAAAAAGAAAAAAAAAAGTTAGACCTCCAGACCGTGAGGAGCAGATTCCCTTTCTAATTTCCGTTCTCATCGATTCCAGAAGTAGGCCTATCCCTTCCTTCTGGCTTATGCCACACTATTTCTCGTTTATTCTTTGGTGATGAGTGGTCTGGTCTAAATAATATAATAATAATATATATATATATATATATATATATATATATATATATATATAATATAGATATATATATATATATATATATACCATTATATCATGACGTGTTTATGATTCACGGATTAACATATCTGTACAATTACATTTGTCGACTCCACTATGTTACGAAATCCTTACTCGAAATTATACATATGTATAAAAAAAGTACATCATTTGTCCCCATATGTATAAAAAAAGTACATCATTTGTACTCATAAACGAATATTTGGTAACATTATTTTTACGCTCATCAAAGACATATTTTCCAAACATTTTCACATACCGTATCCGTCAAACTTTAACCTTACTTCCACCTATGTTTGCAAACTCCTATCATTAAAAGGAAAATTTCTGTATTACTTATTTAAATGAACCTCTCGGCCAACCTAGATACAATTTTTCATGAACCGTCTTGTGCATTTGTTGTTACTATGAGATTCAGGGTCTCTGTAACACGGTTTTTTGGACTTTGCTCCTTGTCAAAGCATCGGATGTAGCTGAAAGTTGACATATGTATATTTTACAACCACACACAAATTTTGTCAGCATTATCAATAACCTAAACCCGATAGTTTTAGTTTTTATAGAGTAAAAATGATATAGCCGACGCCATGGCCAATGATTACGAGCCAAGAGTCGAAAAACATTCATTACGTAAGCAAGTTAAACAACACACCTTTTGACGAAATGTTGCCCCGCCCATCTACCAGACAGAAACTAAAACGGCTCTGAAACCCAAAGACTTTATGAATGGCTGAACGATACATAGATGTGGGTGGGTATCAGTGCTAGCGTAGTAATGCTACTGTAGCAGTAGTGCCGCAACAGTATAGCAGTAATATACATGAATTAAACGTTTAGGCCAACTGCTGGGATCCTTGAGGATCATTTAGCACTTCTTACAACTACTCTAGAAATTGTTTCTATAGACAGATGTTAAATTTTCTAATCCAACAGTGTCCATGGTAGGCTTCAGTGTTATCCTGAATTATAACGAGGCGAAAGTGGGTGGAGCCTCATGAAGTCATCATTCTGACGATAATTATTGGTGAAGGTTTAAAGTCAATATACGGTACCGGCTTTTTTTTCAGTAAATAGGTATATAGCCAATAAATAAAAATTGCTTGACATTGGATATAGCAGTTATCAAATCAAGCTTGTCTACTATGTTATTGAAAATTACCAACTATTCCCTACATCTTGTCATTCTGATTGTGACCTATAAAGTAGACTGTAATTTCTTAGGAAACCTATTTTGGGAGTTAGACTAATATAATCGAAGTGTTTTTGTATTTATTAACATATTTTGTTGGTTTGTTCATTATGACAATTATCAGTGGAGAGGTTCCAGAGTTCATAAAGGTGTACTGCTTTGCTTATTTTTAAATTTGTATGTCATTGTTGCCAGAGGTTTAGCCTTCGTTACGTATAGCCAATCATCCATCGAGAAAAAGGGAAGAAATGCTGTCATAAGTTACGTAACGAGTGCGTTCGAAACCTTTTCTCTGAGTAAGTTGGCCCGTCTTCAAAAAAGGTCACTTTTACATTATAAGTACCAAATTTATTCAACCTACGTAATGCAGAATACAGTCAAAATTTGTGTGTAGATATAATATGTATTCTGAATAAGCGTTATATTTATGAAATGCATAAATAAAAAGTTATTGCGAAAAAACCGTGTTACAGAGGCCCTGAATCTCATAGTAGTCAATAGTATAACCTAATTATTCCTGTTATATATACATAATATATATGTGTGTGTGTGATTTTAAATCACGGAAAAGGTAAAACCATGATGGTTGTAAAAAAAAAAGTTACAGCCTCGAAGACAAAATGAAACAAATGAGATGCTATAAGTACTTTCGTCTTATTACCAAGACATGGTGACAGCAACTGTGCCCAAGTTGTGACCATGTCTTGGTAATGAAACGAAGGTACTTAGTATCTTAATTGTTTCACTTTTCCTTGGTGGCTGTAACTTTGTTCATACATATATTATATATATTAATGGTATATTATATATATTATATATATAATATATATATAGATATATATATACTAATATATATATCATATATATAGCAATTGAAACACTAGCAGGGAAGCGCCATCTACATATCAGTAAGGACACCAAGGCCAATCTGATCTATAAATGGCAGTGCAGTGGTTGTGATGCCACTTACGTTGGAAAAACTACCAGATCAGCTTGGATGAGATGGTTTGAGCACCTTGGTAGGTAATTTCGTACAGGCAATTATCTTACAAGACCTAGTTATAGTGCAATTAGGGAACACAGCGAGAAGTCTGGTCACCCTTTACATATCGATGATTTTTCTATTTTAACCTCTGCCCCGTTTGCTACAGACCTCGACATTTTAGAAGTTTTATATTCTGTTAAGATAAAGCCTTCCTTACCTAGAAATGTAGCTGTTACCTCACTTTTGTGTTTTTAGTCTGCATCCTGCTGGTTTGTATATCGACTTACTATGAGATTCAGGGCCTCTGTAACACGGTTTTTTCGCAATAATTTTTTATCTACGCATTTCATAGATATAACGCTTATTCAGAATACACATTATATCTACACACAAATTTTGACTGTATTCTGCATTACGTAGGTTGAATAAATTTGGTACTTATTAATGTGAAAAAGTGACTTATTTTTGGCAAGACGGGCCAACTTTACTCAGAGAAAAGGTTTAGAACGCACTCGTTACGTAACTTATGACAGCATTTCTTCCCTCTTTCTCAATGGATGATTGGCTATACGTAACGAAGGCTAGACCTCTGGCAACAATGACATAAAAATGTAAATACAAGCAAAGCAGTACACCTTTATGAACTCTGAAACCTCTCCACTAATAATTGTCATAATGGACAAACCAACAAAATATGTTAATAAATACAAAAACACTTCGATTATTAGTCTAACTCCCAAAATAAGTTTCCTAAGAAATCACAGTCTACTTTATAGGTCACAATCAGATTGACAAGATGTAGGGAATAGTTGGTAATTTTCAAAAACATAGTAGACAAGCTTGATTTGATACAGGATAACACTGAAGGCTATCATGGGCATTGTAGGATTAGAAAATTTAACTTCTGGCTATGAAAACTCATTTCTCGAGTAGTTGCAAGAAGAGCTAAATGATCCTCAAGGATCCAAGCAGTTGGTCTAAACGTTTAATTCATGTATATTACTGCTATTACTACAGTAGTATTACTACGCTAGCACAGATACACCACCCACATCTATGTATCGTTCCGCCATTCATAAAGTCTTTGTCATGGCCACGGGCTTTCTCTTGACTGTAAAAAGTTGCAAGTCGTGAGACAAATGCAGTTTTGCAACCACGGGGAAAATTCCAAATCCTGTTAGCCATTATTGACTGCTATGGGTTTCAGAGCTGATGGAATAAGGTGAATGAGTTTCTGTCTGGTGGATGGGCGGGGCAGCATTTCGTTAAATGTTGTTTACCTTGCTTACGTAATGAATGTTTTTCGACTCTTGGCTGATAATCATTGGCCATGGCATCGGCTGGATAATTTTTACTCTATAAAAATTAACACTATCAGGTTTAGGTCATTGATAATGCTGCCAAAATTTGTGTGTGGTTGTAAAATATACGTATGTCAACTTTCAGCTACATCCGATGCTTTGATAAGGAGCAAAGTCCAAAAAACCATGTTACAGAGGCCCTGAATCTCATAGTAGTATATTTACTGTTCTTTTGTACCATCCGTTTTTGTGACTTAAATTTGCATTCTGCTTTATTTTATTTTATCTACTCAATTGTTTCATTTAGCAATTTTTAATTCTAATTTTTTAAGTATTAGCTATCTTTTAACGTACTCTTATAATTTTTATACATATCATTTTATCATTGTGAATTTGATTGCAAGAACTATAATGTCATTTATTTCAATTTTGTATGTTGATAACGAGTGATAGTACTACTCGAAACATGGCCCAATAAAGTTGTACAAAATGCTGTTCCGGGTTTTGGCCTTGGCCGGTATCCTTACTGATATATTATATATATATATATATATATATATATATATACTATATATATATATATATATATATATATATATATATATATAATATATATATATATATATATATATGTGGTGTGTGTGTGTGTGTGCGTGTGTGTGTGTATATATGTATATATATGTGTGTGTATGTATACTATATACATACATAAATATATATGAATTTTTATCAGATCACGTGATTCATTACGTGCATCAAGCTACAATGTCCTTTAATATCCAATTCACTCTACCTCGGCATTATATATTTTCGTATATGTTAACCGAAAATATATTGATTCCAAGATAAAATGAATTGGATATTAATGGACAAAGGACATTTGTAGCTTAATGCAAGTATATATATGTATATAATCATATATATATATATATATATATATATATATATATATATACATATATATATATATATATATATATATTAGGTTACATTTATTGATCTCGTCTACTCATCATTTAGAAAAGTAGCCATTTTCCCCTGAATCAGCTGACTTCAAAGGGGAAAACGCTAGCCAGAGATAGGAATTTCCTGTTAGAGAGGGGGAATAGAGACTCTTGTCAGCCTTAGGGACATATCCCAAAGGGTAGTGTGTAGCAAAGCTAGGTACTTATTAGGCCTACGTCTTAAGCTCCTTTTTCCTGTGAACCCCTTGCTGGCCGTATGTTCTGTTTCCAAGGATGCCCTGCTCTTGGGGGGGGGGGGGGGGGGGGGGCGGGGGGGGGGGGGGGGGTGTAAGCTGAACCCATCCCCCATGAAGGACACCTGCAGTCGCTCTCAGTTGCCTCCAGTCGTGACTCGGACGGATGTCCAGCCAGCAGCCTGCCATTTAGGGCCTACCAAGGCGTTTACTGGCACGCCCAGACCTGAGACAAAGCCGACGCCGCATTCTACAAAGGTCCACTTACTATGGCATCCAGGTACGTCTTGTGAATCAGTCATATTGCCAGTTCTTTACCTCCTAGTTGTAATTACTCCCCATTTTCAAAATTCAAACTCCTAATTCTCAAATGAACATTCCTTTCTTCCCTTTCACTGCCTCGTGGCCGCATGCTCCCTTTTGTGATCGTCCCAGACAAATGAAGTCACTGAATATTTCATTTAACACTAAGTGTGTTAGACAAAGTGAGTAACTGTAACTTGTGCAAGAACTCTTTAATTATTTTGTGTCTAATCTGGGATTTCTTCCAGATTTGCCGAGTCACGTGTCCAAGTCTTCGCGCCCGCAAGTGCTGCATTACCGCAAGATAATATGAATAATTTTGAAAACCACCTTTTACATGAATCTCATTCTAGCCAGCTATCATACCCTTGTGAGAGATAATATTGTTCCCCGTGCGGACAAGGTGCATTGACTTCTTCTCCAGGTCATTAAACGGCCTCTAGTAAATAAATGTGTGTAAAGTAATTAGCTGAGTTTTCTGGCGACCTCCTCTAGAGTAAATTAACACAATAAGTCCTTTTAAGGTAAGTTTCAAGTAAATTATTCTGCATTTTCCCTCAAATATTTTCTTTTACGTATTTGGGCCCTTCAGGCCGGGGCTTCAAACGTAAAAATATATATCATACATTTATATTGAGAGAGAGAGAGAGAGAGAGAGAGAGAGAGAGAGAAAGGTGGCATCTATAACTTACTGAAAACACTTTCATTATCGACAAATCCCGAAGGGACCAAGAAAAGTTTCTGCTGTCCTGCTGTATTTATCATTCTCAGGTCGACCGCATCTTCTTCTACTAACCTTTGGCTCCACTAGACTTTTTATGTCCCTTTACATCAATACAGAGCACCGCCAAAATGATTTAGAGAAATGCTGAGGTACTAGAAGTGTTGCCTGTTAGTACCAGTGTGGATTCGAGAGGTCTAGAAGAAAAAAAATCAATAAACCTTGCCGATGGCACACATAAACACACACATATTTATGTATATATATTTAAATATATAAACATTATACATATATACAAATATATATATATATATATATATATATATATATATATATATATGTAAATAATATACATATATATAATATATATATACATATATATATATATATATATATATATATATATATATATATATATATATATATATATATAATAATGCTTAATTTAAAAATGAACTGAATGCGAAGTTAATTGAAAGTTATGACCATCAAATTCAAAATCTCCCTAACCAAATAGTACATAGTTTTTTTTTTTTTTTTTTTTTTGTTTTTTTTTTTTTTTTTTACGTTGCAAGTCTAACTTTAAAAGAGTACTGTATCCAGGTGTACGATGTACCTCAGTCCAAAACTGCCAAAATATCCGAAACCTAATAATATATATAACTTTTGTAGCCGGTATCAGAATTCAATCAATGGCATGCGTGATCCATGGTCGTAATACATTTCTATATAACATTGCAAGGAAAGAACTGCGTGTAAGTAACGCTTCTGAATTGAGGTTTACGTATCACTTCCTGGAATCCAGGAAAAAACAAAAATTTTAAGAATACTGGAAATGAGAACTTCAAGGGCTAATCTGCTATGGAACATTCCATCATCCGACCTCTGATGATGACTGGGGGAATGAAAATGAGGTATATATATACATCTTGCAGCACACAGTCAAAAGTTTTACATAATTTTGGGAATTTGAACTCTTGGATAATAATTGGCTGAGAAGTTTACCACACACACACACTCTCTCTCTCTCTCTCTCTCTCTCTCTCTCTCTCTCTCTCTCTCTCTCTCAAGCCCAGCTTGTCGTTAGCTGCAACGTAAAACAAATTCTTAAAACCTAAGGTTCGTTTATTATACCGAGGTATCATTCCTACTGTGCTCTTCTTGATGATATTAATGTTTTACATATTTCTAATACTATAGTAGATTTACATCAACCGTGCGTCTGATGACTAGTGCAGTCCCTTACGACGCTCCTGATCGGCTGTTGATAAGCCAATCACAGGGCTGGAAACTCTCAGTGTCTCGAGAGAGTTCACATGGCAGGATGTATAATCCACCTCTTCTGAGGCATACGTCTTTCCAAAGTATAACCTCAGGAGAGGTTGAACATACATCCTGCCTGTGTGAACTCTCGAGGGAGACTGAGAGTTTCCAGCCCTTTGACTGGCTTATCAACAGCCAATCAGGAGCGCCGTAAGGGACTGCCCTAGACATCAGATGCACGGTTGATCTGAATCTACTGTAGTTACAGGAAATGTCAAATCTCTTATTTTATAAAAAAAAAATTAAAATTAAAATAAAATAATAAAATAAACTATATGTACTTACGCGTGTTCGTGAATCCTCAACTCTACAGTAACATGAGCTGTCTGTACAGATCTTCACTACAATCAGACCAGAGAGGAAAAAAAGAGGAAAAAAAATTAGCCCTCCGGACCGTGAGGAATAGATTCCCTTTCTAATTTCCGTTCTCATCGATTCCAGAAGTAGGCCTATCCCTTCCTTCTGGCTTATGCCACACTATTTCTCGTTTATTCTTTGGTGGATGAGTGGTTTGGTCTAAATAAAAACATAATAATATAATTCGCTTAATATATATAAATATATTATATATATATATATATATATATATATATATATATATATCTATTATTATATATATATATGTATATATATACACATATACATGTATACTATATATGTAGCACTCGTAAAACTTTCTAGCGCACTCGACCGCGGTTTTTGTTTTAAGCGCTATAAGTTCTGTATATCGAGTCAAAGCATCTATGATTACTAGGAGGTGCTTATTTCCTCTGTCTGACTCGTAAAATCCTGTTAATAAATCTAAATGTATTCTTTCAAAGGGTTGATTTGGCACGGGGTAAGCCCCTAGGCTGACAGGTGTCTTCGTGTGCCCTTTGTATTCTTGGCAACTACTCCGGCTGGCAACCCCAATGTGGTGACTCTCGTGAGCGCGAGGTCAGCAATTGTCCCTTTTCAAGGTCGGGTCAATGGGTTCCTGCCTCAAAATGTTGAGGCATGGATCTCATCTGTAGACGCTCATTTAAATGCAAAAAGCATCACAGACCCAGCAGTACAATTACAGGAGGCCAAAAGCTTCATAGACTTTGCTAAAGGAGACGCAAGTGCTTATCTAAGGGGGGTTTCTTTCCAAGAGGCGCTTACATGGGACGAGTTCAAAATCAGATTACGTGCCGTGTATGGGGGTGAAGAGGCTTTAGATGTAGTATTGGCATTGAGAAATATCCTTAACCAAGCCTCCATGACTTAGCTTAATGTTGTCGAGCGGGCGGCGCTAATTGCCGACCGGCTAAATGAATATCAAGTTAGTTTAAGTAACTCCGGGTGGGTTACGAGTGCCAAAATCAACGTGAAAGATTTTATCCGTTTGATTCTACCTTACGAGTATCACTGCAATGTTGCCTGAACGCGTTAGTGCGGTGTTTTGACACAAAAAATTGCAGCCCAACAGTACGGAATTAGATGTGTATAAACATATCAAAAAACACATGTCTAAATGTACCGACCTAGATCCTTCGCTCATTCAAGTTTTTGCAAAAAATGAGAACAAGCCACAACAAGTAAACGTGGTACATAATAATAATCAAGTTGCAGGGATGGTTTGTTATAACTGTAAATGACCAGGTCACATGATTTCAGACTGTCGGACGCGTTTTTGTTCAATACATAATAGTTCCACTCATTCATATAATCGTTGCTACTCGAGGAATCAACAGCAGAATGCTACAAACACGCAACCAGTTGCCAGTGCAAATAAAAAGAAGGGTCCTCAGTACTATAAAAAGAAACAACCAAACGGAAATTCTGCACAACAGCAGAAACAAACAAATCGTGCTTCAGGTACCTCTGTTCCTGGGCCGTCTAGCCAGAACTTGCAAGGGCAAGCGAATTTTCAAGGTGTGATAAACAAAACAAATCCCACCGCTGCCACCAGTCTAAGTCTCTTCGCTTTTGCGAAATACTTTTTTTTGTTTCTCCTTACGACTGTCATTCGTAAGTATTTCTGGTTCCTCCCATCTCCTTGTGATATCTTAGTAGAGTGGTTCTTCTTAACTAAAGGAGAGGATTCAAACAGATAAGTTGAACAGATATAACAACTTTATTCTGTAACTCCATACTAAGAGATGCAGATCGGTTGGGAGACCGATATGTTTGAATGCTGGCACGGAACTGCCATTCTAGAGCATCACGTCGATAGCGGAACATTAGCTATCTCAGCGATTCATATAAAAACATACGTAGTCCGCCGGCTCGGAAGTTACAAGTTTCCGGCGTAGGTTAACAGGTCAACCGCTTCCCATGGAAGTTGTTGTGCAAAGTTATCATTAATATAAAATGCTGACAATGTACAGAGCTAAACCAGGCTACTGCAGACAGCGCATAGCGTAATCTAGATCTGCATTGGTCACGTAGGACCCTCCTAATGCCATGACCTCAGGTCATGGGTTTTTATTTACAGATACTGTAATATGAAATAATGTATTTATTACATTAGGCTCGGACTGCTACCTATTCAAGCCTTGAATAACAAAAGTTACTTTAAACATTGTTTCTTAGGAGCGTGCTCGTAACATATGGTCTACGTATAAACATAATAAGTGATTAAATGCATAAAAAGGTTCTGTTACCCTTTTTGACATATTCATAAACAAAGATAAATGCATGGAAAATCTAGATCCATGTTTGGTAATAATGATTAGGTACCCAAAAATAATAAAAAGGTAAAAATCAAAAGATTAACATGTATACATGATTAATATGATAATAGGTAACCTGATTAAGAATAGTGGTTACTACATAGATTATAGCATGATCATGGATAATTGTTAAAGAGTACTTGTCACTCTTCGTAATAGATAAATATAATTGTACAATGGTATAATAGTATAACTGTGTAATTGTGCACAAATGCAATATATAGGGCTGGTATATTTTATTAGGTGCCCGAAAAATACCTTTAGGAGTATATTAATGTATAATATTGGGCTATAATATTTTATTAGGTGCCCGGGAGATACTTTAACTGTTCAAATGCAAAGGCGTGAGTCTTTCTTGTCCTACATTTTTGCCAGCATACGGACCGCTTTTCACACACAACACAATTCCAGACAATTTCCCTAGGCACAAAATGAAGTGGCCAGTTTCAGGCGGCCCAAACTCAAACGACATGAGTTTAACGGGTACGTCATCTAGACGGGACAATACGTTTCCTTGGAGATCCTTCTGTTTACGCCTCAGCCTACGCCAAGCAAAGATGTTGACGGCGATAACCAATATGGCCGTCACGCTGAACACGGCCAGCAGAATGGAGTAACGAAGATTTTCTCCACCTGCATAAGTCGGTGACGCGTGGTTCATCTCAGCCAGTTGCGTCAAACGATGAGCCACCCGCGCATTGTATGGGAGAGGTAGTGATGGGATGATTGTAGACGCCCAAGTATAGTTCGCAAAATACGCCTTCTCACGTATTATCGTGTTGACCCCTCTGACGGTGTAGTTTGTAGATGTCCCCGTACAACCATCAGCTGCTACAAAGATAGGGGAATGGGCGGTGGTCCAATCCGGACATACTACGTTGAATCCGGCTTTATCGTAACGGATCCAGGAACCATTATTCATCCTGTAATTGAATTTATTACTGTAAAAGGGATAAAGTTTCCCCAGACAACCTTCGCTTGTATGAGAGAGAGAGCCGTTTAGCACTATGCCTAACTCACATGAATCCGTTGATATAGGATAGAATTCAAAAGAGTCAGCTGTACAAATTTTATTATTCATGGCTTCTGAACAGTGAGTGAGTTTATCTAAGTCTTTAATGACTGTAAATGATTTCCTATCAGAAGAAATCAGTACATGCCCCGTCAAATTGGATATTACTGGACTTGAGTTATTCGTCATGAAAGTAGGAAACGGTGCTATTTTGTATGATTGCCAAGCATCGGAAGAATCAAAAGGTATTGTGATCATAATTCTATAATTTTCAACGCTGAATGATATTAGGCTATAATATCAGTCAGCGTTGAAAATTATAGAATATACCAGCCCTATATATTGCATTTGTGCACAATTACACAGTTATACTATTATACCATTGTACAATTATATTTATCTATTACGAAAAGTGACAAGTACTCTTTAACAATTATCCATGATCATGCTATAATCTATGTAGTAACCACTATTCTTAATCAGGTTACCTATTATCATATTAATCATGTATACATGTTAATCTTTTGATTTTTACCTTTTTATTATTTTTGGGTACCTAATCATTATTATTACCAAACATGGATCTAGATTTTCCACTTTTACTTTTTTCTTATCACTTCTATTCCTTGCGATCCTATCAAAATATCTATAAGAGTACACTCGACCACTACGTAAACGCATATGCAATGTACTGTATAAATGTGTTATAATAATAGGAAAATCCCCCAAAAGATACAAAAATACAGATAATTTGATAAAATATTATACGGAGAATTCCTGCAAGAAACGATTAGCAACAACGAGAAGAGAAAAAAAATAATCTGCGGGCGAGAACTCGTAGTTGAAGATTGATTCTGTAATGAAGGAAGATTAAGATGGCGAACAACTCACCCCCAGAATACTGGACGATCGACTCCTGATGAACAACACTTCACTGAGGAAAGAACCTGAATAGATAAAATGGTACTTAGCTCCAGATTATATGGTGAAGGATTGTTGACATGGGATGACGTCTCAGTTCCTGTCGTCTTGCGTCGGAAGTCGTGATGACGTCACGGTCTTCTCTCAGGCGCACGATGCATGAAAAAGTCCAAGATTGATGACGTCACAGCCTCCGTCCTTGCATTACTTCCTCTTGCTCTCGTCCGGTGTTGATTCTCGAAGATAAGTGACAACAGTCACTCAAACGTCGATGTTGATGCTTGTATTCTTCTCGATGAAGGACATATCTTCGTCTTCATAAAATGTTGCGTTGATTGAAGATCCCGTTTAAAAATTTTCTAAAATGTTAAACGGGCCTTCAAACTTAGGTGTCAGTTTATAATTTAAACCTTTACGTACGTATACTTGTATGTATACCTGATCGCCCACGGCATATGTTCTAGTTGGCTTAGCTATTTTATCATGATTTTTTTTCATTATTATTTGTGCTTCTTCTAGATTCTTACGAAGTATATTATATCGACTTATGCTTGCATCCATAACATCCTTTAGAGGATTTGATAAATTAGTTGTAGGCGTTAGGATGTGGAAAGGTGTTCTAGCCGGGATAACCGTACAGTGCCTCGTGCGGTGTCATTTTAATAGACACATGATACGAGTGATTAAGTGTGCTTGTAAGTGTTTACATAATAAAAATATGGAATGTTAGTCCATATATATAAAAGTCTAAAACTAAAGAGGTCAACCAGATTGCTTGCAGGAATGTGATCAGACTAGAGACGCTAAAGATGACGTATACAATAAATATGTAAGCTAAGATAATCACCGTCACCTGTAGTCATTCAATTGTTTATAAACATTAGTCCAAGCTCCCTGCTTGAGACAACTACCCCGACCTATTATTCAAACGGCCTACGTGATCTGTAGCGTGTCTCATTTGATTGTGTGTTCGTATGAAACTATGTCATTGTATGTATGTTCATATGTTCGAACTACTGTCTGTTCCTTCATAACTTGTAACAGAGATGGTAGACAGCAGAACAGAGTTAGCTATCGACATTAGAAGACCTGTACCTCTTTACCTAAGCTTTATCATGTAGAGGAATAGGATTAGCCATCATCATTGGCAGAAGCGATCAAGCTATCGTTATCAGAAGACTTGTACAATCATACCTAATCTTCATCATGTAAAACTTCAGAAGAATATACTATTTTTATACCTTGTGTTTTCTACAAGAACCTCACCGAACCATGAGTTTAACACACCGTCGTAAAGATAATACCGACTTCGTAAGTGATCTACAAAACCCCAGACACTCCATTGAAGATGGAAGTGCAATACCAACCGACTTAGCGTATAGATTATCGCTAGTCTAACATTACCTCATAGGGCGCCTTATCATACAAGGCACAAGCCCTAATATTTGGTGGCCAGCGGACCAGAAGAACTCTACAACGTCCTACGAAGAAAAAACAGAATAATAAATCATGTAGTCAACGACGACGAAAGCAGCAGATTCTTCAAGCAACCTAGTATCATCATTAGTGAGCGACTTCAGAAAACAACAAGATTCGTCAAGCAACTTAGTATCATCGTTAGTGAATAACTTCAAGAAACAAAACCGACGTGTCCTTTTCCTACGGCAACGGAAGCTTCGTCTCTCATTAGAATCATTCAGAAAACATCGTTAGTGAGCGTTTCCGGCACTGCAAGAAACAAACCGAACGCGTCTGCAGCATCGGATTTTCAAGGGCTCGAATCATCGAAACAACGCGCACGGGGGAAACTGAAGCCAAACCAGGTCGTCCGCTAAATAGAGAAGGAGGACCAAGGCCGTGTGTCGTTATCGGAACACCGTGACTTCCCACAAAAGCAAGCTAAGTACAATTTTTTATTCATTTGGAGTAACTTTGAGTGTTTCCTTTGCAGGTCGAATTTCGTTATTCCTGTGGCTGAAGTTACGAGACATTCTTAATCTCTTACTTTTTTACAGAAATTATCTACATCATTGAGATTTCGCTACTGCGAGTTTTTATCTTTGAGTGTCTGTTTCCAGAAGTTCTACTGAAATATCATAATCATATACTATGTTAATTTATCATTTTGGGGGGTGATTATTAATCCCTTACGTAACAAATCATATTTAAACAGTGAATATGCGTTTACGCAGTGGACGTCTGTATTTATACAGAGGCATGGATAGGGTCGTTAGCACCGTAGTGATTAGAAAACACACAAAAAACAAGTGGAACACCCGTACAAATCTATATAAATTAGAGGTAACACTATTCGGGTCATGACAATAAAGCTCCTTTGCAAGTCCCGATCGCAGTTTTAGCCTTGAGTTTTTTGAGTTATATAAAATATCGAACCTCAATGACTCAACTTAACTTTAAAAATACGGCTGGATTGCAAGGAATAACATGTCTGTAAAAAACTTTCGTCAGGCTAAATGCGCTGACCAGGATCCCTCACTATTTCAAATTTTAGCAAAGAATTGAAGTACAAACAGTTAATATTGAATACAGTAGAGATAACTTGTCTTATTAGTATCGCTCAGTTCCTAATAGTTCGTCATTCATTGCTGTATACGTAACCAGCAACATAATGCTAAAAACACACAATACGTTTGCCGATGGTAATAAAGAGAAAGGATCCTAATTATTACAAAAAGAAATAGAAACAGTAGCCTTTCAGAATCAAACAAGCAAAACTCGGTGACTGTGTCACCTAGTCAAGCGGTCAAGGTTAGTTAAATCTGCCGAGTTTTCAAAGCGCAAGCAAATTCCACGCAATAAGCGACTCTAGCAGAGTGGGGAAAAGCGATGTTGGTTCATACCAATATCTTTTTGAATTAAAAAGGATTTTTCCTATGAAACACACGACCGCATAAGTAAATCAGAGCAGGTTTTCGTTTTAATTTTAATACATTAAGTTATAATAAATACTGGTGGATTAAGCCCAACTGTACGCGCCGTAAAAATTAGAATATCTTGTTTTATTTCTTTAATACACGTAATATCTTGTATTTACGGACTCACCGTCTGTTGTTCGAACTTCCCTAATGAGAAGTCCGGATAAGCGAGCGCTTACAGATACCTCTATAGTTATAAAAAAACATTGATCTGTATGTAGTGTAATTGTAAGATCCCATCTAGGGGTATACAAAATATTATCTTACATCCTGCAAAATAAGGCGTGTTTTATCAAAGGAAAATCCTATAAACCTTCAAACATAGTAAAATCCGTTTGAACAAAAATGAGACAGTTAATCAAATAATAACTTATATAAAGGAACTATACATTTGTCTCATAAATCGTAACATTGTTCAAATAAAGACCCAACAGAATTCTCCACAACCGCAGTCGTACTTTGCACGCAAAATCTCGAGAAGGATGCACCATTGAATGTCTTAGTGCGTGTAAAAAGACTTGCTGCGGGAAATGAATTTTAATCCTTCCCGACACTCTAAAATATAAACGATTTCCGCGAACAAAGCCCTAAAAGTATACATATCGTGGATACGGAAGTTATAAATATCGCATTTTTTATTGTTGCTAATTGTTAATCACGCCCAACCGGTCGTGGATGAATCTCTCTGATAATCTATCTAAAGTAATATCCGTAAAGTCATTCAAGCAGAGGTGATTCAGCAGAATTTTTTTTATCTTTTACCTGAATACCAGGAAGTTTCTCCACTAGCGAGTGATCTCTGGGAAAAACGGATGTAATTTAACACAAAATCGGTCTAAGGGACAAACATAAAGCTATATACGTACCTTCGTATAGACTCTCACTGCAATTTCAAAATAGAGATAAATGACGAAGTTGAAAAATGTTAGTAATAGGAGTCATTATTAGGAAATCAAATAAGCCCATATAATTTTTCCCTCAAACGTCATGCCATAAAAGATCGGACTTGGCGTATCTGCGCAGATTACTGTCGCTTAAACAAGGAAACGACTCCCGATAGTTTCCAGTGCCATGTACCGACGACATCTTATCTCTGTTAGGTTAGAATAAATTTTTTTCACCTACTTGGACTTACTTAAAGGCTTTTACCTGATACCATTACCTAAGTGATTGTACCTCATATACCGTTTTCAGCACACTCAGGGGACATTATCAATTTTTACGTATGCCTCCGGCTTACGTTGCACCCCAATTATAATATAGTGTTTGGAGACTTTTAAGGGATAACCTACATGCCTATATGGATGATCTTGTAATCTTTTCTAATACCTTAGAAGTACATTCACATAAAGTAGAGCTAGTGCTACAGAGACAAAGACAAATAATTCAGAGTAAACATATCTAAATGAGAGTTTTTTTAAACCGAACATGTTTATCTAGGTTTTATGTGTCTGGTCAAGGTCTTAAAAAGTAGTCCATGGTAAGGTGTCGGCTATTCATAACTTTCCGGTACTTATTAACGTAAAGTAAAAGGGGGATACAGCACTTTTGCGCTGTAGTGGGTATTACAATCGTATGCAAATATGTAACTCTTCAATCATGACAGCTCCTTTAACAGATCTTACGAAGAAGAGCGTAGATTGATTATGGTCTAAAAAAGCATCAACAGGCGTTCGATATCTTAAAAGCGGAATAATGCAGCTTACCTAACTTAAAAATCCTGATTTAAATAAGGAATTTTTTTGTTTTTTTTTATTGCAACAGACGCCTCAGACCAAGGGGTAAGAGGGATACTACTTCAGTAATATGATAAACAGTTCTTCCCTATATTTTGCTTTTTTATTCACGTAAACTAAAGGCCCCTCTGAAAGTAAATATACAGTAATAGGCAAGGAAGGGCTAGGTATCTTTAACTCACTAGTATATTTTAAGTTCATAATCTATGGCTATCCATGATAAAGTCCTTACTGAACATGAGTCCTTTACCGAGTTTTTTCAAAGGCTTTAATCACAGTCCAAAAGGAACTCGGTGACAAATGATCATTCAGGACTTTGGAGCCAAGATAAGATATCTACCTGGGAAAGCAAATATCATAGCTGACGCATTATCCCGCAATCCCGCACCATACAGCAAAGAACCATTAATTGGACTAAAAGATATAGAAACATCCGTACCTATTGTTAAAACCGTATCTAAACAAGAAAAATTCCTTAACCCAAGAGATCGCGAGCATTGAATATCTGGGTCGGAGCGCAGAACTGTTACGAACTGAACAAAGCAAGCGTCAACAGACATAACCCAACAATAAACACTTCGAAACGGAACAGGGTCAGCGGCTAAGCAAAAAACAATACACACTTCGAGCAGAAACCCTAAAGCAAAAGTATACTTAAGGTATGTGTATCAGAAAAATGTAATCAAATGTAGTATTATATGTAGGTCAGTGACGAGGAAAACCCGAAGTTCACAGCAGATGACTAACGACCAGGTAGTAATAATAATCTCTTTCATACCAATCGTCATAAACTGGTTGCATTCCGTCATCCAGGGTTCCATAGTATGTCACAGAAAGCCAATCACTATTTTAACTGGCCTACAATGCTTACAGATATAAAAAGCACATAACTAATTGTAACATGTGTCATGAAAACAAGGGATACACTAAGACCCCTGTCAGTTTAAGGACCTATCCTGTGCCAAATCAATCCTTGAAAGAATATACGTAGAATTATTAACAGAATTACGAGTCTGACAGAGGGAATAAACACTTCTTAGTGTTAATAGTTCCTTGACACGTTATATAGAATTAATAGCACTAAAACAAACACCGCAATTGAGTGCGTTACGAATATTTATGAGTGCTAAATCAGTAAATATTGGAATTCAACATAATAATCTGTGACTCGGGTGGTGTAAATCAATAATAATCTCCTTAACACGTTGTGTGAATTCCTTTCCATTAAGAAAACCAATAATATATTTTATCACCCAGAGTCAATCGGTTTGGTAGAATAACGGATATTTAAATAGGAAGTGTCAATGTCTTACGAGTTACAACTCGTGATGTTGGATCCGGACTGGATTATAGCGGTTCTCGCGGTTTTAAATATTTTTATCATTTATATCTTGTATCTATAGAATTGATGCCGCAAGTAGCCTTATACGGTACGCCGCTTAGAAACAGAACACTTTTCCACATATTCAAGCCAACCATTAATATATCAAATATATATAAAAAATATATATAAATAAATAAATATAAAAAAAATAAGTAAATATGGATACAAGTGGAGTCAATATAATACACTCCGTAAGAAGTCGGAAGGGTTACAAATTATAATAAAAAGGAATCACGATAAAATCAATAAGCAAAACGTAACCATAGATAATTAAATATCCAAATATATATGCGTAAAGATTTGAACTCTAACTTAACGCTTTAGTAATGACAAAATAAGCTAAAAGTTCAAAACACATATCAAAACCTACTGACATATTGTCGTGTCCCGGTGATTTATATTCGTAGTCAATGAAAAAAAAAAAAATTAAATAAATAAATAAATAAATAAAATAATAATAAATAAAATAAATAAAATAAAATAAAAGAGATTTTAAAGTCAGGAAGTCTAGAAGTGAAAATGTTATTCTATGGAATAATCCTATATGAATCTTATACAGGGCTAATAATATATATAGAATTTGTATGGAAACCTTTTTCATATAGTTTGAATAAGGATATTTATTTAACATAAGCCAACATGAAACTAATATGTTTCAATTTTGGTACTGTTGTTTTTTTTTTCAGACATTCTTCTCATGCGGGTGGAGAATTAAAACACTAAAATATCATTTGAAAATACTAAAGTCGTATCTCTTACAGCAAGTAACGTAACTCTTAGCTGGCTGAGAGCAATCTCCTGCCAAGTGACGACGTCATCATTGCCGTATCAGCATTTGTTCCTTTTAACCTCAATAATCTGCTTACACAGGCTTCATCTGTGTGTCGTCTCTGCTTGCAAAAGCAGATTGACTGGAGAAAGGAATGCTTAGTTCATGAACTTCACATGTGGTTCATAGGTCACATGACAGGCCACATAACATATTCTTATCCGTGTGTGTGTAATGCAATTAGTTAAGGACTTGTAATCATTTTAAAATTAATGAACAATATAAGCAAATAGAATTTCTATAACAACAAAATGAATTAATTTTTTTTTCTGAACCTCATAGACAATTAGAGTCAATAATTCAGCTTATGACATGGGTAAACGGACATTTAGAATTATCAAGTTGTGGATAAGAAATATTTTACTTGCAACATTAGCCTATTACAATTCAAGTAAATCACATTCATGGAAAATGTCACATTTTCTTGGAAAACCCAAAGTTTATATAGAAATTAGTTACATAGTGGGTTTTTTTTTCGTTGCATCTCTACCTATTAATAATGTTTTAATAGTTAACCTCAGAGGATGCGCACGAGAAATTGAATATGAAACCTTTGTTAGGCACATAGAATCATGATTATCTTCTCTTTGACTCTTATGTTGCCTGGCATCTTACAATTAGCTCCGTTTTCCACTTCTTTGTCTAGTAACTTACTACCAGTAATATCGAATTTTCTTTGAGATTCGTAATGATATCTATTTATTTTTTTTTATAATTATGGTTATTTTTACAAGTCATCATAGACCTGGATAGGTTCACTCATTGTTAATGCCATGGATAAAAAAGTTTGTACAGCGGACTCTTTTGAATTCCGAAATATCAGCGAATTCATGTGGGTTAAGTATGGTCTAAATCGGCTCTCTCCCCTCCCCTGTATTTGGATGTCGTCTGAATTTACTTTGCCCTTGTGACAAGTATAATTTCACTTGCAGGCTGATTAATGGAACCGGTTACAGTATCCTGCAGTACGAGAGTTTCACATAGCAACTTCAAAAAATCGTTTCGTACGCAGCGGACGACTACAGTCAAGTAACAACCGCCTACAATGTGAAGGAATTTCATGGACTTCTTCGACTGACACCGTATCTCGTCGTTAATCTCGTTTTAATGCGGAACGCTCCAGCGGCTGTCGGAATTCGACTACAAAAAGGGACATACTTCCGACAATTACGACCCGAAGGATATTCAACTCTACTTTGCTGGCGAAGGACTCGTGCTGGGGATGTTTTTTTATTTCATCGCGAAACGTAATCGTGTAGCTTAGGATGCAGAGAATAAGTATAGCGCAAAATAGAACGTTGGACCCGCCCAGGCAAATTTTCCCCTTGTTTTAACCATTGAAAAAGGCCGTTTCATTGGCTAAAGGTGGTTGTCTGGAACTGTGTAATGGACGAAAAGTTGTTCGAAAGCTAGTTAAAAGTGAAGTAGTATAACCTCGGTCATGTATCCTATATATATAAAGTATCATGTATCCTATATATATAAATGATCATAAATAACAGAATCGAAATATATTTTTTGCGTGTACGCACTAGGAATATATATAAAAATGATCATAAATAACGAATCGAAAATATATCTTTGCGTGTACGCAATAGGAATCTATTTAAAGTGCACATATATTAATCATAATTATATGAATCCATATACATATGTATAAACAAATCAGGTAGCCTATAATCAATCTGTTACCTTATATCTTACCATTATCTGCAGTTATTTATGAGTTAATATATGAATTAATGAATCAGATATATAACATTTAGCATAAAAATCAACGAATCAATCAGCATAAACATTAATAACTTTATCAATTCATATATGAAATTTTTTATCAGTTAAAATATGATTTTTATCATGTTATCTTCATTCTATGCAATTATCAGAGTACATTAGTATTTTCTGTAGCATAAGTATCTTTAAAGAGATGAAGTGAAAACAAAACTGTATCATTATATATCATGTGATCACTATTATTTACCAATATCATTGTTTTATATTTTATTACTTGAATCAATTCATGTACATCATGAATTTTTATTTACTTATATATATATATATTCACATAGTGTCTGTATCACAACTCCTATAAGTCAGATGCAAGTCAAGTTTGAGTAATATTCAGTAGTTGGTTTTGGTAGCTGACCGAGCTAATGTTAAGTGTTTACATAATAAAAAATATGGAATGTTAGTCCATATATATAAAAGTCTAAAACTAAAGAGGTCAACCAGATTGCTTGCAGGAATGTGATCAGACTAGAGACGCTAAAGATGACGTATACAATAAATATGTAAGCTAAGATAACATGCCGTCACCTGTAGTCATTCAATTGTTTATAAACATTAGTCCAAGCTCCCTGCTTGAGACAACTACCCCGACCTATTATTCAAACGGCCTACGTGATCTGTAGCGTGGTTTCTATTTGATTGTGTGTTCGTATGAAACTATGTCATTGTATGTATGTTCATATGTTCGAACTACTGTCTGTTCCTTCATAACTTGTAACAGAGATGGTAGACAGCAGAACAGAGTTAGCTATCGACATTAGAAGACCTGTACCTCTTTACCTAAGCTTTATCATGTAGAGGAATAGGATTAGCCATCATCATTGGCAGAAGCGATCAAGCTATCGTTATCAGAAGACTTGTACAATCATACCTAATCTTCATCATGTAAAACTTCAGAAGAATATACTATTTTTATACCTTGTGTTTTTTCTACAAGAACCTCACCGAACCATGAGTTTAACACACCGTCGTAAAGATAATACCGACTTCGTAAGTGATCTACAAAACCCCAGACACTCCATTGAAGATGGAAGTGCAATACCAAACCGACTTAGCGTATAGATTATCGCTAGTCTAACATTACCTCATAGGGCGCCTTATCATACAAGGCACAAGCCCTAATATGCTTAGTACCGCAGGTATGGCAATGTCCCAGTTGGGGTCTGCCCCCCCTAAGGTGACCCTTAAAATGTTTAAAACCTTACGATTTGCCCTTTCCACTAGCCCATTAGACTCTGGGTGATAGATCATGGTATTGATTTTCTTTATACAAAGGAATTCGCACAAGGAGTTAAGGAAATGATTATTGAACTCCCCGCCCGAGTCTGAGATAATGGTGTGTGGAATTCCATGTTTACAGAACTCTACTTTATGGGCGTCTAATAAAGGAATATAACCTAGTTTCTCCGGTCCGTTTTCCAAAGTTAACGTCAGATCTTTAATAGGCATGAGGTGAGGAGATAACACACCCTTTGTCGCTAACGTAATAGCTTCTACATAATCTTTTGATTTCTCAATAAAATGTGATATTTTCACATAATATACGGTTATCCCGTCAAGGTTCTCACTGATCATAAGCCCCTAACCGACTTCTTTAAAGGCTTTAGTCACAGCCCTAAGCGAACTCGGTGGCACATGATCATCCAGGACTTTGGCGCGAGGATCGGGTATTTACCTGGGAAAGCAAATATCATTGCTGACGCATTATCACGCAACCCCTCTTCATCTTGTACCGAGCCATTAGCTGAATTAATAGATATCTCAACCTCCACGCCCATTGTTAAAACTATATCTGAACAGGAAGATCTGGGCTGGAGTGCTGAACTATTACAGACAGAACAAAGAAAAGATCCGCAAATAGAAAAAATCATCATTGCGTTAAACGGAAATCCGAAGGAAAAGGAATACATAAAGTATAAGCAGCAGAATTATATCATCAAGGATAATATCCTGTGTAGATCCGTGACGAGGAAAACCCGCAACACACCGCAGTTGAATAACAACCAGGTGGTGGTACCTATCTCACTCATACCCACTGTCTTAAAATAGTTGCATGAAAATCCACTGCATGGACACCCGGGTTATTCCTTAATCTCACAGAAAGCCAAATCCTTATTTTATTGGCATACGATGCTTACAGATATAAAAAAGCACATAGCAAATTGTCGCACTTCTCAAGAATACAAAGGGCACACGAAGACACCTGTCAGCCTAGGGGCTTACCCCGTGCCAAATCAACCCTTTGAAAGAGTACATTTAGATTTATTAACAGGATTTTACGAGTCAGACAGAGGAAATAAGCACCTCCTAGTAATCATAGATGCTTTGACTCGATATACAGAACTTATAGCGCTTAAAAACAAAAACCGCCGGGTCGAGTGCGCTAGAAAGTTTTACGAGTGCTACATATATAGAAATATGTATATATATCTATATATATATAATATATATATATATATATATATATATATATATATTAAGGCGAATAATGTATTTATTACATATATACCATTATATCATGATGTGTTTATGATACACGGATTAACATATCTGTACAATTACATTTGCCGACTCCACTATGTTAAGAAATCCTTACTCGAAATTATACATATATGTATAAAAAAGTACATCATTTGTATATGTATAAAAAGTACATCATTTTGTGACTCATATGTATAAAAAAAGTACATCATTTGTACTCATAAACAAATATTAGGTAACATTATTTTTACGCTCATCAAAGAGATATTTTCCAAACATTTCCACATACCGTATCCGTCAAACTTTAACCTTACTTCCACCTATGTTTGCAAACTCCTATCATTAAAAGTAAAATTTCTGTATTACTTATTTAAATAAACCTCTCGGCCAACCTAGATACAATTTTTCGTAACCCGTCTTGTGCATTGTTGTTAGTCAATAGTATAACCTAATTATTCCTGTTATATATATATAATATATATGTGTGTGTGTGATTTTAAATCACGGAAAAGGTAAAACCATGATGGTTGTACAAAAAAAGGTTACAGCCACGAAGACAAAATGAAACAAATGAGATGCTATAAGTACTTTCGTCTTATTACCAAGACATGGTGACAGCAACTGTGCCCAAGTTGTGACCATGTCTTGGTAATGAAACGAAGGTACTTAGTATCTAAATTGCTTCCCTTTTCCTTGGTGGCTGTAACTTTGTTCATATATATATTTTATATATTTATATATATATATATATATATATATATATATATATATATATATATATATATATAGCAATTGAAACACCAGCAGGGAAGTGCTATCTCATATCAGTAAGGACACCAAGGCCAATCTGATCTATAAATGCCAGTGCAGTGGTTGTGATGCCACTTACGTTGGAAAAACTACCAGATCAGCTTGGATGAGATGCTTTGAGCACCTTGGTAAGTCATTTCGTACAGGCAATTATCTTACAAGACCTAGTTATAGTGCAATTAGGGAACACAGCGAGGAGTCTGGTGACCCTTTACATATTGGTGATTTTTCTATTTTAACCTCTGCCCAGTTTGCTACAGACCTCGACATTTTAGAAGTTTTATATTTTGTTAAGATAAAGCCTTCCTTGGCTAGAAATGTAGCTGTTACTTCACTTTTGTGTTTTTAGTCTGCATCCTGCTGGTTTGTATATCGACTTACTATGAGATTCAGTGCCTCTGTAACACGGTTTTTTCGCAATAACTTTTTATCTATGCATTTTCATAGATATAACGCTTATATAGAATACACATTATATCTAAACATAAATTTTGACTGTATTCTGCATTACGTAGGTTGAATAAATTTGGTAACTTATAATGTAAAAGTGACTTTTTTGAAGGACGGGCCAACTTAACTCAGAGAAAAGGTTTTCGAACGCACTCGTTACGTAACTTATGACAGCATTTCTTCCCTCTTTCTAAATGGATCATTGGCAATACGTAACGAAGGCTAGACCTCTGGCAACAATGACATAAAAATGTAAATACAAGCAAAGCAGTACACCTTCATGAACTCTGAAACCTCTCCACTGATAATTGCCATAATGAACAAACCAACAAAATATGTTAATAAATACAAAAACACTTCGATTATTAGTCTAACTCCCAAAATAAGTTTCCTAAGAAATCACAGTCTACTTTATAGGTCACAATCAGATTGACAAGATGTAGGGAATAGTTGGTAATTTTCAAAAACATAGTAGACAAGCTTGATTTGATAACTGCTATATCTAATGTCAAGCAATTTTTATTTATTGGCTATCTACCTATTTACTGCAAAAAAAAAAAAAAAATAGCCGTTAACGCATTTTGTCTTTGAACCTTCACCAATAATTATCGTCAGAATGATGACTTCATGAGGCTCCACCCACTTTGGCCTCGTTATAATTCAGGATAACACTGAAGGCTATCATGGGCATTGTAGGATTAGAAAATTTAACTTCTGGCTATGAAAACTCATTTCTCGAGTAGTTGCAAGAAGTGCTAAATGATCCTCAAGGATCCCAGCAGTTGGCCTAAACGTTTAATTCATGTATATTACTGCTATTACTACAGTAGTATTACTACGCTAGCACAGATACCCCACCCACATCTATGTATCGTTCCGCCATTCATAAAGTCTTTGTCATGGCCACAGGCTTTCTCTTGACTGTAAAAAGTTGCAAGTCGTGAGACAAATGCAGTTTTGCAACCACGGGGAAAATTCCAAATCCTGTTAGCCATTATTGACTGCTATGGGTTTCAGAGCCGATGGAATAAGGTGAATGAGTTTCTGTCTGGTGGATGGGCGGGGCAACATTTCGTTAAATGTTGTTTACCTTGCTTACGTAATGAATGTTTTTCGACTCTTGGCTGATAATCATTGGCCATGGCATCGGCTGGATAATTTTTACTCTATAAAAATTAAAACTATCAGGTTTAAGTCATTGATAATGCTGCCAAAATTTGTGTGTGGTTGTAAAATATACATATGTCAACTTTCAGCTACATCCGATGCTTTGATAAGGAGCAAAGTCCAAAAAACCGTGTTACAGAGGCCCTGAATTTCATAGTAGTATATTTACTGTTCTTTTGTACTATCCGTTTTTGTGACTTAAATTTGCATTCTGCTTTATTTTATTTTATTTCAAGTATTAGCTATCTTTTAACGTACTCTTATAATTTTTATACATATCATTTTATCATTGTGAATTTGATTGCAAGAACTATAATGTCATTTATTTTAATTTTGTATGTTGATAACGAGTGATAGTACTACTCAAAACATGTCCCAATAAAGTTGTACAAAATGCTGTTCCGGGTTTTGGCCTTGGTGTCCTTACTGATATATATATATATATATATATATATATATATATATATATATATATATATATATATATATATATATGTATATATATATATATATATATATATATATATATGTGTGTGTGTGTATGTATACTATATACATACTAATATATACGTGCATCAAGCTACAAATGTCCTTAATATCCAATTCACTCTACCTCGGAATTAATATAAATTTTTTCGTAAATGTTAACCGAAATTTAAATTATTGATTCCAAGGTAAAATGAATTGGATATTAAAGGACAAGGACATTTGTAGCTTAATGCAAATATATATGTGTATATATATATATATTATATATATATATATATATATTGTTATATTTTATTGATCTCGTCTACCCCAAATCAGCTGACTTCAAAGGGAAAACGCCAGCCAGAGTTAGGAATTTCCTGTTAGAGAGGGGAATAGAGACTCTTGTCAGCCTTAGGGACGTATCCCAAAGGGAAGTGTGTAGCTAGCTAGTTACTTATTAGGTCTACATCTTAAGCTCCTTTTTCCTGTGAACCCCTTGCTGGCCGTATGTTCTGTTTCCAGGATGCCCTGCTCTTGGGGGGGTAAGCTGAACCCATCCCCCATGAAGGACACCTGCAGTTGCTCTCAGTCCCCTCCAGTCGTGACCTCGGACGGATGTCCAGCCAGCAGCCTTCTATTTTGGCATACCAAGGCGTTACTGGTGCGCCCAGACCTGAGGCAAAGCCGACGCTGCATTCTACAAAGGTCCACTTACTATGGCATCCAGGTGCGTCTTGTGAATCAGTCATATTGCCAGTTCTTTACCTCCTAGTTGTAATTACTCCCCATTTTCAAAATTCAAACTCCTAATTCTCAAATGAACATTCTTTTGATCCTTTTCACTGCCTCGTGGCCGCATGCCTCCCTTTTGTGATTGTCCCAGACAAATGAAGTCACTGAATATTTCATTTAACACTAAGAGTTCCTCCCCAGTGTGTTAGACAAAGTGAGTAACTGTAACTTGTGCAAGAACTCTTTAATTATTTTGTATCTAATCTGGGATTTCTTCCAGATTTGCTGCATTACCGCAAGATAATATGAATAATTGTTGAAACCAGCTTTTACGTGACTCTCATTCTAGCCAGCTATCATACCCTTGTGAGAGATAATATTGTTCTCCGTGTGGACAAGTTGCATTTACTCCTTCTCCAGGCCATTAAATGGCCTCTTGTAAATAAATGTGTGTAAAGTAATTAGCGGAGTTTTCTGGCGACCTCCTCTAGAGTAAATTAACACAATAAGTCCTTTTAAGGTAAGTTTCAAGTAATTTATTCTGCATTTTCCCTCAAATATTTTCCTTTACGTGTTTGGGCCCTTCAGGCCTGGGCTTCAAACGTAAAAATGGAGACTGCTTGCCATCATCGAACCCAGGCTTGCTTAAAAAAGCTTGTAAATCGCATTATCCCTTGTAAAACATAAAACTGTAAATGATTTTACAAAGCGTAAATCGGAGCACACTTGTGGGAGACACACAGACTCGCGGAAAGGTATATCATTCATATATGACTTCTTTTATAACCATTGTTAGCTTAAGGTACGTCAAGGAATTATCTTAGAAGTGGTTTAAAGAGTGTTAAGAAAAAATATTATTATTGTAACGGCCAGAGCGCTGAGCTAATTCTGTTATTTTGTATTGTTCTCACCTGACGAGACACGAGCACGTGTGTGTAAGATAGATGCCAGAAAGTATTAATTGAACCTAGGAAGTGCTTTGCCAGGGTTTATTGCTGTGTTAGCAAGCCTAGCTAGTTAGGGGTGTTCTACTAATAGTTACAGCAAAAGAAGTGTGCAATTCTTTTGTCTGTGATATGTTAGGGGAATTCATTTTAACTTAGTTTTCATTCCAAGTGTTGGTAACCGCTTAGCCTGCCAGCTCTCAGCTTGGCACATGAGCTCTTTCAGGCCTGCCAGCCAACCTCAGTCCCACAAAGCAAAGCATTCATCACCTCAAGCGTTATCTCAATTATTTAAGCAAAGTAACATAAGTCTTGAAGTTTTGACGTAAATAATATCAATCGCCATACTAGCATCGATCTTTCTGCCAGAGAAATTAATGTTAATTCGCCTTGAATAAGAAACTAGAATTTCTTGTTGTAAATCGCCTCCGCGTTTACAGAAAATCAGCTGATTCGCTATCGTGGGTAGCAGCCCGCTCTGCTGGCCTCACCACACGTTTCACCTCTCATCGCTCACCCGCTCACCGAGCGAAAGTTTCATTTCACTTTGGACTTAACGTAACCTTTTCCATTTACAAATGTTTTGCTAACATTTTCATCTTAAAATCCTTACCGTCTTTCACTTGTCACAAGGACCTAGTAACCTTACGTAAAGTTAACGTAAATCTTCAAAGTAGAGTAAATTACAAAAATTGTTAACGTAAAACCCGTCATTGTAAAATTCATATTAAAACGCAAATCATTTCAAAGTAACGTAACAATCGTTCACAGCTAGCGCGTTCTATTTACATATAACTTATTCAAAAGCAATTCTTCTATTAACCCATTATATCCCAGCGTCCTCATTTGAGGACACACATTTCACATTTTTTTTATCCTTTTCTCTTATCTATTCATTACATTTGAATAAATGAATGCATAAATTATATCATATTACACCCCATGAAAGTTTTGTTTATATGTATTAAGAATTTTATAGGTCTTTTATGAACAACCAAACTTGCACTAAAATTCTCTCTAACCCTATCATAATTTCAAGTATCTTTTTCCAAGTTATAACAATTAATTTGAAATAAATCTCATAAAGTATAGTAAATTAATGAATTACCCAACCATTCTAAGTAAAAATTGTGTATTATAAAGCAAATGAAGTTGTTCATAATTGACTTTGAAAATTGCGTCCTCAAATGAGGACGCTGGGATGAAGTGGTATAAATAATGTTCAAACCTGTCAAAGTATGCGGGACCTGAACTTACTGATTTACCTCGATTTTTGTCTCAGATTCGTTCTTATCTCTGTTGTGATCACACTCAATAAGAGAATATCCATTCATGGTAAATATTATTTTATTATTATTCAAAATATTTCTTGAAAAAGTTGTGGAGAACTTTCTCTCTCTCTCTCTCTCTCTCTCTCTCTCTCTCTTTATATATATATATATATATATATATATATATATATATATTATATATATATATATATATATATATATATATTCAATCAGATGAGAGCATTAAAAAAGGGTCCAGGAATCCACCAAACATTGTGAAGAATATTTTATTAGGTACGTTTCATACTACTTCAGAGTACATCTTCAGCCTGTAATTATAAATTGTGACAATTTAATTAACAGTAAAATAACACATTAAGACTAAAACATTATGATAATAAGTTAATTAAAAACATTTAAAACAAGCAATAGAATAAAACTTTAAGAAATATGGTAATTAAAATTTATAGAAACATTTAAAACCAATAATGAGAGGACAGTACCCTAAGTGAAAGTAGAGAAGGGAATGATTTGAAAACACAGTTCGGCCCAGATCTCAGTTATGCTAAATACAACGTGGCAGCAGCCACGTTTGCATTTAGAGAAGGAACCAGTCGTTTGATGTATAATGACTCAAGTGTCGTTAAGTAATTGTTGGGAGTGCTGTCAATGATTGAGAAATGTGTTTTATCAATATTAATTTTACATATTTTGGCGTGGTTACGGATATTTGATAATTCTGGATTTGTTATTCGTTGTCCTGTTCTGTAGCTAACACCTAAGTGACTAGAATATCTCACTTTTAGTAACCGTTTGGTCGATCCGACGTAAATACCAGGACAACCCGGACAACTTAAATTTATAAATGACGTCGGATCTCATGAACGGTGGTAGTTTTTTCTTGTGTGTAAAAAATGTGCCAATTTTTAATGGGTTGCCAGGAATCAAGTTTAATTTTAAACAACCTATTTCACTTTCAATGATTTTCCTTATTCGCTCGCCTAATTTGTTTTTATATGTAAAAGGAATGGTACAGTACATAACTAGCTTCTTAACATCATAGGAAGGAACTTGCTCAGAAAAAATTATTATTTAAAATTCTATTTACTACATTATAAAAAACATTTACTGGATAAGAATTGTTAATAAAATACCTCTTTAAAAATTCAATTTCTTCGTGAAAATAAATGCCAATTTGAGGTATATTTCATAGCTCTAAAACCAGGGTTGAGATGGCATTAATTTTAAAATTCAAGAAACAAAAACTATAAAAATTATTACCCAAACCCGAAAATGTATGTTTCCTAAAAATGGTAGTGTTGAGTCTATCATTTTCCTTAACAATCTTCAGATCTAAAAATGACAAGCAGTTATTATCCTCGGTTTCCATAGTAAAATTTATATTATGATGCTGGCTATTCACAAAATCCAAGAAGGCTTCACTTTGCCACTTATATTTAAATAATAAAAAAGTGTCATCAACATACCTTCGATAAAAGTGTGGCTTAAAATTAGAAGGGCATTCTGTTAAAAATTTTGATTCTAAAAAAGTCCATAAAAATATCTGCAAATATAGGGGCCAACGGGGACCCCATAGCCAAACCCTCGACCTGCGAGTACAATTTGGAATTAAAAGTAAAAACTGAATCTTGCACTGCAAGTTCTAAAAGTTGTTTGAATAAAATTCTATCAAATCCATGGAAGCATGTGTATTTAAAAAAAAACTTTGTCTAAAATAATCTCAATTGTTTCTTCTACTGGTATGTTTGTAAAAAGTGATTCAATGTCAAGACTTATCATGTAGAGATCTGAATCTTGTCTGACATTAATTCCTGAAATTCGTAGCCATTTTTAACTGTGTTAACAGGATGTGCAAATTCAGACAACAATTTGGCCACATATTTAGAGATGTTAAAGTTAGGACTTTTTAATGATGACACTATAGGGCGAATGGGAAACCTTCTTTATGTATTTTTGGTAGACCATACAGGATACCGAAAGATGAACCAGTGACAAAAAGGTTATCATATGTTGTTTCATTAATGATTTTTAGACTTTTTAATTTTCTAAGAAATCTATTGATTCTGTCTTCTCGTTTAAATATCTCAGAAAAACTTAAATCTCCCAATAATTTGAATTTGGTGGTGTCAGCTAGAATGTTGAGAACTTTTCTATTGTAGTCGTGCTTGTTAAGGATAACTATACCTTTACTTTTTTATCCGGTTTACATATAATGATATTGTCATTCTCTTTCAGTTTTTTCAGAATTATCAAATCATCCTTCTTAAAGAAAGGATACCATTTAACTTTCAAATTCTTATACACATCATGTAGGGCGTTAGATAATTTATGCTGTAAATTACTCAAATCATTAACAACGTTTAGACACTTGAGTCTCTGGAACAGAATCTCAAAGGGAAAATAGAACTTAGCATAATTAGGTCTATAAGACGGAATACAGAAATCTAGGCCGAAGGATAAAATAAACTCCTCCCGTTTAGACAAGACATAGTCAGACAAATTATGAATACAATGTTTTCTGTTATTAAAATTTGGAATAAAAACACCTAAAGCTTCCAATTTGCTTTACATGTCTGTTAAAAAGTGGTTTGAATAAAATCGTTAATAAATTTACAAAAAAGTTTTTTGTACAACACGGAATCCAAAAAGGTCAATTTACAGAACAAGGCAGATTGTGCATTTTGTTGGACAATACGTAAACTGTCAATGATACGATTTTTAGAGTTTATTTCCTGCGACAATAAGTCTTCAAGGGCATTAATATAAAATGTGGTATTATATAATGAAGATTTGTACAATTTGAATCGGAGAAATCTTGGAAGCTGAGGTCACATTTCGCCTTTTCAATTCTTAAGGTAATTTTCTCATATGTCTTGATAATTGTAATACATCAAAAGGGTAACGTCCAACGACGACCTGGGCAAAACTGTGTATTCTCCTGAGGCGAAGTTTGAGAAGGAACAGAAGGACGAAAAACTGCTGAAACATCCTGAAGGCGGGCGAACATTCAATCAGATGAGAGCATTAAAAAGGGTCCAGGAATCCACCAAACATTGTGAAGAATATTTTATTAGGTACGTTTCATACTACTTCAGAGTACATCTTCAGCCTGTAATTATAAATTGTGACAATTTAATTAACAGTAAAATAACACATTAAGACTAAAACATTATGATAATAAGTTAATTAAAAAACATTTAAAACAAGCAATAGAATAAAACTTTAAGAAATATGGTAATTAAAATTTATAGAAACATTTAAAACCAATAATGAGAGGACAAGTACCCTAAGTGAAAGTAGAGAAGGGAATGATTTGAAAACACAGTTCGGCCCAGATCTCAGTTATGCTAAATACAACGTGGCAGCAGCCACGTTTGCATTTAGAGAAGGAACCAGTCGTTTGATGTATAATGACTCAAGTGTCGTTAAGTAATTGTTGGGAGTGCTGTCAATGATTGAGAAATGTGTTTTATCAATATTAATTTTACATATTTTGGCGTGGTTACGGATATTTGATAATTCTGGATTTGTTATTCGTTGTCCTGTTCTGTAGCTAACACCTAAGTGACTAGAATATCTCACTTTTAGTAACCGTTTGGTCGATCCGACGTAAATACCAGGACAACCCGGACAATTAAATTTATAAATGACGTCGGATCTCATGAACGGTGGTAGTTTTTCTTTGTGTGTAAAAATGTGCCAATTTTTAATGGGTTGCCAGGAATCAAGTTTAATTTTAAACAACCTATTTCACTTTCAATGATTTTCCTTATTCGCTCGCCTAATTTGTTTTTATATGTAAAAGGAATGGTACAGTACATAACTAGCTTCTTAACATCATAGGAAGGAACTTGCTCAGAAAAATTATTATTTAAAATTCTATTTACTACATTATAAAAAACATTTACTGGATAAGAATTGTTAATAAAATACCTCTTTAAAAATTCAATTTCTTCGTGAAATAAATGCAATTTGAGGTATATTTCATAGCTCTAAAAACCAGGGTTGAGATGGCATTAATTTTAAAATTCAAGAAACAAAAACTATAAAAATTATTACCCAAACCCGAAAATGTATGTTTCCTAAAAATGGTAGTGTTGAGTCTATCATTTCCTTAACAATCTTCAGATCTAAAAATGACAAGCAGTTATTATCCTCGGTTTCCATAGTAAAATTTATATTATGATGCTGGCTATTCACAAAATCCAAGAAGGCTTCACTTTGCCACTTATATTTAAATAATAAAAAAAGTGTCATCAACATACCTTCGATAAAAGTGTGGCTTAAAATTAGAAGGGCATTCTGTTAAAAATTTTGATTCTAAAAAGTCCATAAAAATATCTGCAAATATAGGGGCCAACGGGGACCCCATAGCCAAACCCTCGACCTGCGAGTACAATTTGGAATTAAAAGTAAAAACTGAATCTTGCACTGCAAGTTCTAAAAGTTGTTTGAATAAAATTCTATCAAATCCATGGAAGCATGTGGTATTTAAAAAAACTTTGTCTAAAATAATCTCAATTGTTTCTTCTACTGGTATGTTTGTAAAAAGTGATTCAATGTCAAGACTTATCATGTAGAGATCTGAATCTTGTCTGACAATTAATTCCTGAAATTCGTAGCCATTTTTAACTGTGTTAACAGGATGTGCAAATTCAGACAACAATTTGGCCACATATTTAGAGATGTTAAAGTTAGGACTTTTAATGGATGACACTATAGGGCGAATGGGAAAACCTTCTTTATGTATTTTTGGTAGACCATACAGGATACCGAAAGATGAACCAGTGACAAAAAGGTTATCATATGTTGTTTCATTAATGATTTTTAGACTTTTTAATTTTCTAAGAAATCTATTGATTCTGTCTTCTCGTTTAAATATCTCAGAAAAACTTAAATCTCCCAATAATTTGAATTTGGTGGTGTCAGCTAGAATGTTGAGAACTTTTCTATTGTAGTCGTGCTTGTTAAGGATAACTATACCTTTACCTTTATCCGGTTTACATATAATGATATTGTCATTCTCTTTCAGTTTTTTCAGAATTATCAAATCATCCTTCTTAAAGAAAGGATACCATTTAACTTTCAAATTCTTATACACATCATGTAGGGCGTTAGATAATTTATGCTGTAAATTACTCAAATCATTAACAACGTTTAGACACTTGAGTCTCTGGAACAGAATCTCAAAGGGAAAATAGAACTTTCTAGCTGACACCACCAAATTCAAATTATTGGGAGATTTAAGTTTTTCTGAGATATTTAAACGAGAAGACAGAATCAATAGATTTCTTAGAAAATTAAAAAGTCTAAAAATCATTAATGAAACAACATATGATAACCTTTTTGTCACTGTTCATCTTTCGGTATCCTGTATGGTCTACCAAAAATACATAAAGAAGGTTTTCCCATTCGCCCTATATGTCATCCATTAAAAGTCCTAACTTTAACATCTCTAAATATGTGGCCAAATTGTTGTCTGAATTTGCACATCCTGTTAACACAGTTAAAAATGGCTACGAATTTCAGGAATTAATTGTCAGACAAGATTCAGATCTCTACATGATAAGTCTTGACATTGAATCACTTTTTACAAACATACCAGTAGAAGAAACAATTGAGATTATTTTAGACAAAGTTTTTTTTAAATACCACATGCTTCCATGGATTTGATAGAATTTTATTCAAACAACTTTTAGAACTTGCAGTGCAAGATTCAGTTTTTTACTTTTAATTCCAAATTGTACTCGCAGGTCGAGTGGTTTGGCTATGGGGTCCCCGTTGGCCCCTATATTTGCAGATATTTTTATGGACTTTTTAGAATCAAAATTTTTAACAGAATGCCCTTCTAATTTTAAGCCACACTTTTATCGAAGGTATGTTGATGACACTTTTTTATTATTTAAATATAAGTGGCAAAGTGAAGCCTTCTTGGATTTTGTGAATAGCCAGCAATCATAATATAAATTTTACTATGGAAACCGAGGATAATAACTGCTTGTCATTTTAGATCTGAAGATTGTTAAGGAAAATGATAGACTCAACACTACCATTTTTAGGAAACATACATTTTCGGGTTTGGGTAATAATTTTTATAGTTTTTGTTTCTTGAATTTTAAAATTAATGCCATCTCAACCCTGGTTTTTAGAGCTATGAAATATACCTCAAATTGGCATTTATTTCACGAAGAAATTGAATTTTTAAAGAGGTATTTTATTAACAATTCTTATCCAGTAAATGTTTTTTATAATGTAGTAAATAGAATTTTAAATAATAATTTTTCTGAGCAAGTTCCTTCCTATGATGTTAAGAAGCTAGTTATGTACTGTACCATTCCTTTACATATAAAAACAAATTAGGCGAGCGAATAAGGGAAAATCATTTGAAAGTGAAATAGTTTGTTTTAAAATTAAACTTGATTCCTGTCAACCCATTAAAAATTGGCACATTTTTTACACACAAAGAAAAACTACCACCGTTCATGAGATCCGACGTCATTTATAAATTTAATTGTCCGGGTTGTCCTGGTATACGTCGGATCGACAAACGGTTACTAAAAGTGAGATATTCTAGTCACTTAGGTGTTAGCTACAGAACAGGACAACGAATAACAAATCCGAATTATCAATATCCGTAACCACGCCAAAATATGTAAAATTAATATTGATAAAACACATTTCTCAATCATTGACAGCACTCCCAACAATTACTTAACGACACTTGAGTCATTATACATCAAACGACTGGTTCCTTCTCTAAATGCAAACGTGGCTGCTGCCACGTTGTATTTAGCATAACTGAGATCTGGGCCGAACTGTGTTTTCAAATCATTCCCTTCTCTACTTTCACTTAGGTACTTGTCCTCTCATTATTGGTTTTAAATGTTTCTATAAATTTTAATTACCATATTTCTTAAAGTTTTATTCTATTGCTTGTTTTAAATGTTTTTTAATTAACTTATTATCATAATGTTTTAGTCTTAATGTGTTATTTTACTGTTAATTAAATTGTCACAATTTATAATTACAGGCTGAAGATGTACTCTGAAGTAGTATGAAACGTACCTAATAAAATATTCTTCACAATGTTTGGTGGATTCCTGGACCCTTTTTAATGCTCTCATCTGATTGAATGTTCGCCCGCCTTCAGGATGTTTCAGCAGTTTTTCGTCCTTCTGTTCCTTCTCAAACTTCGCCTCAGGAGAATACACAGTTTTGCCCAGGTCGTCGTTGGACGTTACCCTTTTGATGTATTACAATTATCAAGACAATATGAGAAAATTACCTTAAGAATTGAAAAGGCGAAATGTGACCTCAGCTTCCAAGATTTCTCCGATTCAAATTGTACAAATCTTCATTATATAATACCACATTTTATATTAATGCCCTTGAAGACTTATTGTCGCAGGAAATAAACTCTAAAAATCGTATCATTGACAGTTTACGTATTGTCCAACAAAATGCACAATCTGCCTTGTTCTGTAAATTGACCTTTTTGGATTCCGTGTTGTACAAAAAACTTTTTTGTAAATTTATTAACGATTTTATTCAAACCACTTTTAACAGACATGTAAAGAAATTGGAAGCTTTAGGTGTTTTTATTCCAAATTTTAATAACAGAAAACATTGTATTCATAATTTGTCTGACTATGTCTTGTCTAAACGGGAGGGAGATTTATTTATCCTTCGGCCTAGATTTCTGTATTCCGTCTTATAGACCTAATTATGCTAAGTTCTATTTTCCCTTTGAGATTCTGTTCCAGAGACTCAAGTGTCTAAACGTTGTTAATGATTTGAGTAATTTACAGCATAAATTATCTAACGCCCTACATGATGTGTATAAGAATTTGAAAGTTAAATGGTATCCTTTCTTTAAGAAGGATGATTTGATAATTCTGAAAAAACTGAAAGAGAATGACAATATCATTATATGTAAACCGGATAAAGGTAAAGGTATAGTTATCCTTAACAAGCACGACTACAATAGAAAAGTTCTCAACATTCTAGCTGACACCACCAAATTCAAATTATTGGGAGATTTAAGTTTTTCTGAGATATTTAAACGAGAAGACAGAATCAATAGATTTCTTAGAAAATTAAAAAGTCTAAAAATCATTAATGAAACAACATATGATAACCTTTTTGTCACTGGTTCATCTTTCGGTATCCTGTATGGTCTACCAAAAATACATAAAGAAGGTTTTCCCATTCGCCCTATAGTGTCACCATTAAAAGTCCTACTTTAACATCTCTAAATATGTGGCCAAATTGTTGTCTGAATTTGCACATCCTGTTAACACAGTTAAAAATGGCTACGAATTTCAGGAATTAATTGTCAGACAAGATTCAGATCTCTACATGATAAGTCTTGACATTGAATCACTTTTTACAAACATACCAGTAGAAGAAACAATTGAGATTATTTTAGACAAAGTTTTTTTAAATACCACATGCTTCCATGGATTTGATAGAATTTTATTCAAACAACTTTTAGAACTTGCAGTGCAAGATTCAGTTTTTACTTTTTAATTCCAAATTGTACTCGCAGGTCGAAGGGTTTGGCTATGGGGTCCCCGTTGGCCCCTATATTTGCAGATATTTTTATGGACTTTTTAGAATCAAAATTTTTAACAGAATGCCCTTCTAATTTTAAGCCACACTTTTATCGAAGGTATGTTGATGACACTTTTTTTTATTATTTAAATATAAGTGGCAAAGTGAAGCCTTCTGGATTTTGTGAATAGCCAGCATCATAATATAAATTTTACTATGGAAACCGAGGATAATAACTGCTTGTCATTTTTAGATCTGAAGATTGTTAAGGAAAATGATAGACTCAACACTACCATTTTTAGGAAACATACATTTTCGGGTTTGGGTAATAATTTTTATAGTTTTTGTTTCTTGAATTTTAAAATTAATGCCATCTCAACCCTGGTTTTTAGAGCTATGAAATATACCTCAAATTGGCATTTATTTCACGAAGAAATTGAATTTTTAAAGAGGTATTTTATTAACAATTCTTATCCAGTAAATGTTTTTTATAATGTAGTAAATAGAATTTTAAATAATAATTTTTCTGAGCAAGTTCCTTCCTATGATGTTAGAAGCTAGTTATGTACTGTACCATTTCCTTTTACATATAAAAACAAATTAGGCGAGCGAATAAGGAAATCATTGAAAGTGAAATAGGTTGTTTAAAATTAAACTTGATTCCTGTCAACCCATTAAAAATTGGCACATTTTTAACACACAAAAGAAAAACTACCACCGTTCATGAGATCCGACGTCATTTATAAATTTAATTGTCCGGGTTTGTCCTGGTATTTACGTCGGATCGACCAAACGGTTACTAAAAGTGAGATATTCTAGTCACTTAGTGTTAGCTACAGAACAGGACAACGAATAACAAATCCAGAATTATCAAATATCCGTAACCACGCCAAAATATGTAAAATTAATATTGATAAAACACATTTCTCAATCATTGACAGCACTCCCAAACAATTACTTAACGACACTGAGTCATTATACATCAAACGACTGGTTCCTTCTCTAAATGCAAACGTGGCTGCTGCCACGTTGTATTTAGCATAACTGAGATCTGGGCCGAACTGTGTTTTCAAATCATTCCCTTCTCTACTTTCACTTAGGGTACTTGTCCTCTCATTATTGGTTTTAAATGTTTCTATAAATTTTAATTACCATATTTCTTAAAGTTTTATTCTATTGCTTGTTTTAAATGTTTTTTTTAATTAACTTATTATCATAATGTTTTAGTCTTAATGTGTTATTTTACTGTTAATTAAATTGTCACAATTTATAATTACAGGCTGAAGATGTACTCTGAAGTAGTATGAAACGTACCTAATAAAATATTCTTCACAATGTTTGGTGGATTCCTGGACCCTATATATATATATATATATATATATATATATATATATATATATATATATATATATATATACATATATATATATATACATATATGTGTGTTTTTTATATTATATATATATATATACGTATATAAATTTCTAATTTTGAAGACTGCATTTCTGTGATAATGCCGATGTATCAAATAATAAATGGGATATAGGATTCAAAGTAAGAAGCTTGATTTCGAAGCTTTAGAAATCATTGACTCAAAATGCAGCATTTTAGGAATGCATTATTAGTGTTGATGAAATCATGGGCATAACTAACTGAAACAATTTATCCGGGTGAAAACTATAAGGTTTGAATATAAACTTCTGGCGCTTTGTGGGACCTTAGGTTACTGTTCTAATTTTGATCTTTACCGAGGTAAGAATCCCTAACAAGAACAGAATGATGCTTTAGCACTGGGTTCAAAAGTTGTTTTGAAAATGCTTGATACTGTAGCTGATCCAGAATCTCATACTGTCTTTTTTGATAATTATTTTACTGAATATGAATTATTAGTCCACCTATGAAGTACTAGGTACATTAATAGTCAAAATTTATGAAATTCGTTTGAAGAACTATACATTGAAATCAGCTCAAGGGATGAAAAAAAGAATCATGAGGCTCACATGACTACAAATTTGACACCAGTGAAGATGTAGTACTGATGGTAAAATGGCTAGATAACAAATGTGAACGTTGGAACTAATTACGACACTAATTACGACAAAGGTACAGCGTTGGGTGAAGTCATCAAAGCCAAAAGGAAGCGCTCCTCAACCAAATGCAATTTCCAACTATAACAAATGCATGGGTATTGTAGGATACCATGATTGGTTGGTAGGGAAATATTCTGTTTCTATTCGAGGCATTGGTGCACCAAGGACATGGTAACATGTAGATTTCAAAAGGGCAATTTCTATAGCTCACTTGAAGTTGGCTTGCATGGAAGGCTTAGTAGGAAGACCTTGTGGTACTTTACACTCATATACAAGTTTTACTGAATTTCGGTATGATGGTAAAGACCATTTTATTGAAAAACGCAACAGTCAACAATGGTGTTTGAACAAAACATATACAGCAGATCTAAGGACCTCTTGCCTTAAATGTAATGCGACTCTTTGTATTGAATGTTTCAGCTCTTATCATAAAAGAAAATAAGTTCATAAGGTATTGCAATAAAAAAAGAAGTAAATTTGGCTTATAAATTTACATTTTTTCAGCTAGAATATTAGATGAGAATTCAAAACATTCAACTAGATTGATAATATGTATTTGTTTATCTTTACTTACAAAGAAGATACTTTATTTAGGAAATATAAACCTAACACCCATTGTCCCAGATTCCTCAATTGAGGACAGCTTGAACACGTGATTTTATTATACCCCTTCATCCCAGCGTCCTCATTTGAGGACAGCTTATTGTAAGCTTACCATTAGATATAGATTTTTCTCTCTACTTCATATGTATTCTTAACCCTTGAATATATAATATTTTGCAAAAAAATTCCAGAATTTCATAAAATACAAAAGTTGGGATTTAATGGGTTAAACTTTAACGTAAGGAGATCATTTAACGCAAGTTGCGTCATATTAAACTAACATTATTAGTTCAATTAACTACAAAGGAGTTCGTCATATATCATTTTCACCCTCTCAGAGAGAGAGAGAGAGAGAGAGAGAGAGAGAGAGAGAGAGAGAGAGAGAGAGAGAGAGAAAGAAAACCTATTATTCACCAAGCCAAGAGTACTACGTCTATTACCATTACGCATGCAGAATTAACATTATTTTAGTCTCGTGTGTCTTTCATTTACACTGAGCGTAATACGCGCCTGTGTCTAGTGCAGTCTTGCAAGCATTTACTTCATTTACCGAGTACTTCAGACAAGGACTGAGCATTTCCAATTTATCGTTACCTGTCGTGCCCGAGTGGTCTTTTCCATGTCTTTATCCCAAAAGACTTGCGTATACTGCAAGCACAAACTGCACAGTGTGCTCCACAACTTCATTACTTCCATCAAGGAAGTGTTACCAGTCTAGGACTGGCTACCAGCAGTGCACGTCAGACCTTACCATTTTACAGTGCCACTAATTCGCGGCACTGTCCATAGACTGGCTGCTGAACTACTCCCACCTTTTACTTTCTCTCCTCCACCATTACACTCTGCCACGAACAGAGTGCCATTTCTCTTCAGTATATTTGAGTATACTGCATTTAGTATCGTCCGACGGGACACACCAGCACGCTAGCAGTGCAATCAAGGAATGCCTCCTCAAAGTGCCGTGCACCTGTACAGACGTACAGGTAGCCCTTTACCTGCGTGTCCATTCTTACGGAATGCCAAATTCATTAGTGTGTCCATGTACAAGGATCAGTGATCCTTCGGAACACTCAACAAGGGAATGCCTCCCGAAGTGCCGCAATACCAGCCCTAAGTGCTGTCAAAAGGAATGCCTCCTCAAAAGTGCCGCTGCACCTGTACAGGACGTACAGGTAGCTATTCAACTGCGTATCCGTCATTACAGAATGCCTATTTCATTAGTTTTTTCGCCATTACGGATCACTACATCAAGGAACCCCTCTAAGTGCTGTGCACCTGTATTGGACCCACAGGTTGCCCATTCCAGCGTCTCCCAAGTTAGGAACGCCCTTAAGTGTGACGTACACCGCACACTCCACTTGATTTTCTCACCTCATTAGAAGGTGCCATTCCCAAAGTGCCACAGAGCACCCAGTCTTTTAAGACTTTTCATTACCTCATTTGCAGAGCCCATTTCTAAGTGAGTGCCACTTTACAAAGTAGGCACTCCCATTCCATCCAGTACTATTCCTGGCACCATTATTTCTAACTTTGTCCGAGCCTCTACTGCAGCCTAAGGGAAATGTCTTCCCCTGCTTCCCATGACTTCTTTGCCATAGAGCTAGAGAAGCTAAGAACCCTCAAAACTCTAGGCAAGGAGGCCGGTTACACTGGACTAGCACTTGACCAGTGGGGGAAGGCGCAGCAGGATGCCGCGTGCCTGCAAGACAATGAAGAAAGAGAAAACCAGAGAAAAGCCAGAGATGCAGAGAGAAAAGAGAAAGAAGCAAAGAAGGAAAGAGAAGAAGAGAGAAAGCATGAGCTAGCTCTGAGATGAAGAAATCACTCGGCAAGCTTCCAAGCCCCAGACCATGAGCTGGACTCCCGGTAAGAGGTGGTTGCGGAGGTTCTGCACCACTTGTTGTGTGCGTGGGCATGCTGTGGATTCCGACCAGTGCCCAAGTCGATCCCTACTTTGGGACGATAGCTTCCAGGGTGAACTTCTCCAAGGCTACCACGTAGCCCTGCCTGATGAACAGTCTCCTACGGCCTATCGGTGGGTACACGTCACGGCCGAATCCGAAGCCCAGGTCTCCCTCATTTCAAGAAAGGCATTGCCTAGGGGTGCCAAAGTCCAGAAGGACGAAGAAATTAAGTTTGAATGGATTGATGGCAACCTCTATTCTGTTCCTTCAGTCCTTCTGAAAGTGCAAATGCCCTTATGGGACCAGGAGACCAGGGAAACCACATTGTGCCGCCTGGGCGTAGTTGATAAATTTCATGACGTTTATCAGGTGATATTGGGCCGAGATCTCCTAAAGCCGTATCTCCCCTGGACGCAGCTCCCACTACCAGATGCACCGGATCCCTGCAGCATGCCACATAATCATTCATCAGTTTTAGATTCAGAGGCTAGTGCCTCCGATGTCCCTGACATCCCTCCTATTCCCAAGCCTGGCCCTGACCCAGTGTCAGAGCCAGAAGTTTCTTCCACATCATCTCAGCCTTTTACCATTTCACAGCCTGCCTCCTCCCTTTTGGAATAGGTGAGCCCACCAGTTAACCCCGGACTTGTTCCGGAGGGAAATTCAATGGAGGATTCCTTAACCTCCCCACATCCAATCACTGCCAGAGAGGACTCTTCACCTGTGACAGAGCACACTGCAAGCCTTGGTGACCCCACAGATTTGCAACCTGTGGTGCCATCTCGGCCTTATCGTCCAGTGCCATGGAAGAAGTTCTGGAACAAGTTCTGCCGAGACTGTGGCCGCAAGGTCACATGTCTGCAAATTACGGAGGGTGCGCTAATCACAATATTCCAGCCATCGCAATGGCTGTTACCAATTCTTCTTTACTAGGACCCCCAGCTAAGGGCCATATAACCGTCGCACCCCTCCAAAGTCATTATCTGCCAAGCTACGTCAGAGCCTACAACGACTCTGGTGCTCAAATCTCCCTGATACGGGAAGATCGAATCCCCTGAGGGGCTAACGTCGATAGACGTCAATTAATCACCATTGAAGGTATCAACCATATCAAGCTGATCCTTCAGACCGTACAATTGAGAGTCACCAGACCTCATTTCTCCAAATTATGTACTCTTGCAGTTGCAAGCTACATTCCAGGAGGTTATGACCTCCTCATAGGGCAAGACATGAAGTCTCCCTCACAGTTCAAAAAGCTAGGGGTCCTAAACCCGTGACAAATCACTCCAAATCAAGGAGCCATCCAAGACCTACTTCCTCCCGGAAGTACGGCCACCAACAGTCTTCCCCGCTACCAAGGAGGGAAATTGATCACTCACAGTTCCACTGCAAAACCTGCAATGTAATAGGGCATTCCACGAATTGGCCTAGGTGCCTTAGCAAGCCACCAGCAGCGGACACTGTCCATTCTCCACAAGGCTCAGCCTTCCATTAGAGACAGGAGCCTCTGTCTCCCATTACCAAGGGCCCGCTGAGAGGTATTGCACCTCCGGTACCCATCACAGGTCCAGTCGACCTCAACTCTCTGCCAGTGCCACTTGGCAACACTGAGCAGTGCAAAGCTCTGTCCAGCCTGGACATAAAGCCACCACAAACTTTGACCTCTTTGCCTGGCACCGAGGTAGAGCCGAAGCCTAACCTTATCAAGGATACTCCTACAGGAGATCCTCCAACAGGCGTGGAGCATATTGCAGCCCATGGCCAATCTCGAGTCCATGATTCTTCTTCACCCTCACCTCTGTCGCCCGAGGATGAACCTCCGGCAGACCTCACCTTTACACCTCCTCTGGACGACCAGGAACTGCCCAACCAGGAGTCAGCCTGGAATCTTACCCTTACGACGGCTGTCGCAGCAGCCGAAGTGAGGGCCTCCCCTGCAGTAGGTTCCACCACTACGACGGTTGATGCAGATACCGAAGTAGGGTGTTCTCCTGAAATCCCTCAGGCTACCACTGCCTCTGCTCCTGATGGGGTTTCTGGCCTTACCCCAGAGTCGGTGCCTCCGTGAACTCCTAGGACTGGTGTAGCCAGGCCCTGGTGGAATAAGAAGAAGAAGAAGAAGGGACGTACCAAATTAACTCTATAACCAAAGAGCCACATGCTCTCCTTGGCACCTGTACCCGAGGTACAGTGTCACATTCATTTGCAGAGTGATCCTGGCACCTACCCAGAGAAGGTAGCCAGCCTGATCTCTGCCAGTAAACTTATCCTCTAACCACTAGAATTGGTAATACTGACCCTCATGTAAATGTCATAATTACCTTATTATATTTCCATCCTGGTGCACTACTAATCACTCATCATCCTCATGCATTGTTACCTCATCTCAAGTATTTTAACAATTCAGTTCGATAAACCACTGCTGTGCGTACCGCACTCTAGAATGACTGCATCTCTAATTAACTGTAATGAGTAGGTTAGGCTAATCATTTAAAGTACCATGGCATTAGGGTAGTAGCAAGTAGAATTTTAAAGTAACCTTATCTAGGGGTAGAGTAGACTGTCGTCACAGGCGACCCGTAGTTCTCACTTAGGCTAGACTACATTAATTCAGAGTTCGTAAACTTAGCATCTCCACCTATAAGTTAGGTAGGCCATTGTAGTTAGCCGTATCGCTGCTCTAAAAACCACAGTTAGAGTAGGAGAACTGGGTAGTCGAGACGATCAACTTATTTAGCCAAGGCCTTCACACCCGAAAGGGAGTGAATGCCTTCTTAACAGGGGGAGCTGAATGCCTTCTTAACAGGGGGAGCTGTTACTTTTATTGATCTCCTACCCAGCATTTAGTTAAATATTTTGATTGCTAGAAAAGCAGCCATTTTCCCTGAATCACCTGACTTCAAAGGGGAAAATGCCAGCCAGAGATAGGAATTTCCTGTTAGAGAGGGGGAATAGAGACTCTTGTCAGCCTTAGGGACGTATCCCAAAGGGAAGTGTGTAGCTAGCTAGTTACTTATTAGGCCTACGTCTTAAGCTTCTTTTTCCTGTGAACCCTTTGCTGGCCGTATGTTCTGTTTCCAGGATGCCCTGCTCTTGGTGGGGGGGGGGGGGGGGGGGGGGGGGGGAAACGGGGGGGGGGGGGGGGGGGGGTAAGCTGAACCCATCCCCCCATGAAGGACACCTGCAGTCGCTCTCAGTCGCCTCCAGTCGTGACCTCGACGGATGTCCAGCCAGCAGCCTTCCATTTAGGCCTACCAAGGCGTTACTGGCGCGCCCAGACCTGAGACAAAGCCGATGCCGCATTCTACAAAGGTCCACTTACTATGGCATCCAGGTATGTCTTGTGAATCAGTCATATTGCCAGTTCTTTACCTCCTAGTTGTAATTACTCCCCATTTTCAAAATTCAAACTCCTAATTCTCAGATGAACATTCCTTTGTTCCTTTTCACGGTCTCGTGGCCGCATGCCTCCCTTTTGTGATTGTCCCAGAAAAATGAAGTCACTGAATATTTCATTTAACACTAAGAGTTCCTCCCCAGTGTGTTAGACAAAGTGAGTAACTGTAACTTGTGCAAGAACTCTTTAATTATTTTGTGTCTAATCTGGGATTTCTTCCAGATTTGCCGATTCACGTGTCCAAGTCTTCGCGCCCGCAAGTGCTGCATTACCACAAGATAATATGAATAATTTTGAAAACCAGCTTTTATGTGAATCTCATTCTAGCCAGCTATCATACCCTTGTGAGAAATAATATTGTTCCCCGTGCGGACAAGCTGCGTTTACTCCTTCTCCAGGCCATTAAACGGCCTCTTGTAAATAAATGTGTGTAAAGTAATTAGCTGAGTTTTCTGACAACCTCCTCTAGAGTATATTAACACAATAAGTCCTTTTAAGGTAAGTTTCAAGTAATTTATCCTGCATTTTCCCTCAAATATTTTCCTTTACATATTGGGGCACTTCAGGCCTGGGCTTCAAACGTAAAAATATATATCATACATTTATATTGAGAGAGAGAGAGAGAGAGAGAGAGAGAGAGAGAGAGAGAGAGAGAGAGAGAGAGAGAGGTGGCATCTGTAACTTACTGAAAACACTTTCATTATCGACAAGTCCCGAAGGGACCAAGAAAAGTTTCTGCCGTCTTGCTGTATTTATTTATCATTCTCAGGTCGACCGTATCTTCTTCTACTAACCTTTGGCTCGACTAGACTTTTAATGTCTCTTTACACCAATATAGAGCACCGCCAAAATGATTTAGAGCAATGTTGAGGAACTAGAAGTGTTGCCTGTTAGTACCAGTGTGGATTCGAGAGGTCTCGAAGAAAAAAAATTAATAAACCTTGCCGATGGCACACATACAAACGCACAAACATTTATGTATATATATAAATATATATATATATATATATATATATATATATATATATATATATATATATATATATATATATATATATACACACACATATATATATATATATATATATATATATATATATATGTATATAATTTCATAAATATAGAGATCCACCCTATTTTCTTTCAATTCATTCTTTCTAAGTCTTTTATAATGTCATTATACAATGCAAGGTAGCAAACACATTTCTCAGAAAGGTGAGAATACTAATTATTTTCTCTGGCCACTGGCAATAAGTAAAGAATCTCACCTGCTATCTATCGCGCATATTCCTCCCCCCCCCCCACCCCACCCCCCCCCCACCCCCTCTTCCTTCCCCGCCCCCAACCCCAAGATTCCACAACCCTTTTCCAGGTTATCCTCTGCATTGAGTTACATTATTTCTGCACCATAAATCACTGGCAATTCCTAGGCTATAATAGATTCACATCAACCGTGTATTTGATGTCTAGGCCAGTCCTTTACGACGCTCTTGATAGGCTGTTGATAAGCCAGTCACAGGGCTAGAAACTCAGTCTCTCGAGAGAGTTCACAGAGGCAGTATGTAAGTTCCACCTCTCCTGAGGGATGCTTTTGAAAGAGGTATCCCTCAGGAGCGGTGGAACATAGATCCTACCCATGTGAACTCTCGAGAGAGACGGAGAGTTTCCAGCCCTCTGAGTGGCTTATCAACAGCCAATTAGGAGCGTCGCAAGGAAATGGCCTAGACATCAAATGCACGGTTGATGAGAATCTACTATAGCAATGATGGGAGTGAAATGCTATATTCGGCACCTCTGTAAATAGGCTGACCTTAAGCACGTGGGAGTTGTTGGCCTTAAATGAGTGACTCCTCCCCAATTCAAAGCGAGTTTTCTTACATAGATGCCAGTTCCTCGTTGGACGAGTGGTTTATGTGCTCGCTTACCGACTCCGTAGTCTCGAGTTCGATTCCCCGCTCTGCCAACGTGGAATCAGAGGAATTTGTTTCTGGCGATTAGAAATTATTTTCTCGATTGAATGTGGTTCGGATCCCACAGTAAGGTATACGTCCCGTTGCTAGGTAACCAATTGGTTCCTAGCCATGTAAAAATATCTAATCCTTCGGGCCAGCACTAGGAGAACTGCTGATCAGCTCAGTGGTCTAGTTAAACTAAGATATACTTTAATCTTCCACAGATGGCTTCCAAATCCTGTACTAAGTGCTCTTCTGCCTTGAGGATGCCATTTGTTGCATAATTTCAATTTCCTTATAACACTGCAATAGGCCTTATCAGTCTCAGACACGTGAAAATGAAGAGAAAGCTACTGAAACATAAAGCGCAAAACACGAGTTAAGTCAGAAAAGAACAGAAAGAGAAAATCCTTCGGCACAAGAGGTCGCATTGCATTCACTCGACTTCATTCTTTAGTTCGTATGAGAGTTATGAAACCCCTTCTTGAAGTTATAATTAACTTAATTATCATAATTAGCTCAAACACAAGGGAGGATAAGACTAAGTTTGACGTAAATGCATTAGCATGATCTACCAACTTCAAAAGAGACTTGTGTCTTCTCCCGAGAAAAGGAAAGGATAAAAATTTTAACTGGATCCTCGATGAATTTCAAATGAGCTTATCATGGTCACGCAAATAAAGAAAATTTATCATGGTCATGCAAATGAATAAAATTTACCATGGTCATGCAAATAAATAAAATTGATCATGGTCATGCAAATAAATAAAATTGATCATGGTCATGCAGATAAATAAAATTATGACACATAAGAATTAACTATATCAAACAAAGTCTACCACTTACATAAGCATGAATGACATTTCTTTTATGAAGAGCTTTCGATACACCTTTTCATAAGTTATTCGATTCTCCAGAAAACCCCAAAAGTATCCATTAAGAAAAATAAAAAAAAAAGTAATGGAAGAATCTGTTAAAATGCTACAATGGCCAAAATGTGAACCTGAAATAATAAATGCTTTGTCGTTTGTTTAGTATACCTTTCTTGTCCACTTTGTTCTTTCTCTTGATAGAACTTCGATTCAGTCATTCATTCGCGTTGAATGAATGACTCACAAACTACAGAAAACTGTATTAACTAGATTTATTATTTGTTTTTACAAACTGACTTTCAGTTGTTTCAGAGAGGGGGAGAAAAAGAGAGAGCTTAGTGTTCTACGACAATGAAGATATTATACTCTATTCTTCAGAAGTGATCTTGATTATAAATAAAGTCGTGAACAATATACGCAGTTTATCACAAACAATGCGCGCGCGCACACACGCGCACACACACACACACACACACACACACACACACACATATATATATATATATATATATATATATATATAATATATATACATATATATATATATAGAGAGAGAGAGAGAGAGAGAAGAGAGAGAGAGAGAGAGAGAGAGAGAGGGAGAGAGAGGGAGAGAGAGATTATAGATATGTATGTATGTATGTATACTTCATTGTAGATAGAGTACCGTGCGTTGCTAAGGAGAAAATGCCTGAAAGATTGCAGAAGAGTATTTCTAGTGAGTGTGCGAGGTAAGATATATATATATATGTATATGTATATATATATATATATATATATATATATATATATATATATATATATATATATATATATACTTTTAGGGCATAGTTTTTCTCTAATACAATTTTCGTTAAAAGCAATTGCTTTGGTGGCATCAATAAGTTTCTTGCAGGTATCTTCATACCGACGAAGTTTTTTCCGATTCTCGTTCGTCAATTTCTGGTGAAAAATACGCAGACTTCCTTCTTCCATTTATTGAATTTTGTCACAACAGCTGTTTCGCCTTATGGCATTATCAAGCGACTACTGACTTACAATCTGACCTTTCAGCCTATTTATTTCATCGTGTGGGAGGTATGACCTTGAGGTATGGGTACTGGTTAGTCTAGGGATTAACAGCTTAAGGGCGTTGTTTTAGATACAAAGAACATAAGGACATATGTACTGTGACAATAAGAGTGAAAGTTTAAACAGTGGTTAAATAAATATTCAAAATATAATGCCATGTGCTAGAGTTTCCTTAAATGTATGTTTAAAATTTAATGTTACATGTTGGTTTCAGAAAAAAATTACAAAATTACATACAGGAATGAAAATGAATATAGAAATCTAAATACGGGAGTACAAATATATGTATATATTTTATAGCATGCATAAAGGTACAAGAGATAATTTCTGTTTATACATAAATGTGTATGATTTAAATTTGAGTGAGTGAGCGTGTGTGTGTGTGTGTGTGTGTGTGTGTGTGTGTGTGTATGTCCAAAATGGTCTACGTTGGTTAACGGTTGCTGATTCGTGTTGGGTGGGGTCTCAGCGACCTGAGTAAGGATGTTACTTGACTTTCGCTGACGCTGGGTCTTCTCATGTCTTCCAAGGGGCGCGATGTTCTCGGTGGATTGGGGCGCGCTGTCTGGTCCCTGTTGGCTTGCGTATTCCTTCTCCTGCTGGAGGGGAGTATATGGTCCGATTCTTGTTGGACGTTCAAGGTCGGCTTCTGAACAGCGATGCTCACCGTTTCCGTTATTAAGAGGCGACCGTAGTTGTCTTCTCTGTGCACGACCTGGGTGCCTTCAATGAGCTCTTGTAGAGATGGCTTCCTGTCGTGAACATCTATGTAATGTTGATGGATGGCCCCTTGATTTCTATGAGCCAGCAAACGTCTCCGAGAAATCAAGGGGCCATCCATCAACATTACATAGATGTTCACGACAGGAAGCGTACATGCAAATTATTTTCCTACATAATGAGAGAGTAAGTTAGCCAAAATGGAGAATGTTAAGAAGTCGGCAAAGGGCCAAGATGGCTCATTTGTATTTTTATTTAGTGTGTGTAATTTGTGTTGAATGGGTAAGCATACTTACTTTTTTTAGCTACAGTGTGGTTTGACATTGTATTTTGATATTTGTTTCAAAGATGTCCTGTTCAATTTAACCTTTTGATTTATTTCATTTTGATCTATAATCTTTCGCTTATGGATGTATTCTCCTGTCTTCTTATAGCCGGATTTGGACCAAATAGGAACTGATCTGGTTACTTATTTAGAAATGGGAACTTAACTGATGTTCCGTGGTGTTACTAGACTTTGCTATGACTGCCCCTAGTTTTATGACTAAACTAATGTTGGTTATTGTAGAGAAAAGGGATGGACGGGTTTGCTTCAATCCCCAGGGTTATCTGAGATATTTGGATTTTGAATTCAACCTTTCATTTAATCATTTTGTAGTTCACGAGTCTGATTTAATTGCCTTAGGTAAGTGAGAGAGAGAGAGAGAGAGAGAGAGAGAGAGAGAGAGAGAGAAAAAAAACGGATGTCACCTTCAGTGCCTTGCTGTTACACTGTCATTGCTACCAACATACTTTTCCTTTTAAACTGTACCGAGGTTGGAACCTTGGTAACATTTTATATATATATATATATATATATATATATATATATATATATATATATATATATATATATATATATAGCATATATAATATATAATTTCATCAATAATCTGTTTCTTCTAACTGGTGGGTAGGTCAGTAGTTAAAAAAAAATGAAAAAAAAAGAAAAAGAAAAACAGCACACGCTCGTATGTCTCTTCTACATTCTCATTATACCCTAGAGAGACACACTTTCACGAAAGCAATTATTCCAAGAAGACAAAACGTGTTGTATGTAATTGGATGCGTGACTTCGCTCCCTTCTCCTGATCCTAATGGGTACGGGAATTTTTTCAAGGTCCCTTCTCACAGAATATCTATATATCTATCTATCTATCCGTACTGACTATGGTGCATCAATATACTGTGACCGGAAATAATAAGTAGAAGCCCACAGTTATGTATATATGAGCAAGGCTGCATTTATCAAGAAACGATATTTTCATTCGTTTTTAGACCTGATGACGATGCATTCGATGAAAAAATGCAATCAATCAAGTTCACGCATGAAAAGGAATCACGAAAGCAAATTGTCTTGGTCTTTCACAATCCTTACATCACGAAGTGTGAATTCCCTGTTTATCGAAAACCGACAGATGCAGAATTAGATATCAATTTTTTTTATCATCAAAGTACTGAGATAAAAGAAAAATATCACAGTAAACATAGCTTTCAGAGCTCTTAATTAAAGCATGTGACCCGCAGTATTTCGACGGTGAAATGACTCGTATTCGGAATACTTTTACCCTTCCCATTTTATTGAAGATACTTTCTCTAAAGACAAAAAGAAAATAAATAAAAAATAAAGAAAAGCTTTACAACTCTACACACAAGCAGACTGATCAAAGTAAGAGATCGATAGATAACACTTCCATATCACGAGAAGTTAAAAACAGCAACTCAGTTGGGCAATAACGCGGTCATTGTTAAAGTAGCGTTCACGTCTGAAAATTCAATCAAATCAAAATTCAGCAAGAATAATAGTCGCAGTATTGGTAGTGATAGTAGCAATAAGAGTGTAAGCTATAAAGTGCAAGCACTGTAATTTATTTTATTTTGCGGAGACGTGAAATTACAAAAGCATAAAAAAACGGATATGGACTTCGCGAAATTACTAAGCATTGTTGGGAGAATGATCACGTCATGATTCGATGTATAATCCAATTTTCTCATTTGCTCGTAGTTCATGGAAATTTTCATGAAATCTGTTTACGTCAAAGTAGATTTTTTTTAACCTAAATATATCAAATGAAAATGCTTGGCTGTTTTTAAAACTAAGACATGCTTGAGCAAGCGACATGGGATCTAAAGCACTTGTAAACTAATCCTTTTGATACGAGAACATTCTGACATTCTGCCGAAGAATCTTAAATGACGTCTTCGCTTGAAGTCTGAAGCTTTCAAAGGAGTCGAGTTATTTCTCCGGCAAAAATTCTCGGGAGTTCTGAGAGCTTCAATTTGTCCTTTGATGTCGAAATACGATGACGGAACAACGAAGATGAAGAGGAACAGGAGAAAAGAGAGAAGAATGATAAAATTACGTAACGTTAGTGGAGGATTTTCTTCGCATTTAATTATACTTGCCGTTGTTAAGTGCACCTGAGAACAATCAGATAGGTTTGATGAAGGACTGAACGAATTCGCTGTTCTTCTTCAAATGCCCCTCGACAGTGGACTCGGTTTTTAACGAGAAAACCATTCTACCGAAAGAAATATTACAATGGATTAACAATTCATTCACAGAATATATATATATATATATATATATATATATATATATATATATATATATATATATATATATATATATATAGTGTATGTATGTGATATATATATATATATATATATATATATATATATATATATATATATATATATATATATATATATATATATATATATATATATATATATATATATGTATACACACATATGATGTGTGTGTGTGTTCTAGTATCTGGACATTGACCTATCTTGTCCCTGCTGCTCACTGTCAACATTTAAACCTTGAATGAGGAAAACAGTAAACTAAAATTCAAAAATCTTTGATGTTACAATGTTAATGGCTTTCATGGCAGTTTTCTTGGTGTTTTCATTTGAACGTAAAATACAACACAAAAGAGACCATGACCAAAAAATTTAGAATCCCAGAAAATTTACAAAAAATACTTTTTAAATGAAACTGTTGTCTCTATTCTCAGTAATTGGAGGGAAATGCAATTCTAAAACTGCGTAAGCTCGGTCCCGAAGCAATATGAATTACAGGAATATTCGTCGACGAGCTACACAGGAGAAAAAAAAACATAACGGAAGAATGAATGATATATTGCCAAAAAAAAAAAAAGGGAAGAATGAATGATACATTGTTTTCGCGAATGAGTCCAAAATAGAAGTGCGCGAGCTTCAAAAACTCTCCTTTTATAAATAAATAGCAATCTCTGTTGCAAAGAGTTCAGAGACGGCTAAACTGACAGACAGAGGATTCGCCGCCACTAAAGCACAAAATCAATCGTCATCATGTTGTTTTATATTAACTAGAATGTAATTGCACCTTTGTATAAAACAAAATTGTCTACTGAATTACGGTCTAAAATGAACAAATATTTTGTTTTCATCGATACAAACTCTATTCGAAATTGGACGAATAAAGATCAGTTTAATATTCATTTGAAACTACGTCACTTTAGAACAAGATGAATATTAAACAGGGATGCGATGTAAAATTACAGTGGAATAATTATGAGCTCCGAGTAGAGCAGTCACTAAGGTACAAAATGAGAAAGAGGGGGAGAGAACGGCAAGGCTGGCTGCGTAGGCAAATGGCGTCGCTTTGCCTGGAGTAAATCCAAGTATTAAACTTGATGTCAATTTCCTCTGTTCGTTAAAGATCTTGGACAGGGACTCCAGGTGATATCTCTGTGATGCATTTCCTGACCTCAAAGAATGATGATAAATCTCAATTCGCAAGATGATGATTCCAATTTATGAAGACAACAAATAAAATTTCTCTCATGAAATGAAGCAATAAAAGGGATCAGGACATTACGACAGATTTCAACTTGTAGAATAATTTCTTGGATGTGACCTTCGGTTCAAGGAACATGGAGAGGCATATTTTTTTTGGTTCGCTTAATAATAATGATCGTAAAGTGGCAAGTTTGCAAACATACGTTGTTTCACATCAGATTTAACTGTAACCCTTCTGGGTGACATTACTTTTACGTTTCAGTTTCAAGATTTTATGACAGTTTCTTAAATCCTTTACAACTGAAATATTAAAAGCCATTTCAAGATAGCT
>NC_061093.1:41900682-41913182 GCF_015104395.2 Macrobrachium nipponense
TCACTACGGAGAAAAGATCGCGTCCAGGTATAAAAGACAGGAAATAGGACAAATAAATCACGTAACAAAAATAGAGAGGAAAAGGCGAACAGAACTTAAAATGCTTTAACTGGTTACTCTAATAATCGTGAATAGACCGCCGATGATAGCCAAAATTTTGTCTCTGTAGTTTACCATGTGCATAAGGATGAGCTGACATGGAACACCTATAAAATTTTAACAAAGAAAAAGAATGAAATTGCCTTTCTTTCACCCATTATACTAAACCTTTTCATCTAAAAGGCGAGAACACCATCCGTCCCTCACCTATGGAGAGACGCAGGGAGGCTTCAGATATCCCTGGAACGTGGCTGGAACCGACAAAGAGGAGTTTGGTAGAGATGAAAGTCTTTTATCATGTTTGTCTTTTTATTTATTCATTTACCTTCCAGGCCTAAAGGGGACGGTGCCTACGCTGTACTGGTGGAACGGTAAACATTTAGAAGAGATAAAGAAAGAAGCATCTACCTTCCCAAAAGGAACCTTCCAAAAAAGAGCATCTACCTTCCAAAAAGAAGCATCTACCTTCCAAATAGGAACCTTCCAAAAAGGAGCATCTACCTTCCAAAAAGGAACCTTCCAAAAGAAGCATCTACCTTCCAAAAAGGAGACAACCTTCCAAAAAGGAGCATCTACCTTCCAAAAAGAAGCATCTACCTTCCAAAAAGGAACATTCCAAAAAGAAGCATCTACCTTCCAAAAAGAAGCATCTACCTTCCCAAATCTACTTTCCAAAAAGAAGCATCTACCTTCCAAAAAGAAGCACCTACCTTCCAAAAAGGGGTATCTACCTTCCCAAAATCTACTTTCCAAAAAGAAGCATCTACCTTCCAAAAAGAAGCATCTACCTTCCCAAAATCTACTTTCCAAAAAGAAGCATCTACCTTCAAACCAAAAGAAGCACCTACCCTTCCAAAAAGGGTATTCTACCTTCCCAAAATCTGCCTTCCAAAAAGGAGCACTACCTTCCAAAAAGGGGTAGCTACCTTCCAAAATCTGCCTCCAAAAAGGAGCAACTACCTCCCAAAAGTTTCCAACTTTTGAGAACATGACAGTGGGTATTGAAGGGACAGTGATCACTGGTATGCTTGATATGGCAGGAATTCTTTTGTAACCAGCCTTTGTTATTTCAAACGTAAAATGCATCTTTATTTCCACTTTTTCTTCTGAACAGTTACGTAATTAAAATGTTATCTCCTTTCCTTTCCCACTGTATCGTGTATGTAAACGACAAGCTCACATTCGATAGACAAAAGTACACAAAATTTTATGATTAAATGAAGACAGCGTATTTTTTTTCTCTTTTCTCTCCATCTTATCTTTTTGTTTTATATCTTTTTCAATTACCAGCATTATTTACGTGGCCTAAGAAGCCAGAAAGCGATATCCATACAAAATGAAATCTTAAATTACTGAGAAACTAAAAGCACTGCTTCTATCTCTAGGTCTTTGACACTGAAATGAAATGTTTATGAGAGAGAGAGAGAGAGAGAGAGAGAGAGAGAGAGAGAGAGAAACATGCCAAATGATAGAGCGATGTGTGTGCAAGGGAGATTGGGGGGGACTTGTTGGTGGGGGAAGGAGGGAACTGATGAAGGGGGGATGTTAAGTCGACCTATCAATCTTTTCTCTGGTGTTAGGGTTCTCACTGACTACTACTTAAAATCATTAGAGTAAACTCCTAAAGTTATATAAATCTGACTAACTCCTGTACCATCATAAATTACGCGGGGTGTTGTAAACATTGTGTCAGAATGTCATTAACTCTCCGATAAATAGCTTTGAAGATATTCCAGAAAAAGATACCGCATTGGGTCGGAAATGGTTAGTAGAGGTAGACAATTGAAAAGGAAATAAACACAAAGCAGAGAAGTAGTATTAACGAGCAAAATAATTAACGGGCCACTGCATACCTGTAGATTCCTGTACAGCTAAACAAAAATTACACAGTTAGGATTATAGTTCTGTTGTAAGATCTATGGGATGAATGCTCATTCCAAGCATCAATCTCTCTTGACGAACAGAGCAAAGGAGCTTGATTGATGAAAATGTCCATAAAAACAAGCTTTCATAAACTAGTTGTTTTGATAAACTATTTACTCTATAATATAAACAGACAATTCGAATTACTAACATATATAAAAAACTTGATCTGGAGTATTTTATCACTGAAAATTCGTGGAGTCATATTGGATCCAACTTTGAGAGAGAGAGAGAGAGAGAGAAGAGGAACCAGAGAGACGAGAGAGAGAGAAGAGAGAGAGAGAGAGAGAGAGATGGATTATCACCTAAAGTGCGGAGTGCAATGAAGACTTAGCTTGAACTGGATTTTGAAAGATACAACGTCAGCTCTGACATAGCAATTTGACGAGAAATGCCTGTTCGTGTATCAATTATCCCTCAGTAAGTAATAGCCAACTAAGCAGAAGCAACACATTTTGTTTAACAGGAATAAGATTCAAGAATCTAAATACAATCATTGGCTTTAGTTACTCTTACTGGCTGATTTCTTTAAGTCAGTGGTTTCCAACCTTCATTGAATGGCACATTCTCTGCGGGCCCCCACCCCACCTTCCTTAACTGTTAATTTACTGCCATAGTCGGCACATGTCAATAATTCACAATATTATATATATATAATATATATATATATATATATATACATATATATATATATATTATATATATACTATATATATATATTAATTCCTTAATATAGAATCTGAAATAGCTTATATATTTAAACAACTAAATTTCACATTTATATCTGAAATATTTTCTCAGTATTTTGAAATTCTGAAGTCCATCATAATTAATAGTTTTCAGATATTATTATCCCCTCCACCAAGCACTGGCGCCCCCATGGCAGCCCTTCGAGCCACCCCAAGGGGGGCGCGCCCCACAGGTTGGAAACCAGTGATTTAAGTAATTACGTACAGAGGGACATTCATGGGTTTCCCATACGCATCTGAAATTCCGGACTTCTATTCCGACAACTATTTAAACTTTCATGTAGAAGTATGACTTAAAGAGCGGAAAACACATTCGACCTGATAAACATGAAACGTTTTTCAACCTTAAACCCTTGTAGACATTCTAAACTAATCTTGGTAACTACTGAATGGCATTTGTTTTGTGACCTGACATCTATAACATTGTAAATTTAGATTATCTTATATCCTATAAGAAATATAATAAGCTCAAAATGCTTCTAAAGAGGTCAAAATAGTAATGATATTTCACTGCGGTAACTCTTTTCAATGAATTTAGAGCCAATGGTGGATATACTTAAAAGATAATATTAGGGAGCCAATGGTGGATATACTTAAACAAATAATATTAGAGAGCAAATGGTGGATATACTTAAAAGATATTAGAGAGCAAATGGTGCATATACTTAAAAGAATATTAAGGAGCCAATGGTGGCTATTCTTAAAAAAATAATATTAGAGAGCCAAAGGTGGATATACTTTAAAGATAATATCAGGGGGGAGCCCCCCCAATGGTGGATATACTTAAAAAAATAATATTAGAGAGCCAAAGGTGGACATAATTATAAGATAATAAACTTGAATATCATCATTATAACTGCTGCAAGTCTGTTGTATCTGAGAAAACGTGCAAGGAAGACCGTCTTCGTCCGTGAATAAAAATCAGAACAAAAGTGAATCTTTCACGAACACAAACTTCTTTATTGACATTGGTATACCATATATGCCACAGACATAAGAACTCCCAATATTAACAAAGCAAGTCCAAAATCCTCATGACATTAAAAAGGAAACTATTCTCCCTCTTTCATCTTAGTCTACAAAAAAAAGGGGGCAATCAAGAAGATTAAGAGGAGCCAAAACGAGTTTCCATTTAGCCGAAATCCCATTTCCAACTGTAACAACATTGTGGGGCAGCCAGCTCCCCGGAGACAATTAAGTCCTTAAAAACTTTTCAAAGGAAGTCGGGGCTAGCGAGTCCTTCTAAGAAGCATCCTGGGGTGGGAAAACTTCAGATGCGGGATTTGTTCACTTGTGCCTGCGTGCGTTTATTCCCAGCTGCATATTGCATCAAACATTATTATTATTATTATTATTTTGTTCACAGTCCTCCAATACGACTGGGTGGCATTTATAATGTGGGGTTCCGGGTTGCATCCTGCCTCCTTAGGAGTCCATCACTTTTCTTACTATGTGCGCCGTTTCTAGGATATTATTATTATTATTATTATTATTATTATTATTATTATTAATATTATTATTATTATTATTGTGATGTTGCGGGCTCTCGAGTACGGTCTAGAGAACCTCTCTGGCAGGTCGAGTTTTCATTGGTTCCTGGGAAGGTTATTATTTATTATTATTATTATTAGTATTATTATTATTATTATTATTATTATTATTATTATTATTAGTATTATTATTATATTATTATTATTATTATTATTATTATATTATTATATTATTATTTATTATTATTATTAATTATTAACAAAACACAAAAATATATTTCCAACTTGAAATATAAATATTGGAATACATGAAACAATGATGGGTATTTTTGTTTGATCTGATTTGATTTATATAGATTTTTTGGCATTATGCCAAGCTCTGGGGCAACTAAGGCCATTCAGTGCTGAAACGGAAATAGACAGTAAAAGGTCTGAAAGGTGTTACAGGAGGAAAACCTCAAAGCAGTTGCACTATGAAACAATTGTTAGGAGAGGGTGGAGAGTAGGATGGAACAAAGACAATATAAAAGGAGGTACAGTAAAATTAATGAAAGTAATTGCAGCGAGGGGCCGAAGGGACGCTGCAAAGAACCTTAAGTAATGCCTACATTGCACCGAATGAGGTGCACTAACGGCATTACCCCCCTACGGGGATGAGACTTTTGTTTCTTATTTTTTATCTTTTGACTTTAATCTCTAAGACACCTTTCTGACAGCAAGTAATCGCGTAGCCAAAGTATTTGGCCTTCATAAATATTAAGCATTCTAAGCGTTCATGACGGACAAGCATTCAAACTCTTCTTGATTAATTCCCCCGTTGTGAATTTACTCATTATTGGACCCAAATTACTATGGCGCACTTTAATTATTACTAAAGTAATTGGTTGCTTGTGCATAACTAATACGTGGACATAATTTATATTCAAATTAATATGTTACATTAAAAAAGTAGTTTTAATCATCAGGAGAGAATTTTGGTCAACGTATTATCTTTGTATATTTTAGCATTCTGTAAACGAATCACCTGAAACAGAGAAAAGTTTTGAAAGACAAACAATATGTCATCTCATTATTACCTAACAAGTATTGCAACAAGCAGTACGTAGCAAAGTTGCAACATGCCTCACGCCTGTAAACATTCGATATTCTGTGAAAACTATCCAGTCAAAAGATTCACTTAAACGGAAAATTCATTGTTTTCCGAACAATGGCAATAGCTGGAACATTAAATATTCATTGATAGGCTCAGACCCCTGTAAACAGTTGTATCAAATAAAAACAAAGAGGAAATATTCCATCCTGGTAGTAATATGTTGATGACGTCTATATAATAGCACTGACAACATAACCTGGCCCCCATTAAGTAATGGTTCTCTCAGCTTAATCTAACAGAGAAATGATACCTTTTCCTTAATTTTACTTTAATGACTTCTAATGAAAATCTACTGAAATAATAGTTTGTTTCATTAAATAATAATAATAATAATAATAATAATAATAATAATAATAATAATAATTAATAATAATAATAATAATAATAATAATAATAATATGCTGGAAGTAAACCCTCTTTAAACATGTTTTATTAAAAGTAATTGCTGCCTCAGCTGCATTAATTTTATACAGGTTCTTCTCTATTTTTCTAATTATTGCTTTCTCATTGTTGCTTAAACTGGTGAGCAACGCACCGAAGGTTGACATATCTCAGTTAGGTAGAACGATTGGATTTTATTGGTAAAATTTCAGTTGGGGTAGTCAAATTTTCGGGCATATCCCGTAGATTTATTTTTACAGATAGAATTGATGTTAAATTCTATTTCTTTTCTATTCTTCTATTCCTTTTCCGGACGTTTTCGTCTGAATAAACCTCAGACATCCTCTTGGGCGGAGGTAGGTGAAGGACTGAAGTGAGAAGGTGAGTCCAGCTGCTTTATATTACGGTGGCGCAGCGGGGGCGTCGTGCCGCTGCCTTTTCATTGGCTCTGAGGCAGCAATTACTTTTAAAAATAATAATAATAATATAATAATAATAATAATAATAATAACATAATACTAATAATAATAATAATAATAATAATAATAATAATAATAATAAAAATATAAATAATAATAATATGCACGATCCCAAGATCAATGAAAAGGAATCTGGAAAAACTACTAGAGGCGAACTAGCTCCAGGACTCAAACAGCGCACACAGTAAGAAAAGTGATGGACTCCTAAGGAGGCAAATGCAACCCGGAACCCCACACTATAAATACCACCAAGTCGCATTGGAGGACTGTGATTGACCAAAAAGTAAATAAATAAATAAATAAATAAATAAATAAATAAATAAATAATTAAATTAATAATAAATAAATAAATAAAAATAATAATAGCTGGAAAAATAAATAACCACTCAACGGCCGAGGTGGATATATATATATTTGTTCTGAAATAACTTTATGTGCCAATTTGTGGCATAACCAGTAAGATTTCAGTTTGGGTGACGTAGAGTTGCTGTCCTTGGTCTACATAGTATCTGGTCTATATAGTATCCAATTTTATGTTGTTTTTGATTAAGCTGACCTTGTGTCAGCACGGGCTCTTGCTCACAGAGCAGCCCGTAAACCAAGTTTAAACAGTTCTTTACCCTTTTTTATGCCGAGGATGGCTGTAGGGACCCTGTCAACTGGAGTTATGGTGACTGAAACAATCAGCTGTAATTTCAGCAGTTAATCATAATTTTGAGGAATATTTTTTCTTTTTCAGATTCAAGCACAAATCTTATTTTTTTTCCTATTGTTTTTGCCAGTTTAGAATTGCTGGACATAGGGTGGACATCGTCTAAAATTAACCGATGTGCACTGATATGTAAATTTGTGGGAAATTATTTATACATTCTTCATGATCACTGAAGCTCTGCGTCATTGAAAGCCGTACCTTTTAGGAAATATAATAATGCGAGATATAGAGACTCATTACCGCCACCCACTGACGCTCAACACGAAGGTCGTCGTCACAAAGGCTTGAAAGGGCCACAGAATATAATTATCAGAGCAGCGGTGAATGAGATGGAGTACTTCATTTGTGAGAAATCTCCGTTTCCAAAGAGACGGTTTCCAGAAGGATTATTATGGTTACATCCTTCTCGACGTTACTATTTGTTCACGTCTCCCTTTTCGGATGTGTGACCAAAGCGAGATTCAGACTTCTGCTTCATAGAATTTGATGTCGCCTCTAGAAAAGCAGTTATTTAGAAAGAATTGTTTTATGTCGCCTCAAGAAAAGCCGTTTAGTTACAAAGTATTACATATATATATATATATATTATATATATATATATATATATATATATATATCTATATATATATATATATATATATATATATATATATATATATAATATATATATATATTGATTTTATATATATATATAGATATATATATATATATATATATATATTATATATATATATATATATATAGAGATATATATATATATTATATATATATATATATATATATATATATATATATATATATAGATATATATATATATATATATCTATATACATATATATATATATATATATATATATATATATATATACCACATATATATATATATATATATATATATATATATATATATATAAACAATTTTCTTTTGGCAGCTATTCCTATTTACGCATAAACTAAGTATAAAATAGTCAATTTCGAAGCACGCACAGTATTATAAAACTGTTTAAAGTGAAGTGATCGGTGAAAACAGTTACTAAAGGGAAAATCTGGCTTTAAATACCTTCTTTAAAAATATTACACGTCTATGCAAACCACTTAATGTTAGCCTTAGTCCTTGAAATTTAAGCTTAACAAAGTCTCCCTCTCTCTCTCTCTCGCTCTCTCTCTCTCTCTCTCTCTCTCTCTCTTACGCAAACACACTCAAAGACACACACACACAAACATCGGAACAAGGAAAATACTGATCTCGATTCTCTGGTGACTTAACTCATAAACTAGAATGATTTCTGGTCAATTTCGAAAGCTGCAGGAACACTTTCTTCTCTGGCTTCTATCAAAGATACTAATATTACTAGTGTAAAAGAAAAAAAACAAACAAGCAACACGTTTTAGGGGAATCTGCAGGATTTAAAATTTTATTAATTCTTTTCTATATACTAACCAGACGACAGCTAAGAGAACGTACTTGTTAAGACAACTTTATATATATATATGTAAGACATAGGGTTTTGATTAATAATATATTGTTCGTGCGTTCTCTGTAACCTATGGAATGTGGAGAACAGTGCAGAGGTAACGACCTGAGAGTAGCTGATGAATGAGTTTCTAGGGGATGGCGTGAGATAAAAATGCTTAGTTCGTCGAATCAATGCACGACAGTTTATGAACTCTTCTCAAAGTGCCTTTGGGAAACTAGATGCAGCTAGAACCGCGAGGCGCTAGCGAACTGTGTGTTCGTATGTGCGTGTGAGCCTCTTCTATTCATAATGTATCACTAGCCAAGTCTAGGGGAAGACTTGCACAGACATTCGGGGGAGGATGGCGAAGCCATGATGGCAGATGCCAAAGTGTTTTTATTTATCAGTGAGTGATATTCCGGTTGGGAATGGGTAAGTGTTACCTTTACTTTAGCCAAAGGGATGGCTTGTTTGATATCTTGTAAGATGTTCCATTTTATCAACTTTGTCTTTAAACTTGTGTGTGTACTTACCGGGATGTGTTCTGTATCTTTGAACAGACGGATCTGGAATACCGGGGGACAGAGTTCCCAGGGAGGGGTGTGGACTTTTGGGTGACTTGACAATGAGTTGTTTTTAAGTTAGTCTGTAAGACTGGATTACTTAGTTAATTGATTTAGTTATTCTTGTAAATAAACGTTATGTTATGATGCAACTCTCTCATTTTCATTACCTGTTAGAATGGAGAGAAAGAGGTGGAGAGAGAGAGAGAGAGAGAGAGAGATGGGGTGATTGCCGGGAGAGAGAGAGAGAGAGAGAGCCTGTGTGTGTAATAGGGTGAGGGGGTCTGCCTTCCGTTTCGTGTCCACGCTTACCTTATGAATACTGTGGGTTCTTCCCCCCATGTTATAGTGGTGTCAGCGGTTAAGAGGGGATATAGAAAGTCTTCTTTCTTTTTTATGCCTAGGAACGCCAATGTAGAGATGGTTGGCCAGTTAGAAGATAAAAAGGGTAGAGAAAATATCCGTCCGTGGGATGGGGGGATGAGGAAAGAAAATTTCTATTAGGGTCATCAAATTTGCCCGTACCGAGATTCTTCAGGGTGGGAGTCGTGAGACAAGCAACTCAGTCTAGTTCATGAGTGAGTGTTGCTAGGGGTCATCTCACCGGTCGCGTTTGTATTGTGCCGACGAGATTTACGTATTCTACGGAGAATTTAGAGTTCTTTTTTCCCATTATGGAGTGGTGAGTGTTAAACTATTGTTTTGAAGGAGTGGGTTTTGTTTAAATATTTCAGGGTTATGGGATTGGTTCAAGAGGTCAAAACAATTTTTTCTTTCCCCATAGTGACGTGTTTTCTTTATTTGCACGTGTTTGTAATAGATGTATGCATTCGTCTTTGTTTAAAACATAGGACGTGTAAATTTTTTCTACGCATGGGAACTGTGCTTAGATAAGCATATTTGGCTTAGTGACACAGAGCGGCCACAATTTTACGGGCTCAGCACATTTCTGCAGAGAGGCGCCTTGCATTGCGAGGGTACGGGCATCCCTTGGGAGGGTATTGCGAAGGTACCACTAGCCTCCCTCGAGAGATAGTGCAGGGGAGGGCATTGCGAGATGGGCACTAGGGTATACCTTGGGAAGGGGTCCTCAGACACTGTTCAAGGGGAGATGGGGGATACTGCTGGTATGCCTCGGGCTGTTCTGCCGCTCGACTGAGGGGTTGTTCTCAGGGGGGGAGAAATTTTTTTTTTCTCAGTGTGGGTGAACTCCCCCTTTTCCTTTTTTTTTCTTTGTGTTGGGGATGGGTCTGGCCTTGACATTGAATGCTAAGATGTCAGCTGATTGATTAGTTGATGAAGTGAAATGCCCGTAGAGTCTTTTTTTTTTCTCTCTTGGATGAAGAGAAAAGGAAATAAAAAGAGATTTTTTCTTTTCCCGTGAATGAGGGAAAAGTAGTTAACATGCACGGGATGTGTTATATGTTTCTTTGTGCCTTGAAAGACACGAATATAAGGGGGATACACAGATTATTTTTTTATTGTGTTGGAGAAATTACTTTGAAAAACCGATGATTGGTGTTGTATCTGTGTTGTGTGGCAATGGTGTTATGTCATGGTGTTGCATGCTGGAGAAATTGTATGTCATAGGATTCAGCAATACTGTTGTATGCTATTTGAATTTCACCCTTACTTGAGATTTTTGCAAGAGAATTATTGCTATGAAGAGTTATTATTATTATTATTATTATGTTTTAATTATTATACTTGATGGTGTCACGGGAGGTTTACTTAAGTATAATTATCATTACGGGAGAATTGTTTTACGAGAGATTTGAGATATTTCATGGGAGATCATTTGATAATTATTACAGATAATTATTCAGGGATAATTATTACAATGAATTAATGGGAGAAATCTTGTGTTAATTAATTGTTGAGTTTTTGTAACTTTGGAGAATATTTCAGTGATTCACGGGGATGAGTTTTGCTGAATCTTGATGAATCTGACTGAATCTTGGTGAATTGTGTGGAATCTTGCTGAGTTTTTGTGCTGAATTTTTGGAGGATGGACAAGCATTAACATTGGTGATAATTTTTGTACTGATACTGATGATTTTGATGATAGCAATTTTTTTGGTGATTTTGTGATAATGATATTTCTGATACTGATTTTTTTTATACAAATACGTGGGTGCCGTAATGCTGTCAAGGAAGGTGAAATCTTTTGTGAATTTGGGAGGAACTAACAACACATTGTTTTAGTTTTTTTTTTTTTTTGTTTTTATGAGTTCCAGGCAGATAATTGCTTGACATCTAGTGAGTTACGGGAGATAGTTAATGGTGCCGTTGATTTTTTCTTTTCTCCTTTTTTGGAAATTAGCCATCGCTGACACAAGTTTTTTTTACCAAGGGTGAATTTGAATTTATTTTTTCTCTCCAGTTGGTGTGGATTTTTTTTTTAATATCTCAGTTCATGACTTAGAGTCATTGTTCGAGAACGTGTTCGTGTTTTAGCTATTTGATGCTATAGAGTAATATATGGGAGGATTTTTGCACGTTTTGATTGCATACGTAATGGCACTACATTTTTTCTCTGGATATTTGTGTTTCAGAAATTGTGAGTTTTCTTGCACAATACTTAGTTGTATTTGTGACACTTTGTGAGATAGGAAACTTGCTAAGTTTTCTAATGACTTTTGTCGTAGTGCATATGGAGAAGTCTTGGCTAAGACACTGCGAGTTGGGAGTTCTGTTATAATGAGTTGTGCACATTGGTGATTTTTTCTAGAATTTTCTCTGGAGAATTGGAGTTAGAATTGAGATATAATTGAGATATATTATTTTGGAGAGATAATTGGAGGTATATATTATTTTGGAGTTATGATTTGAGATATAATATATGGGAGATATATATTTTTGGCCATTTTTGATATTTGCCAATGTGGTATGAGCTATGTTTAGTTCAATTATTTTGCAGCCATCTTAGTTGCAAATGGAGACACATGTTTGGAGATTATGGGGCAATATTTGTGAGTATGTGAGTTAGTTGCCTTGAGTGCACATTTTTTTGGAGGTAGGATTTCATTTTTTGATATTCCTTTTTGGAGATATATATTTTTGGAGCCTTGTTTTGTTCCACATGGAGTTATTGGGGAAATAGAGGTAAATATTTTGTATTTGCCGAAATAGAGGTGATATTCTCTATTCTTGGAGTGGTGTTTTTTGTTCTACTGACATGTGGCTTTGGAGAAATAAAGAATGATATATATGGGTTGGTTATTAACCAAATGGAGGAAATATTTTTATAACCGGAGTGGTGTTATTATTGATATGATGTCTCATAATGGAGTTGGAATTAATCTTGGGCGGGTGACCCTCTTTTTGTGGTTATGGGAGTTTTTTTCGAGACAAGAGAAGATTTCAGAGGTTCTCTTTTTTTATTTCGTGACTATTTGGAGAGGAGTGGCATTACTGCATTACGAGTCATTTGGAGATGTGTGCATTTGTTATGTTCACAAGTGTGTTATTCTTGGAGAAATATAATTTGGGAA
>NC_061093.1:41923854-41926354 GCF_015104395.2 Macrobrachium nipponense
AGAGGCTTTCTCACCAATACAAAAGTCTTACAGACATTGCTCAGCGCAAATTTATTGCCTGAGGGTGTTTGCACGTTTATAAAACTTTTCCCAGTGATGCTTTATGTTCATTTCGCTTTACACGTATCTTTGGAACTATTAAAAATCTCCGGCAGAAAACCTAGTTTTAAACCTAGTTTTTTTTTTTCCCGAATGATTTGGATAGCTCACGTGGCTTTCATAATACCAAAGCTAAATCTCTTTCATTATGTTATCAATTTATTGTTTGTTTGTTTGTATGGTATTTTTAAGTTGCATGGAACCATTGGTTATTCAGCAACGTGACCAACGGCTTTACGGTGACTTCCGAACCAAGCGTAGAGTGAACTTTTATCACCAGAAATACACATCACTGACGCATCATGGAATATTATAAATCTATAGATTATTTTCAAATATAACCTCCGTTTTTTTATTAAATGGCGATTTACGTGGAAAATATTATTTTGAAAAATCTTGACGTTAAGAATTCTTTTTATTTATACTAAAATTACGTATAGAGCTGAGTATGTCTTCAATACTGCGTTACGCAAAACTAGAAACAAAATGCGAGTCCAAGCTACTGAACAAAAGAAACCAGGTTTTGCGCAAATCGTCTATGATTCAGATATTTCCTCTTTTATACTCATATTCCAAATACGTAAATATTGTAATAAATCAAAATATAGAACGTTATCAGGCAGTGAAATCATTTTTTAGTTAACCGAAGCATCAAACAGAGTTTGATTTCCATGATTATATTTTCTTTATGCCACAGCGTATATAAGCAATTGATATCAAAAAAAAAAATCAGTCAGTGGTCTGGACTAACGAGCGGATTACGAACCATTAAAACGTCAGTAATTCAGGAAAATCCTTCCCTAATGAACATTGTCAGGGCTCTTTCGATTATCCGTCATTACCCTAATTAATGTTCTATCATTAGAAACATTTTAATATTTCTGGTTAAGCTTTACTAAAGTACATGAAGGGAAAGAGAGTATTTTGTATCAAAGTTTTGCTGAAAAACATCGTTGCTTACCGCTCTCCTCTCTCTCTCTCTCTCTCTCTCTCTATCTCTCTCTCTCGTGAACAAAGCAACTTTGCGATCTGTGTTTTATCTCCTCATCTCTAATCAAGATTACCATGCATCAGAGAATAGAAATCAGCTCTGACAAACTTCAAACATCTCCGAGAACAGGATGCTGAGAGGGATACGCTCCCCTGTTTGCTTTTTTTGAGATGCGAAATTCCGGTGAAAATATACGGATTTTTCAAATGTTTATTTATCAATAAACAAATTCTTTTCAGATGATTTCGTCGCATCCAAATACCGCTTTAATTATTTAGTAATTCCAAATAAACCAGATTTTTAAAAGTTTATTTATCAACAAAGAAATTCTTTTCAGGTGATTCCGTGGCATCTAAATACTGCTTTAAATATCTAGTGATTCCAATAAAATGAAGCATATTTACATGAATATCGTAACACTTATACACCTAAATGTTCCCGTGGAAAGAAAGTATTCACGTATGCTACTGCATCAATACCTGTATACATGTATAAGTACAAGGTCCTTGCACCTACAAAGCAAGACCTTGTAGAATGACCTTTTCAACGCAAATTTGAGTGATGAATACGAAAACACGAAAGGGACGGGGAAGCCAAACAAATCCTCTCAGTTTGATGTTACTGATATCAAATTAACTCCATAGCGTAACACATTGCAAACAATCTAATCTGTCGTCAAAATCACTCGGGAATTATATATTGTTTCTATGTCCATATGCGAATAAGCATATATATATATATATATATATATATATATATATATATATATATATATATATATATATATATATATATATATATATATATATATATATATACATTTAAAAAAAGCATGTAGAGCCTCTTGTTATGTGACTGATACTTACTTTTTCATTATTGACCAACAAATGAATACAATTTAATTCTTAATTTGAGATACGTAATCACGAGTCAGTCTGGTTTAATCTTTTTATTGACGATTTTTAGTTGCCATATATTCCTCTATTGTGATTTTTCAAACACTCATTCCTGTTGATAATAAGAGTTGCTGTTTTTAGATGATAAACTTACAATTTCCAGGTCAAGGGAGCTCACATACTATTTAAGTACCTTCAGATCACCAATATTATACTCTTAACTACCAATCGAAAATCCGACATCGCATTGACCTCTCGTAGTCATCCATCGGGAATAATTTTCAGTTGGTGAAAGCCCCTCTTGATTCCACCTTGTAATACTGTATACGAATCATTCTTAAACAGGAAAAGGCTCTTAAAATACAATAGTGTTGACACGACTACCATTCCCTTAATCATCTCTGGATGAGATTGAGGGCTACCGCAGACAATTAAGTTTCATAAAAGGGAATTTTCTTGTTCATGGTGATCTTTTGGTCTGACGATGAATCACGCTATCCGCTGATTACATATA
>NC_061093.1:41931354-41933911 GCF_015104395.2 Macrobrachium nipponense
CCACTAAGAATAGGGAAGTTAAAAGATCTTTTTCCGCTTATTATTAACCAGTTATTTGAATTATGAGGGTCCCTAGAGTGAAATACAAAATCAGAGAGAAAACCGCACCAAAAGACTCGGATTAGAATAAAACATTAAAACAGAAACGGATGAAGATACCACAACACCATAATTAAAAAAGGTTACAGGTTTGAAATGAAAACAAGCTCTGAAAACACTCAAACTAATTCACAAAGTTTAATGAAGAGAAGAGCACTCGAAGAATAAGATTATTTTCTAAATATTTTCATGAACAACGTTCGTCCGTAATGACATGCATTATGAATATACATGAAGGTACACTTGTAACTTGATTCATTTCCTACACAGGTCTTGCATAAATTATCTTTGTTTTTGAAGGCAGCTGCAAGTTGCAATGTTGTGTATGTATGTACATATATATATATATATATATATATATATATATATATATATATGTATATATATATATATATATATAATATATATATATATATATATATATATATATATGTTTATATTTTTATGCCTGAGTCTGTTTTCATCTTCTTTTTTATACATTCGGAGATGGGGGCATAGATGTCCTGAAACGTCAGCTGAGTAAAGGAATCGTTCTTCCTATAACAAGCTGACATATATATATATATATATATATATTATATATATATATATATATATATATATATATATATATATATATATATATATATATATATATATATAGCAGGCTTAAAAAAGTTGATACATACAACGATAAAAGTATAAGAGCAAAACAAAGTCTACCGAGCAGTAATCGAAGTCAAAGACTGACCGTTATTTTTACTTGTTTGCTTCCAACAGAAAGTTCTTATTCGTTTATAGTATTTTGTGTAAAACCTCTCATATAATGGTGTCCCGTAAATGGTAATGCTGACGATTGTCTCCAAGATATGGCAACAACTCAACAACATCACTTAGCGACGACCTAAGCACCTTATCCCGCTGCCAGTTACTGCGTCCCGTGACCTAATAAGATGGGCAGTCATTATAAATACAACTAGTATAGTAACAGCAATATGAAATGGTATCGAATGCCTACCTAGGTACAGTTTCATAAGGCAAAGTAAAATCACAAACTAGTTCTCGTCTTTTCTATCTCTGGAGATAAAGCGGATATAAACTCTCCTTGAAAAATGAGATCATCCAACCGACATTTCAATCCGTCTGGTTTTATTTCTACTTTTTTTATTTGTAATTTTTTTTTTTATGAAACCTAGTCCTTCGGGATTATAAAGTGTGAAAAAATGAGATTTTTTTTTTTGAAGAATCGTTTTTTTCTCTCTTTCTCTCCATCTTTCTTACTCAAAATGAAAACGTGGTTAAAGTGATGCCGTATTACTTTCTCTCTCTCTCTCTCTCTCTCTCTCTCTCTCTCTCTCTCTCTCTCGCTCTCTCTCTCTAAAGGGATTAAAAATCAAAGTTCTATACCAGACACACAGGAATACAATTTGTTTTAATTTGATCAAGCCGAAAATGTTGCAGATAACGGAGACCAAACCTGAGAGAGAGAGAGAGAGAGAGAGGCCAAGATACAAAGGCACAAGAGGCCTCCACTTTAAACCAGCCGAGTTAATGGCAGCTTCATTGGTTTAACGAAGCAGAGGAGAATCGTAAATCTCCGAAAACCTGTTTGGGAATTCGTCGTCCTTCTTAGCACTTAATTTCCCCGAGTATTTTATGGCATGAAATCACAGGAGAAGTTTCGCTCTGGTTTCCTTTCAGTTTTTTTTTTTTTTTTTTTTTTTTTTTTTTTTTTACCCAAGGTCCTTCAAATATTTAAAGGACCTTGGATGGACCAGTGGACCGGAAGAGAAATAAAGTAGTTTTTGGCAGGAATTTATCAGATCGTAAGAAAGGTTAAATTCAAATTAAACTATACCTCCCACATCCCTTAGTCCTTTTTTTTTTTTTTTTTTTTTTTTTTTTTTTTTTTTGAGGTTTAAAAGGAGATGCTGGCAGAATGTGTCTTAAGAGTAGATGGACCACTGGACCGAAAGAGAAATAACGAAAGTTATTTTTGGGCAGGAATCAATCAAATCGTAAGAAAGGCTCAAATCAGATTAAGCTGTATCTCCCACATCCCTTGGAGTCTTCTGGAAAAAAAAACTGTAGGTAATGATACCTTCATACGATATTTGCTTAAGATAGTTGTTTATAACGTGGAAATTAAAAGGCCTGTGTAATTTGAGACCAGATCTATTGCACCTGTTCAAATGAATTAGAACTTCATGGTAAAACTCGCTACTTTCAGCAGCCCTTTGCTACATTTGGATGGTAAACATTGGAGTGTAATATATGGACATTTATTCGTTTTATTGACAATTACCAGAATACTTAAAAGTACACTTACGATTGACGTGAATATCAAAAGCGATGATAGTAGTACCTAGCATTACACGTACTTCCTACTGCTTAAGTGTCTTTTTAAGTATAAACGATTATAGGAAAATGATAGTCAGGAATCCCAGCGCTTTCGTCTTTATTCAGACATCGTCAAGGA
>NC_061093.1:41934411-41939411 GCF_015104395.2 Macrobrachium nipponense
CACATACTTCCTACAGTGATGCCTGTGTAAGGTCTGCTTAAGTGCTTTCCCAAGTATAAGCGATTATCTAGCGCTTATCAACAGTCCCTCTTCATGATATCTTGGCCAGAATCCATTACGATTACAAAGATTGATAGACAGACGTACAGACAAACCCACCCCTCTCCTTATACCATGAAGTAACGCCTGATAGGCCACCACATCTTACAACTGGAGATCAATAACCGCAACCCCCCCCCCCCCCCTCCCCCCCCCACCCTCACAAGTCAAATAATTATTGTTCCGTTCCCAAAAATAAATCTGACACGATAATTAGGAATAATTAGGTTATACTATTGACTACTATGAGAGGTTCAGGGCCTCTGTAACACGGTTTTTTCGCAATAACTTTTTATCTATGCATTTCATAGATATAACGCTTATTCAGAATACACATTATATCTACACATAAATTTTGACTGTATTCTGCATTACGTAGGTTTGAATAAACTTTGGTACTTATAATGTAAAAAAAGTGACTTATTTTGAAGACGGGCCAACTTACTCAGAGAAAAGGTTTCGAACGCACTCGTTACGTAACTTATGACAGCATTTCTTCCCATCATTCTCAATGGATGATTGGCTATACGTAACGAAGGCTAGACCTCTGGCAACAATGACATAAAAATGTAAATACAAGCAAAGCAGTACACCTTTATGAACTCTGAAACAAAAAAACCTCTCCACTGATATTGTCCATAATGGACAAACCAACAAAAATATGTTAATAAATATAAAAAACACTTCGATTATTAGTCTAACTCCCAAAATAAGTTTCCAGAAATCACAGTCTACTTTATAGGTCACAATCAGATTGACAAGATGTAGGGAATAGTTGGTAATTTTCAAACATAGTAGACAAGCTAGATTTGATAACTGCTATATCTAATGTCAAGCAATTTTTATTTATTGGCTATATACCTATTTACTGAAAAAAAAAAAGCCGGTACCGTATATTGGCTTTAAACCTTCACCATTATCGTCAGAATGATGACTTCATGAGGCTCCACCCACTTTGGCCTCGTTATAATTCAGGGATAAACACTGAAGGTCTATCATGGGCAATTGTAGGATTAGAAAATTTAACTTTCTGGCTTATGAAAACTCATTTCTCGAGTAGTTGCAAGAAGTGCTAAATGATCCTCAAGGATCCCAGCAGTTGGCCATAAATGTTTAATTCATGTATATTACTGCTATTCTACAGTAGTATTACTACACTAGCACAGATACCCCACCCACATCTAGTATCGTTCCGCCATTCATAAAGTCTTTTGTCATGGCCACGGGGGCTTTCTCTTGACTGTAAAAAGTTGCAAGTCGTGAGTGACAAATGCAGTTCTGCAACCACGGGGGAAAATTCCAAATCCTGTTAGCCATTATTGACTGCTATGGGTTTCAGAGAGCCGATGGAATAGGTGAATGAGTTTCTGTCTGGTGGATGGGCGGGGCACATTTCGTTAAATGTTGTTTACCTTGCTTACGTAATGAATGTTTTTCGACTCTTGGCTGATAATCATTGGCCATGGCATTGGCTGGATAATTTTTACTCTATAAAAATTAACACTATCAGGTAGTCCATTGATAATGCTGCCAAAATTTGTGTGTGGTTGTAAAATATACGTATGTCAACTTTCAGCTACATCCGATGCTTTGATAAGAGCAAAACAGTCCAAAAAACCATGTTAGAGAGGCCCACCTGAATCTCATAGTAGTATATTTACTGTTCTTTTGTACCATCCGTTTTTGTGGACTTAAATTTGCATTCTGCTTTATTTTATTTTATCTACTCAATTGTTTCATTTAGCAATTTTTAATTTTAATTTTTTTAAGTATTAGCTATCTTTTAACGTACTCTTATAAATTTTTTATACATATCATTTTATCATTGTGAATTTGATTGCAAGAAAAACTATAATGTCATTTTATTTCAATTTTGTATGTTGATAACAAGTGGATAGTACTACTCGAAACATGTCCCAATAAAGTTGTACAAAATGCTGTTCCGGGTTTTGGCCTTGGTGTCCTTACTGATAAAATAATATATATATATATATTATATATATATATATATATATATATATATATATATATATATATATATATATGTATATATATATATATATATATGTGTGTGTGTATGGTACTATATACATACATAATATATATGAATTTTTATCAGATCACCGTGATTCATATACGTGCAATCAAGCTACAAATGTCCTTTAATATCCAATTCACTCTACCTTGGCATTAATATATTTTCGTATATGTTTAACCGAAAATATATTGATTCCAAGATAAAATGAATTGATATTAAAGGACAAGGACCATTTGTAGCTTAATGCAAATATTATAGTGTATATATATATATATATATATATATATATATATTATATATATATATATATATATATATAATATATAATATACATATATATATTATATATATATATATATATATATACATATATATATATATATATATATATATATATATATATATTATATATAGTTTATATATATATATATGAATATATCTATATAACGTATATATACCTACATATATATATATATATATATATATATATAAATATATATATATATTAAACTAATAATATATATTGTTACATTTATTGATCTCGTCTACCCAGCATTTAGTTAAATATTTTGATTGCTAGAAAAGCAGCCATTTTCCCTAAATCAGCTGACTTCAAAGGGAAAACGCCAGCCAGAGATAGGAATTTCCTGTTAAAGAGGGGAATAGAGACTCTTGTCAGCCTTAGGGACGTATCCCAAAGGGAAGTGTTGTAGCTAGCTAGGTACTTATTAGGCCTACGTCTTAAGCTCCTTTTCCTGTGAACCCCTTGCTGGCCGTATGTTCTGTTTCCAGGATGCCCAGCTCTTGGGGGGGTAAGCTGAACCCATCCCCCATGAAGGACACCTGCAGTCGCTCTCAGTTGCCTCCAGTCGTGACCTCGGACGGATGTCCAGCCAGCAGCTTCCATTTAGGCCTACCAAGGCATTACTGGCACGCCCAGACCTGAGACGAAGCCGACGCCGCATTCTACAAAGGTCCACTTACTATGGCATCCAGGTACGTCTTGTGAATCAGTCATATTGCCAGTTCTTTACCTCCTAGTTGTAATTACCTCCCCATTTTCAAAATTTCAACTCCGTATTCTCAAATGAACATTCCTTTGTTCCTTTTCATGGTCTCGTGGCCGCATGCCTCCCTTTTGTGATTGTCCCAGACAAATGAAGTCACTGAATATTTCATTTAACACTTAGAGTTCCTCCCCGGTGTGTTAGACAAAGTGAGTAACTGTAACTTGTGCAAGAACTCTTTAATTATTTTGTGTCTAATCTGGGATTTCTTCCAGATTTGCCGAGTCACATGTCCAAGTCTTCGCGCCCGCAAGTGCTGCATTACAGCAAGATAATATGAATAATTTTGAAAACCAGCTTTTACATGAATCTCATTCTAGCCAGCTATCATACACTTGTAAGAGATAATATTGTTCCCTGTGCGGACAAGCTGCATTTACTCCTTCTCCAGGCCATTAAACGGCCTCTTGTAAATAAATGTGTGTAAAGTAATTAGCTGAGTTTTCTGGCGACCTCCTCTAGAGTAAATTAACACAATAAGTCCTTTTAAGGTAAGTTTCAAGTAATTTATTCTGCATTTTCCCTTAAATATTTTCCCCTACGTATTTGGGCCCTTCAGGCCGGGGCTTCAAACGTAAAAATATATATCATACATTTATATTGAGAGAGAGAGAGAGAGAGAGAGAGAGAGAGAGAGAGAGAAAGGTGGCATCTGTAACTTACTGAAAACACTTTCATTATCAAAAAAATCCCAAAGGGACCAAGAAAAGTTTCTGCTGTCCTGCTGTATTTATCATTCTTAGGTTGACCGCATCTTCTTCTACTAACCTTTGGCTCGACTAGACTTTTAATGTCTCTTTACATCAATACAGAGCACCGCCAAAATGATTTAGAGCAATGTTGAGGTACTAGAAGTGTTGCCTCTTAGTACCAGTGTGGATTCGAGAGGTCTCGAAGAAAAAAAATTAATAAACCTTGCCGATGGCACACATACAAACGCACACACATTTATGTATATATATAAATATTTATATACATATATATATATATATATATATATATATATATATATATATATATATATATATATATATATATATATATATATATATATGTATATAATTTCATAAAATATATAGATCTACTATTTTCTTTTAATTTATTCTTTCTAAGTCTGTTATAATGTCATTATACAATGCAAGGTAGCAACTACATTTCTCGGAAAGGTGAGAATACTATTATTTTCTCTGGCCACTGGCAATAAGTAAAGAATCTCACCTGCTATCATCATGGTGAAAGCCATATTCCCCCCCCCCCCCCCCCCCCCCCCCCCCACCCCGTCCCTTTCCCTTACCTTCCTCCCCGCCCCTGCCCCCAAGATTCCACAACCCCCATTTTCCCCAGGGGTTATCCTCTGCATTGAGTTACAATTATTTCTGCACCTTAAATCACTGGCAATTCACATCAACCGTGTATTTGATATCTAGGCCAGTCTTTTACGACGCTCTTGATTGGCTATTGATAAGCCAAACTCAGTCTCTCGAGAAAGTTCACAGAGGCAGGATGTAAGTTCCACCTCTCCTGAGGATGCTTTTGAAAGAGGTATCCCTCAGGAGCGGTGGAACATAGATCTTACCCACGTGAACTCTCTCGAGAGACGAAGAGTTTCCAGCCCTGTGACTGGTTTATCAACAGCCAATCAGGAGCGTCGTAAGGAATGCACGGTTGATGTGAATCTATTATAGCAATGATGGGATTGAAATGCTATATTCACCACCCCTGTAAATAGGGTGGCCTTAATTGAGTGACTCCTCCCCAATTCAAAGCGAGTTTTCTTACACAGACGCCAGTTCCTC
>NC_061093.1:41944411-41949411 GCF_015104395.2 Macrobrachium nipponense
GTGAAATTACAAAAGCATAAAAAAACGGATATGGACTTCGCTCGAAACAGCGAAATTACTAAGCATTGTTGGGAGAATGATCACGTCATGATTCGATGTATAATCCAATTTTCTCATTTGCTCGTAGTTCATGGAAATTTTTATGAAATCTGTTTACGTCAAAGGAGATATTTTTTTTTACCTAAATATATCAAATGAAAAATGCTTGGCTGTTTTTAAAACTAAGACATGCTTGAGCAAGCGACATGGGATCTAAAGCACTTGTAAACTAATCCTTTTGATACGAGAACATTCTGACATTCTGCCGAAGAATCTTAAATGACGTCTTCGCTTGAAGTCTGAAGCTTTCAAAGGAGTCGAGTTATTTCTCCGGCAAAAATTCTCGGGAGTTCTGAGAGCTTCAATTTGTCCTTTGATGTCGAAATACGATGACGGAACAACGAAGATGAAGAGGAACAGGAGAAAAGAGAGAAGAGAAGAATGATAAATTACGTAACGTTAGTGGAGGATTTTCTTCGCATTTAATTATACTTGCCGTTGTTAAGTGCACCTGAGAAACAATCAGATAGGTTTGATGAAGGACTAAACGAATTCGCTGTTTCTTCTTCAAATGCCCCTCGACAGTGGACTCGGTTTTTAACGAGAAAACCATTCTACCGAAAGAAATATTACAATGGATTAATAATTCATTCACAGAATAAAAACCAAAGATTAACATTATTGCAGAATGAAGCAAAAGCCCAATAACGTACTTCATCTAATTTACTGCCGACTTTTTGTTTTACATCTCGATACTAAAAGCAAAACATAAATTTTCGTTTTTGGGATGTTCTATTAAAGTATAAAAGTTAATCAGCTCCGTTTACTTAGAACTCGGCTGAAGACTTATCATGCCAAAAACGGGCTATGAGTTCTTTTATATCTCTAACTTAGTATTCAGTCCATAAAAATATGAATAAAAAAAAGAGCTTATATCCGAAATGATTTGACTAAGTAATTATTGGTACCGTCGGTGAAAGCAATTCCGAGTTCAAATTACATATACATACACACACACACACACACACACACACACACACACACACACACATATATATATATTATATATATATAATATTAATATATATATATTATATATATATATATATGAAGATAAAAGGTCCATAAAAGGCCAGAAGACACCAGGTAATAGTTTAATAGTTTAATTCCCATCCTTCCTGGGTCACCGAGAGAGACGTCTTATTGCCACACCTACATATGCTTTATATAGGTATATACTCTCGTAAGACATCCTACGTCCATATTTTACCAGTGATCAGGAGCACGGAAGGAAGTGCTCGAAATTATATGTTGCAACGTTCAAAATAGTGTTTTATGGCCTTTTATCTTCTATATACTGTCGTATAACAGTAAAAGACATATATATATATATATATATATATATATATATATATATATATATATATAGTATATATATGTATGTATGTATATATATGTATGTACGTATATATATATATATATATATATATATATATAATATATATATATATATATATATATATATATATATATATATATATATATATATATATGTATGTATACACATATATGATGTGTGTGTGTGTTCTAGTATCTGGACATTGACCTATCTTGTCCCTGCTGTTCACTGTCAACATTTAAAAACCTTGAATGAGGAAAACAGTAAAACTAAAATTCAAAAATCTTTGATGTTTGCAATGTTAATGGCTTTTCATGACAGTTTTCTTGGTGTTTTCATTTAAACGTAAAATACAACACGAGATCATAACCAAAAAATTTAGAATCCCAGAAAAATTTACAAAAAATACCTTTGAAATGAAAATGCCCAGCGAGAAAAAACTGTTGTCTCTATTCTGAGTAATTGGAGGGAAATGCAATTCTAAAATTACATAAACTCTGTCCCGCAGCAATATGAATTACAGGAACATTCGTCGACGAGCTACAGAGGAGAAAAAAAAAAAGGCATAACGGAAGAATGAATGATATATTGCAAAAAAAAAAAAAAAAAAAAAAAAAAAGGGAAGAATGAATGATACATTGTTTTTGCGAATGAGTCCAAAATAGAAGTGCGCGAGCTTCAAAAATTCTCCTTTTATAGAAAAATAGCAATCTCTGCTGCAAAGAGTTCAGAGTCGGCTAAACTGACAGACAGAGGATTCGCCGCCACTAAAGCACAATATCAATAGTCATCATGTTGTTTTATATCAACTAGAATGTAATTGCACCTTTGTATAAAACAAAATTGTCTAGTGAATTGCGGTCTAAAATGAATAAATATTTTGTTTGCATCGATACAAACTCTATTCAAATTGGACAAATAAATATCGGTTTAATATTCATTTGAAACTGCGTCACTTTAGAACCAGATGAGAAGTAGAGCAGCAGCAGCAATAGGACAGGGATGCGATGTAAAATTACAGTGGAATAATTATGAGCTCCAAGTAGAGCAGTCACTAAGGTACAAAATGAGAAAGAGGGAGAGAGAGAACAGCAAGGCTGGTTGCGTAGGCAGGCAATTGGCGTCTCTTTGCCTGGAGTAAATCCAAGTATTAAACTTAATGTCAATTTCCTCTGTTCGTTAAAGATCCTGGACGGGGACTCCAGGTCATATCTCTGTGAAGCATTTCCTGACCTCAAAGAATGATGATAAATCTCAATTTGCAAGATGATGATTCCAATTTATGAAGACAATAAATACAATTTCTCTCTTGAAATGAAGCAATAAAAGGGATCAGGACATTACGATAGTTTTCAACTTGTAGAATAATTTCTTGGAGAGGCATATTTTTTTGGTTCGCTTCATAATAACTATTCGTAAAGTGGCAAGTTTGCAAACATACGTTGTTTCACATCAGGCTTAACTGTAGCCCTTCTGGGTAACATTACTTTTAAGTGTTAGTTTTTTAATTTTAAGATGAAATTATAGTTTCTTAAATCCTTTACAACTGAAATATTAAAAGCCATTTCAAGATAGCTGCTAAGGATTGATTCCTAGAGAATCTGATCCTCATCAGACATAAAAATGATTTTAAACGTACATCATTATCCAGATGCTTTAAGTCTAGAGGTTACAAGAATATTTACACTGAAGTTAAAGAACTGACAATCTTAGTCTTACTGAGTGACAATTAAAGTCCCTTCTTCAATCACTGAACTTAATTAATATCCGTAAGATAAAGAAGCCAATATACCAACCACACTGACGAGCAATAAACAAGTGCAAAAAAAAAAAAAAAAAAAAAAAAAAAAAAAAAAAAAAAAAAAAAAAAAAAAAAAACAGGAAAACAATAACAGCAGTTTTTCTCACCGTCGGCTAAAATCAATAAACGTTGGGGGGGGGGGAGGGGGGGGGAGGGGGGCGCCACCAAGACAGCGGCCAATTGTCAGTCAGGTGGCGCTCCTCGCTACATTGTTATTCATCACAACAATTTTCGGGGGAATTAAAAGGAAATATTGGATATTGACGAGAGAGAGAGGAGAGAGAGAGAGAGAGAGAGAGAGAGAGAGAGAGCGTCAAGGTTAAAATTATGTAAGCACTTGCAAATCAAATGGCGGATTCGAGAAATTACTTTTTCATAAAAAAGAAGATATTTTTCAGCTGAACATTATTTCTTGGTTAAAATATTTGTTAAAAAAGAAAAAAAAGATTCAGAAACGATGTGAAATGAAATGTAAAGGATTATTGGTTTCCTCTTAGAGTAAGTAGATGAGATTTTTTTCTAAATAAAGTATCTGCTTGTCTGAATAAGAAATATTGATGAAAAGAACCTTCTATCAAATCGGGTTTAATATATACGTGTGTGTATATATATATGTATATATATATATATATATATATATATATATATATAATATATATATATATATATATATATATATGGGGATACAATCCACAATGAAGTAAATTTCTCTTGTAGTTTAAAATATAAATATCTTGTAAAGGATTAAAGCTTTGCGACCATCAACGTGGTCTTGTTCACTAAAGTGTGATATGTAACCTCAAGGAACTGACAAGTAAGAGCACAAACATTTGAAAAAACAACGGTTAGGTAACAAGCTAGTTCAAATTATGAATGATCAGGCGGTTGAGCCCTCGTTCTTTCCAGAATTCGTCTTGATCTTCGTGGGGGAATGTTTCTATTGTCAACTGCTTGTTCTATGGTGGTTGGGCGGTTTTTGATGGAGAAATGACCTGAGTGGAGTAAACAGGAGAGGAAGCAGCATCGTTATTGGCACATATATTTCTAAAGTTTGAAATTTCCTTTTCCCTTTCCTACATATCTCCTCACAAATAGCTGTATTTTCTGTAATGCCAGTATTTCCTGCAAAGGTCTCGTTTAGTGAATTAACGCCCCTTCTACTACGTTCGTCTCAAAGTCCGGTCGTTACATGCAAAAACAACCTTTGTACCTTTAAAATTTATTGCGTGGTTTTTCTCCCATGTATGTTGCGCAATTGCACTGTATGAACTTCCCCTTCTGCAAGCAGCAACGTGTTCTTCTTCCCTTCTCTTATCAATGGAACGTCCGCTTTCTCCCTTCCCACGTAACATTCATTGCAATCACTACAAGGTATTACATATACTCCTACATTGCTCTCTATTACCCGGGTTATTTTTAATGAGTTTCTTCTTGATTGTACTGTTGTAGGCTGAAAACTACGTTGAAGCCGTTCTTTTTTCCTTTAAGCTGTCTAAAAAAAATTTTATTAAGTTCTCTATTATAAGGAAGAGCAAGAGATGCCTTAAAATCTGCCTTTTCAGTTATATCATGAGGGGCGTAAAACATCGATCTAGCTTTAGATAGAGACTGTAGTATTAAAAAACTTTGGGTAACACAGTTTAGTAAAAACTATCTACCAAGAAATTTATTTCGGCGTCAATGAACTGGGGATCACTATTCGGTTATGCTCGAAAAAAACAAATTGGTTAAAACGTTGTGCTTTACTTTCGGTTCATGATA
>NC_061093.1:41951911-41961911 GCF_015104395.2 Macrobrachium nipponense
GTCATATGACAGGACAGACTCTTGATCATAATATGTAAGCATAGACAGATATATATATATATTATATATATATAATATATATATATATATATATATATATATATATAATATATATATATAGATAGATAGATAGATAGATAGATAGATAGATAGATAGACCTAGACCGTTGTAAACGTAGCATACCATGCCTCGCTTTAAATTATCGACAACACCCGCACAAGTCCTAATACCAGTCGCTAATCACGGGAAGAAAATAAACAACGTAGACTCGACTTCCATATACCCAGCGGTCATGTGGAATTCAGTAGCTGGACCAAGAAGGTGTGGGGGTAAGCAATGGTCAACAATATAAGACGTCCTTTCATATTAACACTTGGTCGAGGAGGGTCAGTCATGTATAGGACTTATTCCCTACCAATGTTTAGGACTTACGAATATACAAATACGACCGTATTTTATGCAATGTATGTACACTATCATTCTTAAAACAGCTGCGATTATAAACGACACACAAACAGAGCAGTTGGCTGCGAAAGGTTTGCTTGTTTGTTTGTATGGTGTTTTTACGTTGCATGGAACCAGTGGTTATTCAGCAACGGGACCAACGGCTTTACGTGACTTCCGAACCACGTCGAGAGTGAACTTCTATCACCAGATATACACATATCTAACCCCTCAATGGAATGCCAGAGAATCGAACTCGGGGCCACCGATGTGGTCAGGGCAACGCCATACCGATCACGCCACTGAGGCGCTGGCTGCGATAGAGGAGCTCTCCAGAATCCAATAAAAAACTTTTTCTTCGATGATCACATCTTCATCGCATTCGACGCCAAGAAAATGAACGAGGAAGGAAAAGTTTGCGAACTGTTGCAGCTTACTCTGTGTGTGCCTTTCTCATGAGGGATATCTGGGAATAAGTGATGCTTACACGATCAGACGTTCTCTAAATAAGATGCTAGCCATGACCGGAGTATAGACATAATAATTATAAAATTTAAAAAAAAATTAATACTTACCTTTATACTGACAAGCGCAAAAAAGCGATAAGCAAACACCATGTAAGGTGAAATTTATTATGATTCATAGTGTGTTGTTTTACTATTTTCAATAGTTCTTGTCTTTTTTTTTTTTTTTTTTTTTTCCTTTTTTTTTTTTTTTTTTTTTTTTGCATCTCCTCCCACGCTGCAAAATTTACTTTACTGGAATTGAGCGCGTTTATTCCTTTGTTAGGGCCTATACATCCATGGCATGGCAAATCTCTTAAGGTATTTGGACTGTAAGATCACCTACAAGATAAGATCAACTGAAACAGGGCAAAATATCACCGTAACTTGACATTTTCATAATTCCATTTGAAAATACTGAGGAAGATAGACAGACAGTAAGTATAATAGACAACTGTGAGATCAGCGATTTTTTTGTTAATTCTTTATTTATTTATTTATTTATTTATTCTATTTTTTTTACGTCGTGTCGTCCAGACCGTTGCTGTTTCCGTGGAAACTTAAACCCTCCTTTTGATCTGCCATAAGGTAATCGCTATCTCTTTCTACATAGACCTTGAGACCATTTATATCAGTGGTATCGAACTTTTTTTTGGGGGGGTCGCCAAGTCCCGCCCCACACAAACACACACACACACACACATTATGTGTTTAAATTTTTCTACAGAAAAATACAAACAAGAAAAATATTTATAAATATTAAATGGAACCCGGTTCCCCTTTTCCTATTGCTTCCTAGCATGTAACTAAAAAAAAATAGTCAAACTTTTCAATTATAACGAAAAAAAACATTCACCATTACAATAAGGATATGGATTTCATTTCTAAAGTCGTACCGCCGCCTAATACCCAAACATTTCAAATCGGGTTTTGTACGAAAGACCGACCATAAAACAGCAAAAAGCTTACATCTCTTATGTGCACGAGAGCCATAGATTTCGGTTCAAACCCTAATAAAATATGTCTGAAACCATTCCGGGCTTTTACCGAAGGCGAAAAATTGTACTTTAAAGTTTTCCGATACTTTTATTCGCTCTGAAGAATATTATTGCGCCGCCGTCTGGTAAGATATAGCCTTACATAAATCTCATGAATAGGCAATGCGTTCTTGCACTTGGTAATGTAACCTATGACAGCAATAATCCGAATATGAATGGATTCACATAGCTTTCATACCGACTGTCTAGTTATAAAAAGATATGTAAAAAATAAACCTCTGTGTAAGGTTTAAGCTTGTATATTACATGACTTCTAAGTGATGATTACAAGGGATTTTGACACCGATGCGATCGCTGCTTTTGGCTAGCAAACAATTATGATATAGTTTTTCTAAGTTGATTGGGGTTGTTGCACAATTAATGTATCTGCGCGCATATAAATGTAAGAAAAGAAATAAGAAAAATAATGTGAATGCCTCATGTAACCATATAAAACCGTCCCTTGAAGCATAAACATCGTCGACTGCCACAATGAAAGCAGTTTTCGTTTATAACTTCATTCAACATCACGAGCAATGAAATGAGGAATAAAGGCACGGATGTTGAAGGAGTAAATGAGTTTGTGAAATTCTAGGACGGCACCATCGAGACACTGGTGAACGTCTGTAGGTTTTGCAGGTCAGGAAGAGGCCATAAAACCGGCTGGTGGTTGGATGAGGAAATGAAGGTTTGGTGAAGTAAAAAAAAAAAATGCTGAGTTATTATGCATTCTCACTACGGAGAAAAGATCGCGTCCAGGTATAAAAGACAGAAAATAGGACAAATAAATCAAGTAACAAAAATAGAGAGGAAAAGGCGAACAGAACTTAAAATGCTATGATAGCCAAAATTTTGTCTCTCTCTAGTTTACCATGTGCATGAGGATGAGCTGACATGGAATACATTTCAAATTTTAACAAAGAAAAAGAATGAATGTGCATTTCTTTCACCCATTATACTAAACCTTTTCCACTAAAAGGCGAGAACACCATCCGTCCCTCACCTATGGAGAGACGCAGGGACGTCAGATATCCCTGGAACGTGGCTGGAACCGACAGAGAGGAGTTTGGTAGAGATGAAAGTCTTTTATCATGTTTGTCTTTTTATTTATTCATTTACCTTCCAGGCCTAAAGGGGACGGTGCCTACGCTGTACTGGTGGAACGGTAAACATTTAGAAGAGATAAAAAAAGGAGCATCTACCTTCCAAAAAGGAACCTTCCAAAAAAGAGCATCTACCTTCCGAAAAGAAGCATCTACCTTCCAAAAAGGAGCATCTACCTTCCAAAAAGGAGCATCTACCTTCCAATAAGGAGCATCTACCTTCCGAAAAGGAGCATTTACCTTCCAAAAAGGAGCACCTACCTTCCAAAAAGGGGTATCTACCTTCCAAAAATCTGCCTTCCAAAAAGGAGCACCTACCTTCTAAAAGTTTCCAAACTTTTGAGAACATGACAGTGGGTATTGAAGGGACAGTGATCACTGGTATGCTTGATATGGCAGGAATTCTTTTGTAACCAGCCTTTGTTATTTCAAACGTAAAATGCAACTTTTATTTCCACTTTTCTTCTGAACAGTTACGTAATTAAAATGTTATATCTTTTCCTTCCCACTGTATCGTGTATGTAAACGACAAGCTCACATTCGATAGACAAAAGTACACAAAATTTTATGATTAAATGAAGACAGCGTATTTTTCTCTTTTCTCTCCATCTTATCTTTTTGTTTATATCTTTTTCAATTACCAGCATTATTTACGTGGCCTAAGAAGCCAGAAAGCGATATCCATACAAAATGAAATCTTAAATTACTGAGAAACTAAAAGCACTGCTTCTATCTCTAGGTCTTTGACACTGAAATGAAATGTTTATGAGAGAGAGAGGAGAGAGAGAGAGAGAGAGAGAGAGAGAGAGAGAGAAACAGCCAAATGATAGAGAGATGTGTGTGCAAGGGAGATGGGGGGAATTTCTTGGTGGGGGAAGGAAGAAACTGATGAAGGGGGGTTGGGGGTTAAGCCGACCTATCAGAACCTTTTCTCAGGTGTTAGGGTTCTCACTGACTACTACTTAAAATCATAAGAGTAAAACTCCTAAAGTTATATAAATCTGACTAACTCGTATACCATCATAAATTACGGTGGGGTGTTGTAAACATTGTGTCAGAATGTCATTAACTCTCCGATAAATAGCTTTGAAGATATTCCAGAAAATGATACCGCATTGGGTCGGAAATGGTTAGTAGAGGTAGACAATTGAATAGAAAATAAATACAAAGCAGAGAAGCGGTATAACAAGAAGAATAATTAACGTGCCACTGCATACCTGTAGATTCCTGTACAGCTAAACAAAAATTACACAGTTAGGATTATAGTTCTGTTTTAAGTTCTATGGGATGAACAGTCATTCCAAGCATCAGTCTCTCTTGACGAGAGGAGCAAATGAGCTTGATTGATGAAAATGAGCATAGAAATAAATGTTCATAAACTGGTTGTTTTGATAAACTATTTACTCTATAATGTAAACAGACAATTCGAATTACTAACATATATAAAAACTTGATCTGGAGTATTTTATCACTGAAAATTCGTGGAGTCATATTGGATCCAATTGAGAGAGAGAGAGAGAGAGAGAGAGAGAGAGGAGAGAGAAGAGAGAGATGGTTTATCACCTAAAGAAATGCGGAGTGCAAATGAAGACTTAGCTTGAACTGGATTTTGAAAGATACAACGTCAGCTCTGACATAGCAATTTGACGAGAAATGCCTGATCGTGTATCAATTATCCCTCAGTAAGTAATAGCCAGCTAAGCAGAAGCATCACATTTTGTTCACCAGGAATAAGATTCAAGAACCTAAATACAATCATTGCCTTTAGTTACTCTTACTGGATGATTTCTTTAAGTCAGTGGTTTCCAACCTTCATTGAATGGCACATTCTCTGCGGGCCCCCACCCCTTCCTTAACTGTTAATTTACTGCCATAGTCGGCACATGTCAATAATTCACAATATTATATATATATATATATATATATATATATATATATATATATATATATATATATATATACTATATATTAATCCTTAATATAGAATCTGAAATAGCTTATATATTTAAACAACTAAATTTCACATTTATATCTGATATTTTCTCAGTATTTTGAAATTCTGAAGTCCATCATAATTAATAGTTTCAGATATTATTATCCCCTCCACCAAGCACTGGCGCCCCCATGGCAGCCCTTCGAGCCACCCCAAGGGGGGCGCGCCCCACAGGTTGGAAACCAGTGATTTAAGTAATTACGTACAGAGGGACATTCATGGGTTTCCCATACGCATCTGAAATTCCGGACTTCTATTCCGACAACTATTTAAACTTTCTCGTAGAAGTATGACTTAAAGAGCGGAAAACACATTCGACCTGATAAACATGGAAACGTTTTTCAACCTTAAACCCTTGTAGACATTCTAAACTAATCTTGGTATTACTGAATGGCATTTGTTTTGTGACCTAACTTCTATAAGATTGTAACCTTAGCTATCTTCCATCTGATAAGAAATATAAAAAAACTCAAAATATCTATAAAGAGGTCAAAATAGTATGATACTTCACTGCGGTAACCCTTTTCAATAATTAGAGAGCCAATGGTGGATATACTTAAAAGATAATATCAGGGAGCCAATGGTGGATATACTTAAACAAATAATATTAGAGAGCCAATGGTAGATATACTTAAAAGATATTAGTGAGCCAATGGTGGATATACTTAAAAGATAATATTAGGGAGACAATGGTGGATATACTTAAAAGATAATATTAGGGAGCCAATGGTGGATATACTTAAAAGATAATATCAGGGAGCCAATGGTGGATATACTTAAAAAAATATTAATGAGCCAAAGGTGGACATGATTAAAAGATAATAAACTTGAATATCATCATTATAACTGCTGCAAGTCTGTTGTATCTGAGAAAACGTGCAAGGAAGACCGTCTTCGTCCGTGAATAAAAATCAGAACAAAAGTGAATCTTTCACGAACACAAACTTCTTTATTGACATTGGTATACCATATATTTGGCCAACAGACATAAGAACTCCCAATATTAACAAAGCAAGTCCAAAATCCTCATGACATTAAAAGAAAACTATTCTCCCTCTTTCATCTTAGTCTACAAAAAAGGGGCAATCAAGAAGATTAAGAGGAGCCAAAACGAGTTTCCATTTAGCCGAAATCCCATTTCCAACTGTAACAACATTGTGGGGCAGCCAGCTCCCCGGAGACAATTAAGTCCTTAAAAACTTTTCAAAGGAAGTCGGCGCTAGCGAGTCCTTCTAAGAAGCATCCTGGGGTGGGGGTGGGAAAACTTCAGATGCGGGATTTGTTCACTTGTGCCTGCGCGCGTTTATTCTTTGCTGCATATTTGCATCAAACATTAATAACTATTTTTTGTTTTTTTCACAGTCCTCCAATACGACTGGGTGGCATTTATAATGTGGGGTTCCGGGTTGCATCCTGCCTCCTTAGGAGTCCATCACTTTTCTTACTATGTGCGCCGTTTCTAGGATATTATTATTATTATTATTATTATTGTTATTATTATTATTATTATTATTATTATTATTATTATTATTATTATTATTATTATTGTGATGTTGCGGGCTCTCGAGTACGGTCTAGAGAACCTCTCCGGCAGGTCGAGTTTTCATTGGTTCCTGGGAAGGTTATTATTATTATTATTATTATTATTATTATTATTATTATTATTATTATTATTATTATTATCAAAACACAAAAATATATTTCCAACTTGAAATATAAATATTGGAATACATGAAACAATGATGGGTATTTTCTAATGAGATTTTGTTTGATCTGATATGATTTATATAGATTTTTGGCATTATGCCAAGCACTGGGGCAACTAAGGCCATTCAGCGCTGGAACGGTAAAAGGTCTGAAGGTGTTACAAGAGGAAAACCTCAAACAATTGGTTAGGAGAGAGTGGACAGTAGGATGGAACAAAGACAATATAAAAGGAGTACAGAAAAATGAATGAAAGTAGTTTGCAGCGAGGGGCCGAAGGGACGCTGCAAAGAACCTTAAGTAATGCCTACATTGCACCGAATGAGGTGCACTAACGGCATTACCCCCTTACGGGGGTGAGACTTTTGTTTCTTATTTTTTATCTTTTGACTTTAATCTCTAAGACACCTTTCTGACAGCAAGTAATCGCGTAGCCAAAGTATTTGCCTTCATAAATATTAAGCATTCTAAGCGTTCATGACGGACAAGCATTCAAACTCTTCTTGATTAATTCCCCCGTTGTGAATTTACTCATTATTGGACCCAAATTACTATGGCGCACTTTAATTATTACTAAAGTAATTGGTTGCTTGTGCATAACTAATACGTGGACATAATTTATATTCATTAATATTTGGTACATTAAAAAGTAGTTTTAATCATCAGGAGAGAATTTTGGTCAACGTATTATCTTTGTATATTTTAGCATTCTGTAAACGAATCACCTGAAACAGAGAAAAGTTTTGAAAGACAAACAATATGTCATCTCATTATTACCTAACGAAGTATGGTTGCAACAAGCAGTACGTAGCAAAGTTGCAACATGCCTCACGCCTGTAAACATCGATATTCCTGTGAAACTATCCAGTCAAAAGATTCACTTAAACGGAAAATTCTTGTTTTCCGAACAATGGCAATAGCTGGAACATTAAATATTCATTGATAGGCTCAGACCCCTGTAAACAGTTGTATCAAATAAAAACAAAGAGGAAATATTCCATCCTGGTAGTAATATGTTGATGACGTCTATATAATAGCAATGACAACATAACCTGGCCCCCCATTAAGTAATGGGTCGTTATCTCTCAGCTTAATCTAACAGAGAAATGATACTTTTTCCTTAATTTTTACTTTAATGACTTCTAATGAAAATCTACTGAAATAATAGTTTGTTTCATTAAATAATAATAATAATAATAATAATAATAATGATAATAATAATAATAATAATAATAATATGCTGGAAGTAAACCGCTTTTAAACACTGTTTTATTAAAAAGTAATTGCGCCTCAGCTGCATTAATTTTATACAGGTTCTTCTCTATTTTTCTAATTATTGCTTTCTCATTGTTGCTTAAACTGGTGAGCAACGCACCGAAGGTTGACATATCTCAGTTAGGTAGAACGATTGGATTATTGGTAAAAAATTTCAGTTGGGGTAGTCAAATTTTCGGGCATATCCCGTAGAGTTTATTACAGATAGAATTGATGTTAAATTCTATTTCTTTTCTATTCTTTCTATTCCTTTCCGGACGTTTCGTCTGAATAAACCTCAGACATCCTCTTGGGCGGAGGTAGGTGAAGGACTGAAGTGAGAAGGTGAGTCCAGCTGCTTATATTAACGGTTGGCGCAGCGGGGGGCGTCGTGCCGCTGCCTTTTCATTGGCTCTGAGGCAGCAATTACTTTTAATAAAACTATAATAATAATAATAATAATAATAATAATAATATAATAATAATATGCACGATCCCAAGATCAATGAAAGGAATCTTGGAAAAAAACTAGAGGCTGAAGTAGCTCCAGGACTCAAACCTGCGCACACAGTAAGAAAGTGATGGAACTCCTAAGGAGGCCAGGATGCAACCTGGAACCCCACAATATAAATACCACCCAGTCGCATTGGAGGACTGTGATTGACCAAAAAAGTAAATAAATAAATAAATAAATAAATAAATAAATAAATAAATAAATAAATAAATAAAAATAAATAATAATAGCTGGAAAAGTAAATAACCACTCAACGGGCGAGGTGGATATATATTTGTTCTGAAATAACTTTATGTGCCAATATGTGGCATAACCAGTAAGATTTCAGTTTGGGTGACGTAGAGTTGCTGTCCTTGGTCTATATAGTATCTGGTCTATATAGTATCCAAGTTTATGTTGTTTTTGATTAAGCTGACCTTGTGTCAGCACGGGCTCTTGCTCACAGAGCAGCCCGTAAACCAAATTTAAAGTTCTTTACCCTTTTTATGCCGAGGATGGCTGCAAGGACCCTGTCAAGTGGAGTTATGGTGACTGAAACAATCAGCTGAAATTTCAGCAGTTAATCATAATTTTGAGGAATATTTTTTCTTTTTCAGATTCAAGCACAAATCTTATTTTTTTCCTATTGTTTTTGCCAGTTTAGAATTGCTGGACATAGGGTGAACATCGTTTAAAATTAACCGATGTGCACAGAAATGTAAATTTGTGGGAAATTATTTATACATTCTTCATGATCACTGAAGCTCTGCGTCATTGAAAGCCGTACCTTTTAGGAAATATAATAATGCGAGATACAGAGACTCATTACCGCCACCCACTGACGCTCAACACGAAGGTCGTCGTCACAAAGGCTTGAAAGGACCTCAGAATATAATTATCAGAGCAGCGGTGAATGAGATGGAGTAGTACTTCATTTGTGGGAAATCTCCGTTGAAATTTTACCGTTTCCAAAGAGACGGTTTCCAGAAGGATTATTATGGTTACATCCTTCTCAACGTTACTACTTGTTCACGTCTCCCTTTCGGATGTGTGACCAAAGCGAGATTCAGACTTCTGCTTTCTTTTGCTTCATAGAATTTGATGTCACCTCTGGAAAAAGCAGTTTTTATTTGACAAGAATTTTTTTTTATGTCGTCTCAAGAAAAGTAGTTATTTAGGAAGAATATTTTTTATGTCGCCTCAAGAAAAGCCGTTATTTAGGAAGAATTTTTTTATGTCGCCTCAAGAAAAGCCGTTATTTAGGAAGAATATTTTCTATGTCGCCTCAAGAAAAGCCGTTATTTAGAAGAATTTTTTTATGTCGCCTCAAGAAAAAGCCGTTTGTTTAGTTTAAAGAATTTTTTTCTAGTCGTTCAGAAAAGCCGTTATTTAGAAGAAATATTTTTTTATGTCTGTTCAGGAAAAGCCGTTATTTTAGAAAGAAATACTTTTTTATGTCTGCTTTCAG
>NC_061093.1:41964411-41981911 GCF_015104395.2 Macrobrachium nipponense
AAAGGCACTCCCACCTACATATCAAAGTGGTTTCAAGGAAAAGATATCGTCAGCGAAGTTTTAAGAAAGGTAGCAGTCGTGGCAAGAAAGAAAAAAGAAAAAAGTCCAGCTAAAGTATCCAAACAATTGCGTCGCAAGCAACAAAGGCATTATCAGTGCGATAAGCTATAATACAAGAGTAAAGAAAGAAAGGCAAAAAGAATTTATGTTTCTCCCCCATCAACAGCCTAAACCTTTCTTCTCCTGCCGGGAAAGTCACCCGCATTCTTCTCGTACAGAAAGACGGAACGGTGCAAGATGTCGCTGGAACGGCGCAAGACGTCGCTGGAAAGGTGCAAGATGTCGCTGGAACGGGAGCAAGATTTTGCTGTAATGGCACAAGATGTCGCTGGCAACGGGAGCAAGATGTTGCCTGGAATGGCGCAAGATGTCGCTGGAACGGGCGCAAGATGTCGCTGGAACGGGCTCAAGATGTCGCTGGAACGGCACAAGATGTCGCTGGAACGGGCTCAAGATGTCGCTGGAACGGCAAGATGTCGCTGGAACGGGCTCAAGATGTCGCTGGAACGGCGCAAGATGTAGCTGGAATGTCCACATGTTGCTGGAACGGGTGCAAGATGTCGCTGGAAGGCGCAAGAGTCGCTGGAATGGCACAATAATGTCGCTGGAATGGTGCAAGATGTTGCTGGAATGGCACAAGATGTCGCTGGAACGGGTGCAAGATGTCGCTGGAACGGCGCAAATTGTCGCTGGAAAGGCGCATGATGTCGCTGATACGGCACAAGATGTCGCTGGAACGGCACAAGCTGTCGCTGGAAAGGCGTAAGATGTCGCTGGAACGTGCCAGGAATCGAAAGCAAGGAATTTGGACCGAGCGGAATCTATTTCGTCTATTTATTCATTTCGTTTCGCAGTGCAAAAAAGACGGTGCGTTTCTGGGCATTCATGAATGGGAGGAAAGCCTTATGAAATGCAGACTCTGCGTTAGAGGAGATATAAAAACATTATGTTTCGTTCGCGTCTTTTGCTTCATAGGAAGAACTAGTTTTGTGAGGTCGACATTAGGCGCTGCTGCAGACGATAGACGATACAAGAGTTCCTCAGTCACCCACGTGAAATAAATACTGACTTCTAGTGTTAACCGCTGTTACCTTTAATACTTATCTATATTAACCGCTGTTACTTTTAATACTGAATGATCTCAGACATACTATAAATACAACGAAAAATAGCCTTCTTCCAAGACATTAAAAAAAAAATTTACAAATTCATTTTCTTTTTATAATCTCGATCCGAATCCCGAAAAGAAATCACATAAAGATAAATCTCTGTAACGCCTCCTCCTACTCCTCCCCACTTTTAATATGACGAGGAATGGTGAACAACTGAGTGGCAAAAAAAAAAAAAAAAAACACGGAGCAATTAAGTGGAGTAAGAGGAGCGCTAAAGACCTTTCATTAAGCGCAAATCCCGTTCCTGACGTAATAACATTTAGGAGGAATCCTAGCTCGGCTGAGTCAATTAAACTACACGAGAACTTCCTAAGGCAAGTCAGCTCACACGTCACGGTTAAGGATGAACTTCGTCAAGATTTTATTTTTCCAGGAAAACATTTTCAAAAACTCTTGGACGGAAAAAGTAATGCTGCCACTTACCACAAATTAATGTGCCAGAATTAATGTTGACGCGAACTTTTCTGTTAGAAGCCTATTTCCGCTTCATCTGTCACGGAAATTGTGAAAGGGACTACTAGGATATCTGCCGTAATCGATTCATCTCTCTGCTAATGGCATTACGCACAGAAGGATGCCTCGAAAAAAAAAAACCTAATGAGACTCAAGCCTTCGTGGAACCAATCTTCAGTGCAAAAGACTCAGATAATAATATCAGAATCCAACAAGGCTGTAGTTTTTATTTCTTTCTGCTTAATTCGTTACTTTCAATGCCATGGCAACTATAGTTGGTTCACTTAACGTAGACTCTTGGATGAGCCCTATGCTTACGAGACGGTTGTTTGGCCGCCGCTGATTGGCTGGTACAAGGAGGTAAGTAGCTCCCAGCCAATCAGCGGCCGCCAAACAAACGTCTCGTGGGCATGGGGCTCACCCAAGAATTTACCTTAAGTGAACTAGCTATAGCTGGTGTACGAATACTATAGTAGATTCACATCAACCGTGCATTTGATGTCAAGGCCAGTCCCTTACGACGCTCCTGATTGGCTACTGATAAGCCAGTCATAGGGCTGGAAACTCTCAGTCTCCCTCGAGAGTTCACATGGGTAGGATCTATGTTCCACATCTCCTGAGAGATACGTCTTTCAAAAGTATCCCTCAGGAGAGAAGGAACATATATCTTGCCTATGTGAACTCTCGAGAGAGACTGAGAGTTTCCAGCCCTGTGGTTGGTTTATCAACAGCTAATCAGGACTGGCCTAGACATCAAATGCGAGGTTGATGTGAATGTACTATAAGCATTGGGTCAGACCTCATTCAATTCTATCCTTATGCGAACAGCACTTTTTCGGAAATTAGCATTAAGAAAGTAAATAATATATATATATATACTATATATATATATATATATTATAATATATATATATATATATATACAATATATATATATATATATATATATATATATATATATATATATATTATATATATATATATATATAAACATTTCCTTCGAATCCGTACAACACAACTCCTTTGTTACACGTCATGAGAATGAGAATAAGAGGCAGAAATAACCAATTTCGAATTTCAACCCAGTAAATTAAGCTCTTGTAATAAGGTATTTTCATCGCCATTACTAAGTAAAGTGGAATAAAACTGTCCACTATAAAGCAATAACTCACTTTTCCAATTTCAAAACTTACATTAACATACCGCTTTCCCCCATCAGGTATCTTTCATGCACTAAAGAAAATAAGAAATAAATCGGTATATAACTCACAAAACAGAAATGTTGGGAACTAGTTTGCTATATCTATATGAGGGAAAGTACAAGTTGCTAATCCCCTGGAGACTCTCACTCGAAAGACCGGGGTTCAGTTCCGTGGTGGGTCAGAATTTTACAAATTTACATCCGTGAAACACGTTCCCATGTATTCATTTCCTTATATATTACACCACCGTGGTTTTATAGACACAAACATTAAGCTACAGATGACGTTTAATCTCCAGTTAGCTCTACCTGGGAAATAATACCGAAAGCAGAATTATATAACTGACCTGACAAGGTGACAATGAGAACCAGGACCCTGATGAGAACCGACGACCTTCGGTGGTTCCCAAACTGCGGGTCATGACCCCTAAAAGGGGTCATGAGCCTTCTTATGAGCGTCATGGACGATCCGAGATTTTGAGGAAATTTTTTACATTTAGGGATTTTTGTAAGTTTGTTCATATTTAGTTTTTTCTCGTACGACTACTTTCGTTCCTAAAGCTCTGTTTATGCTCGATTCATCTCAGAAAATCATTGATAAGCATTTTTTGTTGTTGTTGTTGCTCTCTCGCTCTGCTGTGATCATTCTTTAATTTAATGTTTAAAATGTATCTGCGCCATTGGAAATTAGTACAAATTTCTTATATTTAGGGATTTTTGTAGTTTGTTCATATTTAGTTTGTTCTCGTAACGTATGACCATTTTCGTTCCTAATGCTCTTTTTATGCTCGATTCATCTCGGAAAATCATTAATAAGCATTTTTGTTTTTTGTCATTGCTCTCTCTACTGTGATCATTCTTTTATTTTAATGTTTAAAATGTATCTGCGCCATTGGAAATTAGTACAAATTCAAAAGGCTTATTGAGGGTGAGGCGGGTGGGGTGGGGGTGTCATGGTAGGTTTGGTACTACTGGAAGGGGTCACGTATTGGAAAAGTTTGGGGACCACTGGTCTAGAGACCTGCAAAGTGACAACCTGTCAGTTATAGTTCCCCTTCGGTATTATTTCCGAGGTAGAGAGAACTAGATATTAAATGACATTTTTAGCTTAATTTGTGTATGTATATATATATATATATATATATATATATATGAACTATATATAATATATATCATATAATATATATATATATTATTATATATGTACTATGAATTTTTATCACATCACCGTGATGCATATATATGCATTAAGCTACAATTGTCCTTTAATACCCAATTCGCTCTACCTCTGAATGAATATATTTTCATATATACTAACCGAAAGGGAATTGTTTTTAGGTGATAATAATAAAAAAATTCCCCTTCGGTTAACATATATGAAAATATATGAATTCAGAGGTACAGCGAATTGAATATTAAAGGGCATTTGTAGCTTAGTAAATATTATACATTCTATAAACGGTATGTCGTCAAAAACAAAAACCTCTCGCATACACTGACGCCTTACCACTGAGAAACATTACCCAGCTGAGATGTCTGGAATGGAAAATGGTAAACCAAGAGTCTCATACATCACACACTCAGCATCTATTACCGGGAGAGAGAAAGAGCCCCAAATCCACGTTGCGAGCAACAACGGCACCATTTCCAGCGAGGCACTCTACGGTGTTTTTACGAATGCCAAGATTTATCTTCCCAGATGGCAGCTCGTCGGAATCGTGCTCGAAGAATTCTGGTCTACTTTCCAAGCTCGTCGGAATCGTGCTCGAAAAATTCTGGTCGACTTTCCACCTACCATTGAAGTAGCCTTGTTACAATAGACTGATTTGTTACAATTACCTCAAAAAAGTACTAATACTAATAATAATAACAGAAACATATAGTGACCAACAAAATACTTATCATCGTTCTGTCTATATGTTTGTTGGTTTGTATGGTGTTTTTACGTTGCTTGGAACCAGTTGGTTGTTCAGCAACGGGACCAACGGCTTTACGTGACTTCCGAACCACGTCGAGAGTGAATTTCTATCACCAGAAATACACATCTCTCACTCCTCAATGGAATGGCCGAGAATCGAACTCGCGACCACCGAGGTGGGACGCCAACACCATACCAACCATGCCACTGAGGCGCTTGTTCTGACTACATGGCTCCATGTTTACACAGGCTGTTTAGAAATAGAGAAATGGGTTACTAACCATATAAATGACAATGCTGTATACACCCGTCATTGTCTATCGTTCAGATTAAAAACCGTCACAAATGGTTAAGGTTATATAATCGCCCCACAACGAGAAAGATATTTGATTTATTGCAAAGTTCTGAAAAATATAGTATTTCCTCAAATTAATTGAACCACACCTATACGATTAACCTTTAAAAAAAAAACATTTGAAATTTTGATGTATTGCAGTTCTGAAAAATATAGTACTTCCTAACTTAATTACACCATACATGCACGAGTAACCTTAAAAAAAAAAATTCTTAAAACGAGAATGAAAAATTTAGGAAAACTCAATCGGTCTATATATCACTCCATCACCGGCTCAAACTGGAGGCAAAGTAAATAAATGGATAAAGAAAAGAAATGCAGGTGACATGACACACGAAACTCCAGAAATAGAAGAGGGTCCGAAAAGGACGATGGTTTTGACTGCTGGTGTGACGGGAGATGTCAGCGCCCTACGGCAAGGGAATATGGGGAATGACAGACCTTAAGCCATAAAAAGAACTGGAGAGAGAGAGAGAGAGAGAGAGAGAGAGAGAAAGAGTCATTCCCCAATCCCGTCCAGTTCCCTAAAGAGTGATGAAGGATTCCTGGCAGGGAAATGAGGGTCATTATCACCACTAACATCGTTTCCACCTTAGGAAGAGACAGATACGCCCTCTTGGTACTCTTCCAATTTCTTCTCTCTCTCTTTTATCTTAAAGTCTTGGCTTGCTGTAAAACTTAGGATATAGAAGCAATTTAAACTTGATGACCTTTCTAGGCCATTCATTTCTTTTAAGAATATTATTTTTAAGGTTTACAGCGACTTACATTCATTATAGTTTCAATTAGTTAGATTCTCGCAAACACTCAAACATGAATTAGAATTTCATTAACACTTCAAAACTTGGCCATAATTGAGCAATATTCTATTGCTGTCACCTTACCGATTCTGTAAAATAAAATGAGAGTAAGTCAAAACTCACCACCAAAAACAAGAAGATTGTTCCATGGCGCCATGGATTCCTTTTCAAATCTTCAACCAAAACCCCCCAATGTTTTCCATAAATTCCAGAAAACAATTAAAGTCATTCCCTGCCTGGAATAAACTGATTTTAGGCGAAAAATTTTATGCAACCCTTAAACTCGAAAAGGAAAAAATTCCTATGAGAACCAGACTTGTTCAGATATGCATGGTTTCAAAAATCTGTAATTCGAAATTTTATCAAAGGTGGCTAACATTGCATCGACAACGACAACCGAAGAAAAACCACTTAGAGAAATGGGACTTGGGACAATTCTAAGAAAAACAGAAGTATAAAGGATAGGAGGAGGAAAAACATCACCAGATGTACTACTTGTTACAACCACAATGAACCTCTTTGATAAAAGATACCTTCTTAATAGTTTTGTCTGTTTATTGTTAATACAAGACAAGAAAACAACCTATTTACTGAAATTAGATCAGCTCAATTTGTCGTCCCCATAACAGAGCAACCTGCTTACTCCTACATATGAAAAACAGTCAAGGCAATTACACCGTCCCAAATTTTTATTTTCCTAAACAATAAGGTGGGAGACTTTTTACAGTTCCTTAATGAAGCTTCGTTTTTATGGTCCTTGGCCTCATTGCTAATTTTTATTCCCTTCGATATGAAGCGCTGTTTACCATTTGAGGGCTAAAAGAAGAAACTACTACAAAAGTCGAGAGCTGTTCTTTGGGTAAATGAGGCCACAAAAAATCATTTCATTAATCTGACCACTGATATTTCCTTAACATTTTCCGATGTTTCTAAAATTACTAATAAAACGATTTTATATCATTACACGGAGGTTCACTTTACCTACACACATTTAAAGATGATAATCAATTTCATATATGGCATATAGGAAAGGCTGGCACAATTAGACATAAATGTAAGGGCATGCACGCACATATTTCAGGGAAATGGCCTATTCGTTAGAAAACAAATTCATATTTGAGATTATATGAAGAAAGTTACAGCCACGAAGGAAACTGAAACACTGGAGATGCTAAGTAATTTCGTCTTATTCCTTTTTTCGTATAATCATCGGGTTTTTTATATTTCTTGTAAATCTATGATTGGACTTTGTGTAATTTAAAAAAATAACTTAGTTTCGCTGGTGACTTAACTTGTGTAAGGTTTGTTACTGGCTCATTGTGTATATTGTGTAATACTGTTTATAATAGATTAATTTTAAGGCCACTTTTTTCGTTTGTTTTAACTCCTTCCTTGTCGGCCTCAATTTCTGCAAGATATTTCCAGTCCCGTCCTTTTAAAAAGTTAAGTATATCTCAGTTTAACCACACCACTGAGCTGATTAACAGCTCTCCTAGGGCTGGCCCGAAGGATTAGATATTTTACGTGGCTAGGAACCAATTGGTTACTTAGCAACGGGACCTACAGCTTATTGTGGAATCCGAACCACATATATCGAGAAATTAATTTCTATCACCAGTAAATAAATTCCTCTGGTTCCGCGTTGGCCGAGCCGAAAATCGAACTTCGGACCACCGGATTTGCAGCCGAGCGCGAAAACCACTCGTCCAACGAGAAACTTAAGAACCTGTAGGACCGAGTACGGTCCATTACCACAAAAATTAACCTCTATCCTTTTAAAGCCTTCACAACCTTACACCCAAAAGCTTTAATTTATATTAATGCAGGGCAGACAGAGTGCCTCAATCGTTTTTAAATGTTGCCTGGATTTGAGTTGAGCTTCTACTAATCTAGTGGTGATAGCTGAGATGGGTTTAAACCATTAATACTAAGGAAATATTGTCTCTAACCGTTTTTCAATCCAAGTTCAGTAGCAACAGAGGTGAAAATGATGTTAAATTAGCAGCCCCTATCCTTCAAACACCTAACCTTTAATCCCCCTTCAAATGTACTGGTAAATGTAGGCAAAGCCGAGTCAAGATCAGAATATCCCTGGAAAGGCCTCTGTTATGGATAGCATATTACTAGAAAAAAACTGGTTTATCATTAATAAGAAACTTAAAGGTATTAGAGGGAACAGATTTAGGCTTTACTTTACAAGTTGAAGGTCCAGATTTAGCTTCAAAAATTATCTTTACGTTCTTCACAACTTGAAGATACCTTTAACACGTAAAAAATCCCATGTGCCATTCTGAGCAGTGCCGGCAGCGAGAACGGAAATAACATTTCATTTTGGAGCATTTGACACAGCCCCCATATTTCCTAATTTGATCTAACTCAGAAATAGAAACTGATTTATGTTCCTGCACAAAGACACAAAAAGTCCAATATGCACAGACGAGAAGAGCGCCACATACAGAGGCTATCGGCAACTGTCAAAGAATTTCCATTTTCATTATGCAATTTTAGAACCCACTCGGAAACTATTCGCTTACCAATTAAGCTGCTTCATCCATACTGCCCGAGTATCATTCAGCCACAGCCATGAAAAGTAAGCAATTCAATTTGGATTTTTTTTTTTTGGTCTTTTTTTTAAAGCAAAACCATGATTTTTCATTGTGGTTCGCTATTGTTACTTTTATCTGTCTGTCCAGCGATTCAGGGTTTGAGGTTTTTTTTATAGTAAACGTATTCACGTCTGGATTTATTTGTTTATGAAAATTTAATTTCTTCCGTCAGAAATTAACACCGTACTTCGGATATATCACATACTGTTATAAACATACACACACACATTATATATATATATACATATATATATATATATATATATATAATATATACATATATATATATATAAAAAAATATATATCTATATATATATAAATATAATATATAAATAATATGTATATATATATATATATATATATATAGATATATATATTATATATATATATATATATATATATATATATATATATATATATCATATATATATATATATATATATACATATATATATAAATATATATATATATATATATATTATATATATATATATATATATATACATATATATATTTTATATATATATATATATCCATATATATATCATATACATATAGATATATATATATATATATGTGTGTGTGTGTGTGTGTGTATACACATATATATGTGAATAAGCATCGTACTTTAAATAACAGGATTTGCGTTGTGCTTCGCGAAAGAAAATTGGCTTCATTCGGTGGTACATTTTTTTTTTTTTTTTTTTTTTTTTTTTTTTTTTTTTCCGGTTCAAATTTTTTAATACTACATATGGCAATAGGTCGAATACCCTCTATATATATTGAGGCGCACCAGTCTAAAACTGTTTCTAAAAAAGTAACACAATAATACATCCTGATACGACATTCAGTAGGCTACAGGTTTAAAATTATAAACTTGATCAATTTTATTTTTAATTAGGCCGACACTGGGAAACAACTGAAAAATATTAGTTGCAATAATTACAGTAATTGATGTCAACGGCCGATGGCCATTAGTGTTGTGTTGCCGGTTCACGGAATTAACTTTAGCAAATCAATGTGCTTATATAGTTCAGTTATTCAGCTGTTTACGTTATTATTTCAATTGTAACGTAATATTGCAAGCTAAATAGGACAAAAATTATGAAGTGAGAACGCGCCAAAACACATATTAAACAAATACTAATGAAAAACGGAACAGAAATAAAAGCTTCCCTAAAACACCACGTTTTTTTTTTTATCCTTATTAACCCATTTCATTCAGTCCCATAAAGAAAGGGAATGTCGTTTCGTTTATTAAAGCTTATCACAATATCAGTCTTTTCCTTCATTCACAGATCGACGTGGTTTGCTCGATTCCTGCGATAGTTGTTCATGTGTAAGCAAATAGTCCGTTTTCTAATCATCTGAAATGAGAAACAAGGCTAAAATAAAAATACTTTTTCATTTTCGAAAATATGACGAAATTAACTATTCGTTCATAGCCCGGTGTGGCTCTCATTCCAGACGTCCATCACAAAGAGAAAACACAATGGAAACCAACCAGCCGTTCATAAAAAAAAAAGGAATTATACAAACAAAGTTTACACAAAGCAAAAAAAAAGCTATACAACGTTCACACAAAGCAAAAAAGCTATACAAACAAAGTTCACACAAAGCAAAAACCTATACAAACAAAGTTCACACAGAGCAAAAAAGCTATACCAAAAATAAAAAAATTCATCACAAAAAAAAAAAAAGGCTATACAAAAAATGCCCACACAAAGCAAAAAGCTATACAAACAATGTTCACACAAAGCAAAAGAAAAATAGCTATACAAACAAAGTTCACACAAAAAAAAAAAAGAAAAAAAAAAATATACAACGTTCACACAAAGCAAAACAGCTATACAAACAAAGTTTTCTTCTCATCATCTGAATGAGAAAACGGCGTTCCCTTGACCTGGTCCCTCCCCCCGAAACCCAGCCACCTACCCCCCCCCCCCCCGGCCCCCACCACCGTTCCCCTCTGCCGCCCATGCGAGGAAAGCATAATCTCTTTGGCCTTATAAAGAAGGTAGCTTCAAAATGACTGCTGCTCTATTCTTACCACGCCCCCACAACACTCAAGTTGTCCTTGCCCTCGAGATTAACCCTGCACCACCTTTATTAAAGGAGGCAGATAGTTAGGCGTAAGGGGGTGGGGGGGGAGGGGGCACAGGATAAACTACGACCAGGTGTAAGTTACCAAATTAATGAAAGGTTTTGGGGGGCAGGTATGCATTTTGTTTTTAGGTCTGAATTGTGATCGTTAATTTATTATTTATGAAAAAACTATTTACTTTTTCTATCTTCATGGTTAAGAATGTAGTGAATTGCTGGCTTTTGTGTTCTCTTGCTTTTTAGTTTATCATGGTATATGAACACCGTGTCATTCCTTATAAAATAACCACTCCTATTCTACACATTATTCATGATTGTGATTAATCAAGTTTCGGACCCAGAATAACATGTTATTTCCACTTTGCTCTGAATACCATATTCTTGGAGGAAAAGCGTCTCTTAGAAACAAGAAGTTCCTCTCCACTCCAGAGGGCTGAACATTTCAAGAGAAAAAAGCCCGTCTAGTATGGAGCTAATTTCCAGGAGCCAATGTGCAATGACTTAGAAAAATAAACGCCATGGAGTGGGACAGAGCTGGTTTTCAAAAGTAGCTGTCCGTACAAAAGGAAGATGCAGGAATCTGCTATCATCAGTCAAACCAACAATATGAACCTGTCAGAAGGACACAGGAAATCGGTTGACATCGACGAAAGTTAATCCTTAGGCAGCTTCTCAAGCAGGTGTCCAAGAACATCCGACCACCGGACGAGTCGCCAGACGGGAGTTAGTGCCAAAAATCACCAGGGAATAGTTTAATTCCCATCCTTCCTGATTCACCGATTCTTACTGCCACACCTATGCATATGTTTTCTATATGTATACTCCTGTAAAACATCCTATGTCCATATTTTACTAGTGATCAGGAGCACACAAGGAAGTGCTCGAAATATATGGTTGCTGCAACGTTCAAATAGTGTTTTATGGGCCTTTTATCTTCATGTAACTCTAAGTTACAATTAAAATGTAAGCATGGAACCAGGCCATGAAGTGACACACTCGCTGATAATCTAAATCACGGTCCGTCATATAAAAAGGATGACAGTCTGCGACAAATGTACACAAAGAGACAGGCAAGAACCGTGGAAGCAAGCAATTCCGAGACGTGTCAATTAAATCCCCACAGCACACTCCTAATCGAGTCTGGTGAACGTAAAGCTCGTTTTCTTGGGAAAGCCGCCTCCACAGTTTACAATTTTGTGGTAAATGTTATCCAACTGCTTTTCTTGGTATTAACTTGGAACAAGCACTTGGCTTTATTTTTCATATTCTTAATGAACGTGAATGACTTTTACTACAAAAAGGATACGCTTTTCCAAATTATTTATACTGAACTCACTTTGAATATAAAATGATAGGCATAAAAAAATGTATTGTAAAATATTTAAAATTGTGCGTCCTGAATTTGTAGGTTCGATGGTTAGCGCCCGTGAGGCGACGAATTTCTTATCGACTAAAAAATTTCCCTTCGGTTAACATATATGAAAATATGTTAATTCCGAGGTAAAGCGAATAAGAAAATTAAAGGACATTTGTAGCTCGATGTATGTATTAATGAATCACAGTACTTTGATATGACACACACACACACACACACACACACACACACACACACATATATATATATATATATATATATATATATATATATATATATATATATATATAGATATATATATATATATATATATTATTTGAACTTTGACATAACATAGCAAATATAAATTAGAGTTGGAGAAACAGCAACAAAACATAAACTTTGATGTTGTTTAAATGACTTATTTGTTCAAGTTGTTACAACCAAAGACACCCTCCATTCTACAGCGAAATACTACAATATGCAGCAGATGAAAGGCCGAGACAGGGAAATCTTTAGAGTTCTTTAAGAAACAAAATTTCAAGGTTAACTCCAGTTCATTCCCCAGGGCACCGAGTTGCAGAAGTAACCTTCAGCGTTGAATTCCCGGAAATCCTAGCTCAGACTAATGGTTAACAATACAATGAAGACGAGAGCTTTACATATGATGATTAAATTATACGTGCCACTTAATACTTCAGTCTGATTAACTGATTTTCTTTTTTTACCAGACTGGGCAATGGTATTTGTAACCTACAGTCATTATTTAGCATAGTAGGAGTAGACAAGTAAAAATGGGCAGAAGTTTCTTCGGCGAAATCGAGTTTTCGGTACAGCATATAATGTTTAGTTGTATGAACCTCTCGATGTGCTGCAGTCTGAAACTCTCAGCTGCAACCGGGGAGCGCCCAGTTGCTCCCCAGACGCCTCCCGAATTGGACCTTCGCTGCCTGACGCACGATGATGGCTAACTTTAACCCTAAATAAGATAAAAACTACTAAGGCTAAAGGGCTGGAATTTGGTATGTATGATGATTGGAGGGTGGATGATCAACACATCAATTTGCCGACCTCTAGCCACACAAGTTTTTAAGATCTGAGGACGGACATAAAGACAGCCGTATCAATAGTTTTCTTTTACAGAAAACTAAAAAGGAAATTTTAAAAGGGGTGAAGTAGATACGAGTAGGCTTAAATGGGGAAAATGCGTTCATGGGTTAAAACAAAAGTGCCTTCCTCTTCTTGAAGGATACAAGGAAGAAAGCAAAAATTGAGGGTATGGAGTGGCATGAACTATATTTTTCAACGTCCTTTTCTATATAACTAGAGAAAAAACTTTAATCGTTATTGTAAGCTGATAAGAGCAACAATACTGACAATCATATATAAATATTACATAAGTAGTTAGTGCATATATATGCTATTTCCACTCACATCCCAAGTGACATTTTAAAAAACACATTTCAGATCCCACAAAACATTTCAACTTCAGAGGCAGTGTTGTGTGTGTGTCAGCAAAGAGAGAGAGAAAGAGGAGGGAGAAATAGGAGAAATAGAAATAAAAGTGTGTATACAAGTCACCCCCTGCCCCGCCCCCCAAAATGCACACTGTATACTTTAGAACTACCCTGGCACTATCGTTAAACTGCCAGTTTCCTACTTGTCACAAGACTTTAAAGGGGAATCCCTTTAGGCTTTCAAGTTAAGGCACTAAGATCAAGTCGGGCTATTTTCCGACATTTCCGCTGGACGTTATCCTCTCTCTCTCTCTCTCTCTCTCTCTCTCTCTCTCTCTCAAATAAACTTTCATGATTTGTCGAAGTGTCAGGAAAACCAAACTGTAATCAATACAATACTTGGAAAACTTAAAAATTAATAGACAAATTTCATTAACTAATAAATATTTGTTACAAAAAACTCTGGACAAAGCTCCTCGATATTACTAGAAGAAAATAGTCAAGCGACACTACACTTCTCACGCATTGCTGAACGCGTCTGCAAATGTTACTGAAATATTAATTCTGTTTACAAAGAACTAGTAGTTTTCTCAGGTCATACTTCCTAAATATTCTAAATATTCGAACGTGTTTTTTTTTTTTTCCTTCATTCGTTGTTCCTATTTAGTATTCTATTTGTAATAAAGGTCAACTGGGTGTGTGTGTGTGTAATATATATATATATATATATATATATATATATATATATATATATATATAATATATATATATATATATACATATACATACACATATATATGAATATATATGAATATATATATATATATAGATATATATATATATATATATATATATATATACATATATATGAATATATATATATATATATATATATATATATATATATATATATATATATATATATATGTATAAAATATGCATATATATACACAATTTATATACTTCTACCACCAAAACCGCAGAAAAAGTAATGAATACTCGAAGTCCAGGGTAATAATAGCAGTAAAATAAAATAAAATTAAATGATTTCCAATGGTTATTTACGTTGCCCCGGAAGAATGTTTCTTTACTGATTTAGGAGAACAGGAGTGTCTACCCTTTCATCCTTCTATTTACACAAAATTCATGAGCTCTCTATACGACTCAACAAAGTAATCATTCTAAATCTTTTGGTTCTCATTGTGCAATGCTTTTCGTTTACCACAAGCTAGTTTTAACATAATCAACAATTGTGCTCATCAAATCTTGCATAACCACATACCCCATTTTTTACTACTCGAGTTAAATATTATCTATTGAATTTTATCACAGACATCATCATGACATATTAGTATAATATGGAACCAACGTGACTGGAAACTATAAAGCTCCTTGCATCACACATAAGGTGATGTTCTGATCACATACTTGGCTCTCCCTTCACACCTGGTTATCATCCTCAGTTGATAGGGTGCGGGTGAGATTTTCAATCTCACATTATCTGAGAGAGATCGAGACAGAGAGGGTGCATTGCCCCCACGAACATCAATGGTTTCATCAGACAAACTTAATCCAAGTAAAAATGAGAAATAAAACTTTAATTTGCAGTTGCGCGAGACGCTCATTTTCCATAATATTAATGATAAATACGGCGTCATGCTATTTGTCACAGAAAAATAGCGGTAGCTTAGAGGTGAAAGTGGTACTTGGCTCGTAAAATTTTGTGAAGTGCGGTAAACTAACCGCCAAATTTAAAATATATTCATTTTATATACGGATTCCTAGTGAAGCTTTGACACTTTCCATGACATCCTTTTCAGTTAAATAACGGATAAATTATTCACCGGTTTTTAAAAGTATGACACGCGCGAAAATGAAAAAGAATACACACACACACATACATATATATCTAGCGGAGATATTTATTCACGAAAAGTTACAAGCTTCCTAGGACTAACAGTCCTCATCATTAGCCCTAGAAAGCTTGTAAATTTTCTGAATAAAATATCTCCGCTAGATACCATCCAGTTTTAATGAGGCCCCAGTTAGTAATGAGAGAGAGAGAGAGAGAAATTCAAGGGTCTGGTGCCGTTACAGTTGTTCGTACCTAGCAGGTGTAAATTTAATTTCACCGTTCAAACAGCTTTACTGAAAGAAACTCAAGAGAAATAAACCTAAGGACGCCTCCACCTTTATAAAGGTCGACTTACACAACCCTTGCATCCCTCACCTGATGTTATATACAACTACAAGGCAAACAAGTTTGGTCCTTCGGGCCTCTGGTACAAAGGGTCTTCACATTTCCAAGCACGTGGCAGAGCCTTTTGAATTATAAGTTAGCACACAACCCTACTCTTAAAAAAAAAGCATCGAAAAATTAATTAACCCTTATATAACACACGTTCTGAGCGATGGGGCGGTGGGGTCGGGGGAAGGGTGTTGCTCAAACAGGCCTTAAAAAAAATATATATATAAAAATGCGTCATGTAATAAAGTTACCAATATTATCTAGTATATACTTGTTGATCGTAGGAAAATACTGCATTGCATATGTTCGAAGAGAGTGTCCAGATGCCTAACCAAATGCTGTAAATATATTCTCAAGTGTTGTCTTATTTATTATTTTATTTTGTAAGGTAAAATAAATGGAGTTTTCACTGACATGTAATTCAAGTGACAGCGAGATGTCTGTCATTAGAAAGTGAATGAAAGGGTAATTAAGGAATTGCTCTTTATCTTAAATATTTAATTTGTTTTTATCTTTGTCTCTTATTTCCTTTTGAACTTTGTCATTCCTCCTCCCTTATTCTTTGATGTCACCTTCTTTTTGTTTTGCTTCTTTACGACTAAGAGTTTTCTCTATTTTTGCTACACTATATTTCAACTATTCCGCCATTTATACTTATACCAACACATAAACACCACACACACTCAAATCCAACAAATATGTACATTCTTTTTCCACCTTTTCCTTATATACTGCTCTGTCCACCTTTTAGTCCAACTTATTCAGTTCCACCGATAGACGCATTTTGGCCTATATTCTGCAACGGAAGTTTAGTATATCTTAGTTTCACCAGACCACTGAGCAAATAACAGCTCTCCTAGGGCTGGCCCGAAGGATTAGATATTTTTTACGTGGCTAGGAACCAGTGGGTTACTCAGGAAATACCATAATTTTACAGATGTCTGTATGGAGCTGAAATCGACTTATTATGGCCACCTTTTGGAAGTGAGTTACAATACCCTGAAAGTGAGGGTTTCTTCACGGCTTCCTCATATCAGATCCAAAGGCTTAGTCGAAAAACGTTCAAAAGGTGTGTGGGAAATCGAGAACTTAAGAAGTAATTAAATCAATCCTAATTACGTATATATATATATATATATATATATATATATATATATATATATATATATATATATATATATATATATATATATATCAGGAAAAGGTAACCAGTAAATTATAATTTTATTTACCTATCTTCACACACAGATATATATATATATATATATATATATATATATATATATATATATATATATATATATATATATATGATGGAAAAAGTAACCAGTAAATTATAATTTTCTTTACATATCTTCCACCACACACACACACACACACACACACACATATATATATATATATATATATATATATATATATCTATATATATATATATATATATATATATATATATATATTGGACTACTTCTACTACAACCAAAATATTCAACATCTGGGAAATGGAGCATCCAATTTGTAGTGTTGTTGACATTGAGTATTCGGCCTATGTGCCTGTTTCTTCTGTAAACACTAAGCACACTGGTCTGTGTGATGTCTATACTTGCTATATAATAGCAGCGTGTGTAGTTTAAATGGAATTTCTGCTCCACCTTTCATCACTGTTAATTATGAAAAGCTTGGCTGTCTTTTCGTTACGGACAGCATTCATTATTCGGCTCCGCTTTAAATTACATAACCCTAAAGTTCCTCATTCAAAATGCAAGATACAAG
>NC_061093.1:41986911-41994411 GCF_015104395.2 Macrobrachium nipponense
TTGAAAGAATCATGTATGAGTTTTTTTGGGCAACTCCGGGAGTGAGAGCTCATGTTGGCACAAGACTCTCTTAATCTGAACAACAACAACGTAAACAACGTAAGAAAACAACGTAAGAAATGAATAATGAGAAGGTCATTTCTTCCCAAGAAGCAAAAACACTCTACGAACTTTATAAATACGTAGGATAGGAGAGGCTGTATTATTTAAGGAAGTCTTGACCAAGACGAAAAGATATCTATAGAACCATCGAAATAGGAAAGAGGATCGAAGCGTTGATATTTCGAATCGTTATTTTTTTTTTTTTTTTTTTTTGATTTAACAAGATCATGATTCCAGATTTTTTCTTGTAACATGGAAATTTTTCCCCTTAAAGTGTGGAAGTTCAGTGTTATATATAGCAAACGCAGTATTTGTTTAAATGATAAGCTCATTCCTTTAATATTCACAGTCATATATGCCAAATATATGGATATTTTTGTTTACAGGTATATTTCTAAATAGGTAAAAAATCTAGGGTGCTAACTTCTGTCTTCAAAAATCCAGTCCTGCCAGTTATTTTACGCTGCACCAACAGCTTCATATAAATCCTTTACAAAATTCTCTAGGGCCTTTAAAGCTTTTTTTCTAGTTCCGCTAAAGAAAAATAAAACAAACACCAGCAAGAAATGAGCACCAGCTTTTTTCCTGGGCGTTAGACTCAAAATGAAAACACTAAAGACATCAGCTTTTATGCTGATGCGTATTTTTATTCTTGTTCTTCATTTCCAGGTCCAAAAACATCTGAATGGTTTCCGTTTTTCTTTCATATTATGAAGTCTTTCGCTTTGGAGGAATTCGCGGGGTATCTGGCCCCCAAAAAAGTTATTATTTCCGAAAGAGCCGCATCGGTAAAAGTAAGGAAAAAAGAAAGCCTACATCGGAAAAAGAAAGGGAAAAAGACAGAGAGAGAGAGAGAATAATGCTTTGGAATTAAATATCTGAATGGGATTTCGGTTGAAGCAAAATGTTACATAAAAAATGTCTGCGGTTTTTCATCCACATCATCATTTATAGCTCATTTACAAAGAATTGCTGTTTATGAGATATTAAATTAAGGAAAAATTCAAATACTTGGTATCCCTTCATCTCCGTATTCTGAAATTAAAGGAGACGCATGTTTCAAAATATTATTTCTTATCTGAAGACATGAGAATAATGTATGTGAACAGTGAAATACGGCTTTAACAGTGATAACCCTCATCATCATTAATAATAATAATATACAGACAAAATAACTGAACAATAACGATAACCTTTCAATATCATCATGCCTACAAAACAAAATTTGAATGAAACTATTAATTAACAGAAAGTAATAACTGTACATGTCCGTTATTATCAGCTGTTTTTTTAATGTTTTGGGTAACCATGGAGGTCCTATAATTGTTGTGGTTAATCAAGGCTATCACTTACGATATATATATATATATATATATATATATATATATATATATATATATATATATATATATATATTTATATATATATATATGTATGTATATATATATATATATATATATATATATATATATATATATATATATATATATATGCAGAAAACAGCAACAATCTTTTCATCATGTGCACAGGAACATGATCGAATAAGGATCCGAGTGCATTTTTAATGAAGAAACAAAAACATTTAGTTATTCCAGTTATATGACAAGATCGCAAGGATTGACAGCCACGGCATCGATAGCAAAGTAGCTGAAGCATGATCAAGGAACACAAGATATCCAAGAAAGAACAAAAGAGAGTAGCAGAAGTGGCTGAGATCATTTTTGCCAAATTACGTCGGCGAGACTAAAAGAGGTCAATGATCCTTCAACGTTCCAAGAGGCGCAAGAGGGCAAAAAAGAAAAAAAAAGGAAAAAAAAAAAAAAAGTACTGCAGAAGCAGCGTTACACTGATCATGAAAAAAAAGTCTGCGCTGTAAATAAAAGGAGTTTATTCAAGTGGTAATTTACAGAGAGCTGAAAACTTAAGAGCTCTATGATCAGGTCTTGGCAGTTTAAAAAGGGGAAATGCTGCTGGGCAAGACAAAAAATGTGAGGCAAAGTTTGCGCGAGTGAGGAAAAAGCAAAAATGCTAAGGTCTGTGTAACACGAGTGACTGCCGCAGTATACGAGAGAGAGAGAGAGAGAGAGAGAGAGAGAGAGAGAGAGAGAGAGAGACTTTTTTTTCCCTCTTGGCCCTCGAGAGACGTAACTGTGACATGGCGTGTGTATTTTTTATACGCAAGTGGATTATCATTTCCCTGCCTCACACATACTATTAGAGTAATGGAAAGTTGTCGGTGGTCTTCGTTTTTTTCTCAATTTCTGTTACTGCGGGTATTTGTTATTTGTTAACTTAAAGGAGTAAAGGCCTAATCAAAGGGAGACATCACACACACATGTGATGCATTTATGCGATGTTTAGTAACCGAGTTCTCTGCAAATCACTAATGACATGTATTAATTTTAAGATGACATCCAAACAATGTCCACGTCATGAAGCGTTTTCTTTTGAACTTTACTTTTGCCTGCATGTAAGCATATAATATATATATATATATATATATATATATATATATATATATATATATATATATATATTATATATATATATATATATATATAGATATATAGATATATATGACAGAACAAAACTTTATGACAATATCGAAAATAATTACATCTGAATCTCTATTCTCTGCCTGAATAAAGACTTCTAAACTTGTCCTAATGAAACAACACAAATACCTTAAAACACCGAAAATTCCAAGATACTTTGACTGAGGTACGGTATAGATTACGTTAACTATTTCAATCGAAAGATGAGATGCTCTGAGGATGCAGTTCCGAATTCGTGGATTGATTGATATCCGACGAAAACTAGAATTTAGGTCACAACCGCGGACTCAAGACGAGTCAGATCGATAGAAGTAAATTAGATAAATATCGATCATCTTCAATCTAGCCAAGTGTCTGTCAAGCCCTACGAGTGACCTTAACGTCTATTACCTCATTATTCCTCTTTGATGTTTCCATATTGATAAAACAAAGGGAACATCGGGAGTGCCTTTCATCGCAATTAATTCTGCAACATGACATGTTAAGAGTCTACATTTTTAATTCGTTTGCGATAAGTTGGCAGCGCTTTTACAATGGCGTAGCTGTGAATATTCAATTGAGGTCGCAAGCAAATAGTCATAACTGATTTCTAAATAGCAGTTGGTTGCATGGGTCTGAAGCACTGTTTAAAATAATTTAATACTTACATGGTGATATACTGATCATAAATATAATAGAACAGATATGATGAATAATGTGTATGGTGAAATGCCGATATAACTGTAATAGTGTATTTGTGAGGTTACAGAATTTCCTGTATTGTGTCAGGAATTATTCAAATATAGCTCCCGTAAACACATAACTGTGCATAAGAAGTAAATAATAAATATTAAAAGATTATTCATTAATATTTTAGACGTTACAACTTACATTGCTGGTTAATATTTTAGACCATTACAATTTACACATTGCTGGTGATCAAATCATGTTTTGACAAAATGTTTGAATAGTCTAAGTAGAGGGACATGACCAATGAGCGGGAAAGTTACTTAACAATTTAACTAGCATTTTACCATTAGATCTAGTCAGTCAGTTGAAATCCTAATCCTTGGACCCAACAATATCACGGCTGGCAGGCGGCAATCTATTTTATATCACCAGTACTATAGTTGGTTCACTTAAGGTAGATTCTTGGGTGAGCCCTATGCCAACGAGACGTATGTTTGGCGGGCGCTGATTGGCTGTGGGAGCTGCTACCTTCCGGTACCACCAATCAGCGGCCGCCAAACAAACATCTCGTAAGCATACGGCTCATCCAAGAAGCTACCTTAAGTGAACTAGCTATAGTAGTCCGCAGTTTTGCTCGGTGCGGTAGTAGTCACTGATCTAGTTAGAATACCATTTTAACAGTATTACTTCTGGCACTGAGACAAGAAACTAAATATTTTCTATCGAACAACAAATTACGAGGCCTTGGAATAAGTCAGGTGCCACATTAATCTAAATTTTCGCTAATTGTAGGCGTTTTCAAGACCAATACCGATACCGTTTTAGTGTTTGCGATAGAATGAGTGCCGTAATAGAATGAAATACATTGGAATTCATGTTTCTTTCATACTGAATGAACAACCTCGGCCAAAGTCAAAGGGAAAATAAGACAGATCATAAAATCTCCAAATAAAAGGGTTTCCCTCATGTTCTAAACAAATTATGCGGCAATATAAGGGTAGCAAAACCTACTATTTTTATTATGTAAATTATACATTCTTTCTTAATCACAGTTCAAATATTCTAGAAAAAATTATACCAAGGGTCCTTTCTAGTCATTAAAAGACTTTCTTCTAAAATTACGGTAATAGATCCCAAATATATATTTGTGTAATTAAATCAGACAAACTTCAAAGACTTCCTTTCATTATCAAATAGTTAACTACTTTTACAAAACCCTGATGACAAAACCGATATTCCACACAAACAGAAAACCGTTGTTGCAGAAATCGACACGAAATATTCTCCCGAGAAAACTAAAACAAAACAAAACAAAAAAAAAATCTGAAAAAAAAAAAGTCAATACAACAAAGTTCGCAGCCACAGGTTCATTTTGGCACTGCCCTCGGGGCCTGTGAAGAACCAGACGTGAGGAAACTACTTAATTATGAAGTCCTTCGAGACGCTGTCTGTACTCTTCACTTGGCGGCTGCTGCCACAGGAAGAGATTCGACAACAAGTAAATTCTCTCCAATTCTCCTCTTTCAGTTTGATTTGTTTGTATGGTGTTTTTACGTTGCATGGAACCAGTGGTTATTTAGCAACGGGACCAACGGCTTTACGTGACTTCCGAACCACGTCGAGAGTGAACTTCTATCACCAGCAATACACATCTCTGACTCCTCAATGGAATGGCAGAGAATCGAACCCGCGACCACCGAGGTGGGACGCCAACACCATACCAACCACGCCATTGATGGGCTTCTTTCAGTTTGAGCTTACCGGAAATTAAATACATTTATTCTATCTAAACTTGGTATCTACGAGGTTCTGATATTCTTACGCAGTTCAAAGGAATGCCGTGAAATATTCCTCGAAACACTTCTCTTTAGCTCACCACGGAAATACCAACAAAAAGCTGAAAATCAATTAAAGTAAACGAAGGACGCGGACGAAACGTGCATTTATGTAATGCACCAATCCTTAGAATGGACTACTGGACACCGTCAGCTTCATTCAGTGTAGTAGTAATTGTTCAATTAAATACTGATGACTAAGTAGTAAGTGTACACGTTAAATACTGATGTCTAAGTCGTAAGTGTTCACTTAAATGTTGATGACTAAGAAGTAAGTGTTTACTTAAATACTGATGACTAAGTAGTAAGTGTTCACTTAAATACTGATGTCTAAGTAGTAAGTGTTCACTTAAATATTGATGACTAAGTAGTAAGTGTTTACTTAAATACTGATGACTAAGTAGTAAATTGCTCACTTGAATCCTAAGACTAGTCAATAGCAAAAAAGCTTGAGCGAGCTTCCCTACGGTCTTTGTATAATGGGTCATTAATTTAATATATCAAGAGTAAAGTTATTATAGGTTTACCAATTATCGAATCGATAAATACAGAGTAAACTATAAAACATGAGTGCTGTTGCTCAAAACGAATAAGTTTTGAGGCCCTGTGGTTATTTCTTTTACCCAAGATAAGAAAATTCCTTGTAAATCTGGTCTCTCCCCTTTGACATTAATCTGCTAAATCTGGCTCTTCCCCTTATACATCAATCCGTCAAATCATGGCTCTTCCCCTTTGACATTATATATATATATATATAATATTATAGTATATATATATATATATATATATATATATATATATATACGTATATATATATACATATATATATATATATATATGTATATATATATATATATATATATATATATATATATATATATATATACTATACATATATAATATATATATATATATATATATATATTATATATATATATACATATATATATACATATGTAATATATATATATGTACTATCTACATTATATGAATACATTATATATATAGATATATATATATATATATATATATATATGATATATCCTATAAATATATATATATATATAGTATATATATATATATATATATATATTATATAGATAGATATATATACGTATTAATATATATCTATATATATATATACTATATATATATATATATATATATATTATCTAGTATATATCTATATATATATACATATATATATAATATATATATATATATATATCTATATATATATATACTACGTGTATATTTATGATATAATATATATATATATATAGATATATATATATATATCTATCCATATATATATATATATACATATATATAGGATATTATATATATATATATATACTATATACGTATATCATATACATATATCTATATATATATATATATATATATATATATATATATATATACATGTGTGTGTGCATATATATACATGTTTATATACTTCTACCACCAAAACCGCAGAAAAAAGTAATGAATAATCGAAGTCCAGGGTAATTATAGCAGTAAAAAAACAAAAAAAAAAATTATTTCCAATGCTCATTTTTCTTTACGTTGCCCCGGAAGAATGTTTCTATACTGATTTAGGAGAACAGGAGTGTCTACCCTTTCATCCTTCTATTTACACAAAATTCATGAGCTCTCTATACGACCTCAACAAAGTAATCATTCCTAAATCTTTTTGGTTCTCCTTGTGCAATGCTTTTCGTCTACCCACAAGCTAGTGTTAACATATTCGACAATTGTGCTCATCAAATCTTACATAACCATATACCCCATTTTTTACTACGCGAGTTAAATATTATCTATTGAAATTAATCACAGACATCGTCATGACATATTATTATAATATGGAACCAACGTGACCGAAACTATAAAGATCCTTGCATCATACATAAGGTGATGTTCTGATCACATACTTGGATCTTCCTTCATCCCTGGTTATCATCCTCAGTTGATAGGGTGGAGGTGAGATTAACGATCTCACATTGTCTAAGAGAGAACATCAATGGTTTCTCATATTTACTTGGATTAATCCAAGTAAATATGAGAAATAATCACTTTAATTTGCAGTTGTGGCGAGACACTCATTTTCCATAATATTACTGATAGATACTGTCACAGAAAAATAGCGGTAGCTCAGATGATAAGTGAAAGTGTACTTAACTCATAAAAATTTTGTGAAGTGCGTTAAACTAACCCGCCAAATTTAAAATATATTTATTTATATACGGATTCCTAGTGAAGCTTTGACACTTTCCATGACATCCTTGTCAGTCAAATAAAGGATAAATTATTCACGTTTTTTAAAAGTATGATACGCG
>NC_061093.1:41996911-41998614 GCF_015104395.2 Macrobrachium nipponense
ATATATATATATATATATATATATATATATATATATATATATATATATATATATATATATGTATATATATGTATATATATATATATATACATATATATATATATATATATATATATATATATATATATATATATATATATATATATATATACATTGGGCTACTTCTTCTACAACCAAAAATGATGAACATCTGGGAGGGAGCATCCAATTTGTAGTGTTGTTGACATTGAGTATTCGGCCTATATGCCTGTTCTTCTGTAAACACTAAGCACACTGGTCCGTGTGATGTCTATACTTGCTATAATCAGGCGGGTGTAGTTTACATGGAATTTCTGCTCCAACTTTCAAAACTGTTAATTATGAAAAAGCTTGGCTGTCTTTTCGTTACAGACAGCATTCATTGTTCGGCTCCGCTTTAAATTACACCCTAAGCTCTCCTCATTCTAAATGCAAGATACAAGGTAAAGTGTAGAGTTTTTTTCATCTTGTTATCAAGCAGAACGCTTACGGTGAAACCAAACCTTCTTCTCTCGTAAGTTTCTCCTTTTGCCTCGAGGATTTAACAACCCTCCCCCCGCCCCCCACACCCCACTCAGGCGTCCCAAGCCTGCCCTACCCACGAGGTCACCATCCCTTCGGGACCATAAAACCCACCCCGGAGGATTCATACAAAACCGAATTGCTTTCGTTCGAGTTTAATCACGTCTGCGGGAAAACTTGGTATACCCAAGGGAAGTGAAAAGTTAAATGCCGTCCTTTTTTCCGCCATTTGAATAACACCAAAATACTTCACAGAATTCTAGCATTCTTAAATAATTGGAAATTGCAATGTCTAGAGAAAGTAGTAACGAAAAGCTACAGGAAACTGCTTGAATATGTGATGTGATAAGTGACCCCAGGCAGTGACCTATAACGAACGAAGTAGCAGCCTGGTGGCCTGTTTTGATCTCTGCCCTCCAGTGAACGTCCGATTTTGGGGGAAATAATCCGCATCCTTCCACAAAACGCTCTCTTTACCTTGGGTAAAACCACCGCCATCTTGAAGTCAAGATGGCGGTGGTGTACCTACCCCAAGTGTCAAAACATTCGTCATCCTGTCTCAGAGAAAGAAGGAGTCTCTTTCCCATGACAAGCTTTCTTGACAATGTATTTATACAGTTAAGGGAGGACTGGTCATTATTGGAAAAATGGTTCTGTGATGCGCCAAGCGTTTCAAAAACTTCCCCAAAGCCTGGATATAATGTTTGGATCAAGATTGTGTTATGCCAGGGTCTGGTGCTATAACCTGGAGTTTGTCATTATATATTTAAATGGCAATAATACAATTAATGGATGGTTTACTTATCTATTTGGATTAAATTCTTTACGACTGCATGACCAATAAGTTTGAAAATATATGTGCCAATCTCCAGTTTATTGCCAAATATAGTAAGCGACCTGTGGACCACACAAAAAAAGAACCCATTGTAGCAACTCAGTTTCACAATGGTGACCACAGCATCTCATTTGTAATCACATCAATGCTTGGTGTCTTGCTGCTATTCCTCGACCTCTTAATTACCTGTCTGTCTGTCTGTCTGTAAGGTGTTTTTACGTTGCATGGAACCAGTGGTCATTCAGCAATGGGACCAACGACTTTACGTGACTTCCGAGCCACGTCGGGCGTGACCGACCTCTTACTTGCTTTCCACAATAACTTCCTC
>NC_061093.1:41999114-42011614 GCF_015104395.2 Macrobrachium nipponense
AATGAGACTCAAGCCTTCGTGGAACCAATCTTCAGTGCAAAAGACTCAGATAATAATATCAGAATCCAACAAGGCTGTAGTTTTTATTTCTTTCTGCTTAATTCGTTACTTTCAATGCCATGGCAACTATAGTTGGTTCACTCAACGTAGACTCTTGGATGAGCCCTATGCTTACGAGACGGTTGTTTGGCCGCCGCTGATTGGCTGGTACAAGGAGGTAAGTAGCTCCCCAGCCATCAGACGGCCGCAAACAAACGTCTCGTGGGCATGGGGCTCACCCAAGAATTTACCTTAAGTGAACTAGCTATAGCTGGTGTACGAATACTATAGTAGATTCACATCAACCGTGCATTTGATGTCAAGGCCAGTCCCTTACGACGCTCCTGATTGGCTACTGATAAGCCAGTCATAGGGCTGGAAACTCTCAGTCTCCCTCGAGAGTTCACATGGGTAGGATCTATGTTCCACATCTCCTGAGAGATACGTCTTTCAAAAGTATCCCTCAGGAGAGAAGGAACATATACTCTTGCCTATGTGAACTCTCGAGAGAGACTGAGAGTTTCCAGCCCTGTGGTTGGTTTATCAACAGCTAATCAGAGTGCCGTAAGGGACTGGGCCTAGACTCAATGCGAGGTTGATGTGAATGTACTATAAGCATTGGGTCAGACCTCATTCAATTCTATCCTTATGCGAACAGCACTTTTTCGGAAATTAGCATTAAGAAAGTAAATATATATATATATATATATAATATATATATATATATAATATATATATACATATATATATATTATATATATATATATATATATATATATATATATATATATATATATATATACATTTCCTTCGAATCCGTACAACACAATCCTTTGTTACACGTCATGAGAATGAGAATAAGAGGCAGAAATAACCAATTTCGAATTTCAACCCAGTAAATTAAGCTCTTGTAATAAGGTATTTTCATCGCCATTACTAAGTAAGGTGGAATAAAACTGTCCACTATAAAGCAAATAACTCACTTTCCAATTCCAAAACTTATATTACCATACCGCTTTCCCCAGCAGGTATCTTTCATGCACTAAAGAAAAATAAGAAATAAATCGGTATATAACTCACAAAACAGAAATGTTGGGAACTGGTTTGCTATATCTATATGAGGGAAAGTACAAGTTGCTAATCCCCTGGAGACTCTCACTAAAGAAAACCGGGGTTTCAGTTCCTTGTGGTGGGGTAAGAATTTTACAGAAATTTACATCTGTGAAACACGTTCCCATGTATTCATTTCCGTATATATTACACCACCGTGGTTTTATAGACACAAACATTAAGCTACAGATGACGTTTAATCTCCAGTTAGCTCTACCGGGGAAATAATACCGAAGGCAGAATTATATAACTGACCTGACAGGGTGACAATGAGAACCAGGATCCTGATGAGAACCAACGACCTTTGGTGGTTCCCAAACTGCGGGTCATGACCCCCCAAAAGGGGTCATGATCCTTCTTATGAGCGTCATGTACGATCCGAGATTTTGAGGAAATTTATTATATTTAGGGATTTTTGTTAGTTTGTTCATATTTAGTTTTTTCTTGTACGACTATTTTCGTTCCTAAAGCTCTGTTTATGCTCGATTCATACCGGAAAATCATTAATAAGCATTTTTGTTTGATGTTGTTCTCTATCTGCTGTGATTATTCTTTAATTTAATGTTTAAAATGTATCTGCGCCATTGGAAATTAGTACAAATTCAGAAGGCTTACTGAGGGTGGGGCGGTGGCGGTGTCATGGTAGGTTTGGTACTACTGAAAGGGGTCACGTGCTGGAAAAGTTTGGGACCACTGGTCTAGAGACCTGCAAAGTGACAACCTGTCATAGTTCCCCTTCGGTATATTTCCGAGGTAGAGAGAACTAGATATTAAATGACATTTGTAGCTTAATTTGTGTGTGTGTGTATGTATATATATATATATTATATATATTATATATTATAATATATATATATATATGTATATATATATACATATATAATATATATATATATATATATATATATATATATATATATATATATATATATATATATATATATATATATATATATGTGTGTGTGTGTGTGTGTGTGTCGGATTCTAGGTACTAATCTCTTTATAATCCCCATCTGTCAGTTATACGAATCTTCTTGTTTTGTCTTTGTCCCATGTATGTCAGTTCTGCTCAGTAAAGGACGTGGAAACGTCGAAAGGTCTTGCAGTTACTCATTCGTTTATTTTTCCTTCGTGGCATATATCTTTATTTATGGACTTTATCACGTTCCTAACTTTCGTGATTCAGTTATACATACACACACACACACACACACATATATATATATATATATATATATAATATATATATATATATATATATATGTACTATGAATTTTCATCACATTACCGTGATGCATATTTATGCATTAAGCTACAAATGTCCTTTAATACCCAATTCGCTCTACCTCTGAATTAATATATTTTCATATATGTTAACCGAAGGGGAATTGTTTTTAGTTGATAATAATAAAAATTCCCCTTCGGTTAACATATATGAAAATATATTAATTCAGAGGTACAGCGAATCGAATATTAAACGGTATTTGTAGCTTAGTAAATATTATACATACTATATACGGTATGTCGTCAAAAACAAAAACCTCTCGCATATACTAACGCCTTTACCCACTGAGAAACATTACCCAACTGAGATGTCTGGAATGGAAAATGGTAAACCAAGAGTCGCATACATCACACACTCAGCATCTATTACCGGGAGAGAGAAAGAGCCCCAAATCCACGTTGCGAGCAACAAAGGCACCATTTCCAGCGAGGCACTCTATGGTGTTTTTACGAATGCCAAGATTTATCTTCCCAGTTGGCAGCTCGACAGAATCGTGCTCGAAGAATTCTGGTCGACTTTCCACCTATCATTGAAGCAGCCTTGTTACAATAGACTGGTTTGTTACAATTACCTCCAAGAAGTACTAATACTAATAATAATAACAGAAACATATAGTGACCAACAAAATACTTATCATCGTTCTGACTATATGTTTGTTTGTTTGTATGGTGTTTTTACGTTGCATGGAACCAGTGGTTATTCGGCAACGGGACCAACGGCTTTACGTGACTTCCGAACCACGTCGAGAGTGAATTTCTATCACCAGAAATACATATCTCTCACTCCTCAATGGAATGGCCGAGAATCGAACTCGCGACCACCGAGGTGGGACGCCAACACCATACCAACCACCATGCCACTGAGGCGCTTGTTCTGACTATATGGCTCCATGTTTACACAGGCTGTTTAGAAATAGAGAAATGGGTTACTAACCATATCAATGGCAATGCTGTATACACCCGTCATTGTCTATCGTTCAGATAAGAAACCGTCACAAATGGTTATGGTTATATTATCGCCCCACAACGAGAAAGATATTTGATTTATTGCAAAGTTCTGAAAAATATAGTATTTCCTAAATTAATTGAACCACACCTATACGATTAACCTTTTAAAAAAAAACAGAAATTTGATGTATTGCAGTTCTGAAAAATATAGTACTTCCTAACTTAATTACACCATACCTGTACGATTAACCTTAAAAACATTTTTTTCTCAAAACGAGAATGAAAAATTAAAGAAAACTCAATCGGTCTATATATCACTCCATCACCGGCTCAAACTGGAGGCAAAGTAAATAAATGGATAAAGAAAAGAAATGCAGGTGACATGACACACGAAACTCCAGAAATAGAAGAGGGTCCGAAAAGGACGATGGTTTTGACTGCTGGTGTGACGGGAGATGTCAGCGCCCTACGGCAAGGGAATATGGGGAATGACAGACCTTAAGCCATAAAAAGAACTGGAGAGAGAGAGAGAGAGAGAGAGAGAGAGAGAAAGCTTAAAAATTTGAATAAAAGGTTAACTGATTAGTTGAGAGAGAGAGAGAGAGAGAGAGAGAGAGAGAGAGAGAGAGAGAGAAGCTTCAAAATGTGAATACAAGGTTAATTGATTATTTGAGAGAGAGAGAGAGAGAGAGAGAGAGAGAGAGAGAGAGAGAGAGAGATGTGAATAGAAGCTTCAAAATGTGAATAAAAGGTTAATTGATTATAACTTACCAATTCGCTGGCGTCATGAAAAATTTCATTATTCTATTTATTGCATTTGTCATGACATCCCTACAACAGCAACGATAACACCCTTGCTTATCAGATCCGTGACCCAAGTTACGAAACATTCACCTGCCATGAAGGATAAGTTCAATCCATCAGGGCTTATACATTTAAGAACAGCATTTTAACATAAACTCATAAATCCATATTTTAACATAAATATATAAATCAGATATATCATAGGCTTACAGAAATAATCACGTGATTAATATCATGTAATAATGAAATATGTGAGCATAAAAATGGAATATCTTAAGACATTCGACAGATGTAATAAAATTCTTTTCATTCTACCCCATTTCCCTGGGGAGAGAGAGAGAGAGAGAGAGAGAGAGAGAGAGAAGAGAGAGAGAGAGAAAGAGTCATTCCCCAATCCCGTCCAGTTCCCTAAAGAGTGATGAAGGATTCCTGGCAGGGAAATGAGGGTCATTATCACCACTAACATCGTTTCCACCTTAGGAAGAGACAGATACGCCCTCTTGGTACTCTTCCAATTTCTTCTCTCTCTCTTTTATCTTAAAGTCTTGGCTTGCTGTAAAACTTAGGATATAGAAGCAATTTAAACTTGATGACCTTTCTAGGCCATTCATTTCTTTTAAGAATATTATTTTTAAGGTTTACAGCGACTTACATTCATTATAGTTCAATTAGTTAGATTCTCGCAAACACTCAAACATGAATTAGAATTTCATTAACACTTCAAAACTTGGCCATAATTGAGCAATATTCTATTGCTGTCACCTTACCGATTCTGTAAAATAAAATGAGAGTAAGTCAAAACTCACCACCAAAAAACAAGAAGATTGTTCCATGGCGCCATGGATTCCCTTTTTAAAATCTTCAACCAAAACCCCCCAATGTTTTCCATAAATTCCAGAAAACAATTAAAGTCATTCCCTGCCTGGAATAAACTGATTTTAGGCGAAAAATTTTATGCAACCCTTAAACTCGAAAAGGAAAAAATTCCTATGAGAACCAGACTTGTTCAGATATGCATGGTTTCAAAAATCTGTAATTCGAAATTTTATCAAAGGTGGCTAACATTGCATCGACAACGACAACCGAAGAAAAACCACTTAGAGAAATGGGACTTGGGACAATTCTAAGAAAAACAGAAGTATAAAGGATAGAGGAGGAAAACATCACCAGATGTACTACTTGTTACAACCACAATGAACCTCTTGATAAAAGATACCTTCTTAATAGTTTTGTCTGTTTATTGTTAATACAAGACAAGAAAACAACCTATTTACTGAAATTAGATCAGCTCAATTTGTCGTCCCCATAACAGAGCAACCTGCTTACTCCTACATATGAAAAACAGTCAAGGCAATTACACCGTCCCAAATTTTTATTTTCCTAAACAATAAGGTGGGAGACTTTTTACAGTTCCTTAATGAAGCTTCGTTTTTATGGTCCTTGGCCTCATTGCTAATTTTTATTCCCTTCGATATGAAGCGCTGTTTACCAATTTGAGGGCTAAAAGAAGAAACTACTACAAAAGTCGAGAGCTGTTTCTTGGGTAAATGAGGCCATAAAATCATTTCATTAATCTGACCACTGATATTTCCTTAACATTTTCCGATGTTTCTAAAATTACTAATAAAACGATTTTATATCATTACACGGAGGTTCACTTTACCTACACACATTTAAAGATGATAATCAATTTCATATATGGCATATAGGAAAGGCTGGCACAATTAGACATAAATGTAAGGGCATGCACGCACACATATTCAGGGAAATGGCCTATTCGTTAGAAACAAATTCATATTTGAGATTATATGAAGAAAGTTACAGCCACGAAGGAAAACTGAAACACTGGAGATGCTAAGTAATTTCGTCTTATTCCTTTTTTCGTATAATCATCGGGTTTTTATATTTCTTGTAAATCTATGATTGGACTTTGTGTAATTTAAAAAAATAACTTAGTTTCGCTGGTGACTTAACTTGTGTAAGGTTTGTTACTGGCTCATTGTGTATATTGTGTAATACTGTTTATAATAGATTAATTTTAAGGCCACTTTTTTCGTTTGTTTTAACTCCTTCCTTGTCGGCCTCAATTTCTGCAAGATATTCCAGTCCCGTCCTTTTAAAAAGTTAAGTATATCTCAGTTTAACCACACCACTGAGCTGATTAACAGCTCTCCTAGGGCTGGCCCGAAGGATTAGATATTTTTACGTGGCTAGGAACCAATTGGTTACTTAGCAACGGGACCTACAGCTTATTGTGGAATCCGAACCACATTATATCGAGAAATTAATTTCTATCACCAGTAAATAAATTCCTCTGGTTCCGCGTTGGCCGAGCCGAAAATCGAACTTCGGACTACCGGATTTGCAGCCGAGCGCGAAAACCACTCGTCCAACGAGAAACTTAAGAACCTGTAGGACCGAGTACGGTCCATTACACAAAAATTAACCTCTATCCTTTTAAAGCCTTCAACAACCTTACACCCAAAAGCTTTAAATTTATATTAATGCAGGGCAGACAGAGTGCCTCAATCGTTTTTAAATGTTGCCGGATTTGAGTTGAGCTTCTACTAATCTAGTGGTGATAGTTGAGATGGGTTTAAACCATTAATACTAAAGGAAATATTGTCTCTAACCGTTTTCAATCCAAGTTCAGTAGCAACAGAGGTGAAAATGATGTTAAATTAGCAGCCCCTATCCTTCAAACACCTAACCTTTAATCCCCCTTCAAATGTACTGGTAAATGTAGGCAAAGCCGAGTCAAGATCAGAATATCCCTGGAAGGCCTCTGTTATGGATAGCATATTACTAGAAAAAAACTGGTTTATCATTAATAAGAAACTTAAAGGTATTAGAGGGAACAGATTTAGGCTTTACTTTACAAGTTGAAGGTCCAGATTTAGCTTCAAAATTATCTTTACGTTCTTCACAACTTGAAGATACCTTTAACACGTAAAAAAAATCCCATGTGCCATTCTGAGCAGTGCCGGCAGCGAGAACGGAAATAACATTTCATTTTGAGCATTTGACACAGCCCCCATATTTCCTAATTTGATCTAACTCAGAAATAGAACTGATTTATGTTCCTGCACAAAGACACAAAAGTCAATATGCACAGACGAGAAGAGCGCCACACACAGAGGCTATCGGCAACTGTCAAAGAATTTCCGTTTTCATTATGCAATTTTAGAACCCACTCGGAAACTATTCGCTTACCAATTAAGCTGCTTCATCCATACTGCCCGAGTATCATTCAGCCACAGCCATGAAAAGTAAGCAATTCAATTTGGATATATTTTTTTTTTTGTCTTTTTTTAAGCAAAACCTGATTTTTCATTGTGGTTCGCTAATTGTTACTTTTATCTGTCTGTCCAGTGATTCAGGGTTTGAGGGTTTTTTTTATAGTAAACGTATTCACGTCTGGATTTATTTGTTTATGAAAATTTAATTCTTCCGTCAGAAATTAACACCGTACTTCGGATATATCAAATACTGTTATAAACATACACACACACACATTATATATATATATATATATATATATATATATATATATATATATATATATATATATATATATATATATATATATATATATATATATATATATATATATATATATATATATATATAATATATAAATATATATATATATATATAATATATATATATATATATATATATATATATATATATATATATATATATATATATATATATATATATATATATATATATATATATATATATATATATATATATATACATATACATACATATATATATATATATATATATATATATATATATATATATATTATATATACACACATATATATATGGATAAGCATCGTACTTTAAATGACAGGATTTGCGTTGTGCTTTCACGAAGGAAAATTGGCTTCATTCGGTGGTACATATTTTTTTTTCCTTTTTTTTTTGCGGTTTCAAATTTTAATACTACATTTGCAATAGGTCGAATACCCTCTAGTATATATTGAGCGCACCAGTCTAAAACTGTTTCTAAAAAGTAACACAATATACATCCTGATACGACATTCAGTAGGCTACAGGTTTAAATTATCTTAATTAGGCCGGCACTGGGAAACAACTGAAAAAAATTTGTAGTAATAATTACCGTAATTGATGTCAACGGCCGATGACCACTAGTGTTGTGTTGCCGGTTCACGGAATTAATTTTAGCAAATCAATGTGCTTATATAGTTCAGTTATTCAGCTGTTTAAGTTATTACTCCAATTGTAACGTAATATTGCAAGCTATATAGGACAAAAATTATGAAGTGAGAACGCGCTAAATCGCGCATTAAACAAATGCTAATGAAAAACGGAACAGAAATAAAAGCTTCCCCAAAACACCACGTTTTTTTTTTTCATCCTAATCAACCCATTTCATTCAGTCCCATAAAGAAAGGGAATGTCGTTTCGTTTATTAAAGCTTATCACAATCAGGATCCATACAGAGAGGGGTCAGTTAAGAGTGGGACGAAAATAAGGCCTATTCCGCGCACCTCGTCACGTGAGCCCCCGTGAGGCGGGTGGCGCTCAGTATATGATGGGCGCTAATTCCTTTCTCTCTTTTATCTTGACTTATCTAGCCGTTCCTGATACTTGTCTTTTTCTTTTCTACATTCATGCTTTCATTAGTGAAACTCAACTCAAGTTAAGACTTTCATATTCGTTATTTTGGTTATAAGTAAATGATCGTATCGTTAAAGTATTGACCAGAGGAACTAAAGGCAGCCTAGTCATCAAAAGGGATAAGATCTCAACCATTTTAATCTGCCGTTGATTTGCATTTTTCTTTACTTTTTGGTTAAGCTTTAATTTCTTTAGTAGAACTAAGCTTCAGGTAAGGTTTTCATATTTGTTTGGGTCTCTTTGTCTATAAACATATACTCTGATTATAAAAGGAAAACCAAGAACTGAAATGAGAAAATTGAGGTGACATAGAAACAAAACTATTTTAATCATATATTTTATTGTACAGTTTCAAAAGTCAAAAAAAGAAGAAACATAGTTAACATATTCACAATTTCATAAATTTCTTTTTCATGCTACGACACTTTCTTTTTCATTTTATCTATCACAATTGCTTTGTTCAGATGTCTCATCCCAAAGAACACAGAAATTTTAGCAAAAAATGCTATCACATCTTTGGGAATATCAACTCCCGATAATTCCATTTCTGAAATTAATGACTTTATGCAGTCTTTGCCTTCTCTTAAAGTATCACCATGAGCAGCAATGACAATTTCTCTCATGATAGATAACAGAGACATGAAATCATCAGAGGGAGCATGAAGTCCGCCCATGTTAATAGTACTAAGCCATGATTTTTCTTTTTCGTTAGCCTCTGAAGCCTTAACTCCCAAATGAGGATATTTTAATCCAAACTTCTTCTCAATATAGCCTCCAATGTATCAATGAGATTCTTCCTCTATCACTTCAGATATCAATCTTTTGTCTTCCTCTGTCTCATTATTATAGGTTCCTCTCCCAAGTCTATTGCGTCCTCATTTTCTTTTTCAAAGTCAAATACTACCGTTTTGAAAAAAATACTTGTCAGGCATATTTCTACAGATAGTTCTCTCTCGCTGTCTCGCATTTTACTTGCTGGAGTTTGCATTTGCTGGTTAAGGATATCAAATTCTTCTATGCATTCGGTAGGTTTTTTTTCACTTAACAGCGCAATGTCTTTCCCTAGCAAGTACTTTCTTAAGCAGAATTTGAAGTTTACTGAATTAGGATTTTCATATGGCCCATTCATTTGACGTACACATCCAAAAAAGTGTTCAAGTACATCCTGATTCAGTCTTCTTGTAGGAATGAATTTAACACCATATAATTTCTTTACCATCTCATATAGGCTTATCAGAGACTTGCATGACAAAATCACTCCCTTTTGAAATTTATACATGCAATTAAACCGTGAGTTTGCCACCTTCATGGTTCTCATGGCGTCCATCATTTCAAGCAAAACATTTTTGTCTGCTTGTATCCAAGTATCTCTTAAGAATTCATCCCTCGGAAACCGAAAGAAACGAATGTCCTGATGAACTTTATCTTTTTCACTTTCGTATTATAACAACCATAAACTGCGCAATTGTTTGGCATGGTTACTTAGCTTTTCTACGATTGTGATTAAACAAGAAACCTATATTTACAGAGACTTTTACCTCAAGACTGCGTGTTAGTGGATGAAACATTGTACTGGACTGTTGGCATTTATATGCCGAGATCCTAAGCAGATTGTGGATTAAGGACTATAAAAGATCCCCAGAGACAGGATAAACATAAAGTAGAGTCAGAACCATAAAAGAAATCCTCAGAGACCGGATAAATATAAAATAGAAGCAGAAGACATATTTTGTTTTGATATTTTCGTTCAAATGCGCCCCCGAAGATCTACTTGACTGTGAGTAGCGGGGGCTCACGTGATCTCACTCGCTCAGCCTGACCCAACCATATCTGCGCGTTAGTTGACCCCTCTCTGTATGGATCCTGATCACAATATCAGTCTTTTCCTTCATTCACAGATCGACGTGGTTTGCTCGATTCCTGCGATAGTTGTTCATATGTAAGCAAATAGTCCGTTTTCTAATCATCTGAAGTGAGAAACAAGGCTAAAAAAAATGCTTTTTCACTTTCGAAAATATGATGACATTAACTATTCGTTCATAGCCCGGTGTGGCTCTCATTCCAGACATCCATCACAAAGAGAAAACACAATGGAAACCAACCAGCCGTTCATAAAAAAAAAGGAGCTATACAAACAAAGTTTACACAAAGCAAAAAAAAAGTTATACAAACAACGTTCACACAAAGCAAAAAAGCTATACAAACAAAGTTCACACAAAGCAAAAAGCTTTACAAACAAAGTTCAAAAAAAAAAAAAACTATACAAAGTTCACACAAAGCAAAAAACCTATACAAACAAAGTTCACACAGAGCAAAAAAGCTATACCAAAAAAATTCACACAAAGCAAAAAGGCTATACAAAAAATGCTCACACAAAGCAAAAAAGCTATACAAACAATGTTCACACAAAGCAAAAGAAAAATAAGCTATACAAACAAAGTTCACACAAAGAAAAAAAAAAAACTATACAACGTTCACACAAAGCAAAACAAAGCTATACAAACAAAGTTTTCTTCTCATCATCTGAAATGAGAAAACGGCGTTCCCTGACCTGGTCCCTCCCCCCGAAACCCAGCCACCCACCCACCACCCCCCCGGCCCCCAACCACCGTTCCCCTCTGCCGCCCATGCGAGGAAAGCATAATCTCTTTGGCCTTATAAAGAAGGTAGCTTCATACGGCCCCAAATGACTGCTGCTCTATTCTTACCACGCCCCCACAACACCTCAAGTTGTCCTTGCCCTCGAGATTAACCCCGCACCACCTTTATTAAAGGAGGCAGATAGTTAGGCGTAAGGGGGTGGGGGGGGGGGAGGGGGCACAGGATAAACTACGACCAGGTGTAAGTCACCATATTAATGAAAGGTTTTGGGGGGCAGGTATGCACTTTGTTTTTAGGTCTGAATTGTGATCGTTTATTTATCATTTATGAAAAGACTACTATTTACTTTTTCTATCTTGATGGTTCAGAATGTGGTGAATTGCTGGCTTTTGTGTTCTCTTGCTTTTTAGTTTATCATGGTATATGAACACTGTGTCATTCCTTATAAAATAACCACTCCTATTCTACACATTATTCATGATTGTGATTAATCAAGTTTCGGACCCAGAATAACATGTTATTTCCTCTTTGCTCTGAGTACCATATTCTTGGAGGAAAAGCATCTCTTAGAAACAAGAAGTTCCTCTCCACTCCAGAGGGCTGAACATTTCAAGAAAACAAAGCCCATCTTGCATGGAGCTAATTTCCAGGAACCAAAGTGCAATGACTTAGAAAAATAAACGCCATGGAGTGGGACAGAGCTGGTTTTCAAAAGTAGCTGTCCGTACAAAAGGAAGATGCTGGAATCTGCTATCATCAGTCAAACCAACAATATGAACCTGTCAGGAGGACACTGGAAATCGGATGACATCGACGAGAGCTCATCCTTAGGCCGCTTCTCAAGCAGGTGTCCAAGAACATCCGACCACCGGACGAGTCGCCAGACGGGAGTTAGTGCCAAAAATCAACAGGGAATAGTTTAATTCCCATCCTTCCTGATTCACCAATAGTCTTACTGCCACACCTATATATGCTTTCTATATATATATATATATATATATATATATATATATATATATATATATATATATATATATATATATATATATATATATATA
>NC_061093.1:42016614-42046614 GCF_015104395.2 Macrobrachium nipponense
TTACTGATAAATACTGTCAAAGAAAAATAGCGGTAGCTCAGATGATAAGTGAAAGTGGTACTTAACTCATGAAATTTTGTGAAGTGCGTTAAACTAACTGCCAAATTTAAAATATATTCATTTTATATATGGATTCCTAGTGAAGTTTTGACACTTTCCATGACATCCTTTTCAGTTAAATAACTGGCAAATTATTCACCGGTTTTTAAAAGTAAGACACGCTCGAAAATGAAAAAGAATACATACACACACACACACACACACACACACACACACACACACACACACACACACACACACACACATATATATATATATATATATATATATATATATATATATATATATATATATATATATATATATATATATATACAGCGGAGATAGTTATTCACGAAAAGTTACAAGCTTCCTAGGACTAACAGTTCTCATCATTAGCCCTAGAAAGCTTGTAAATTTTCTGAATAAAATATCTCCGCTAGATACCATCCAGTTTTAATGAGGCCCCAGTTATTAATGAGAGAGAGAGAGAGAGAGAGAGAGAGAGGAGAGAGAGAGAGAGAGAAGAGAGAGAGAGAGAGAGAAAATTCAAGGGCCGGTGCCGTTACAGTTGTTTCGTACCTAGCAGGTGTAAATTTAATTTCAACCGTTCAAATAGCTTCACTGAAAGAATCAAAAGAAATAAACCTTCAACTCCTCCACCTTTATAAAGATCGACTTACATAACCCTTGTAACCCTCACCTGATGCTATATACAACTACAAGGCAAAGGTACAAAGGGTCTTCACATTTCCAAGCACGTGGCAGAGCCTTTTGAATTATGAGTTAGCACACAACCCTACTCTTAAAAAAAGCATCGAAAAATTAATTAACCCTTACATAACACACGTTTCTGAGCGATGGGCCGGGAGAGGGGGGGGAGGGGGGGGGGGGCTGTTGCTCAACAGGCCTCAAAAAAAAAAACAAAATAAAAATGCGTCATGTAATAAAGTTACCAATATTACTTAGTATATACTTGTTGATCGTAGGAAAATACTGCAGTGCATATGTTCGAAGTAGGCTGTCCAGATGCCTAACCAAATGCTGTAAATATATTCTTAAGAAGTGTTGTCTTATTTATTATTTTATTTTGTAAGGTAAAATAAATGGAGTTTTCACTGACATGTAATTCAAGTGACAGCGAGATGTCTGTCACTATACTCTGTTTTTTTCCATCTGTCCATCCGCCTGTGGTGTTTCCGTATGGTAACACTGCGTCCCGGGCTTTAGATAGTTACATTCAGCTTACATTCAACAATAATAATATCCTATTTCGAATATTAACGGTGTACGTCGCATACAGTAAATTATTAAAACACTTTTCAGTTGGAAATGTACGCCCAGATATCCTTTTATTTACCTAAAACTTACACATACCGTAACTATTTAAAGCCCGGGACGCAGTGTTACCATACAAAAACACCACAGGCGGATGGACAGATGGACAAAAACAGAGTATAGAAAGTGAATGAAAGGGTAATTAAGGAATTACTCTTTCTCTTAAATATTTAATCTGTTTTTATCTTGTCTCTCATATCCTTTTGTTCTTTGTCATTCCTCCTCTCGTATTCTTTTATGTGACCTTTGTTTTTGTGTTGCTTCTTTACAACTAAGAGTTCTCTCTCTTTTTTGCTACATTATATTTCAATCCCGCCATCTATACTTATACCAACACATAAACACACACACACATACACACTCAAATCCAAAAAATATGTACATTCTTTTTCCTCCTTTTAGTCTAACTTATTCAGTTCCACAGATAGACGCATTCTGGCCTCTATTCTGCAACGGAAGTTAAGTATATCTTAGTTTCACCAGACCACTGAGCAAATTACAGCTCTCCTAGGGCGTGGCTAGGAACCAGTGGGTTTCTTAGGAAATACCATAATTTTACAGATGTCTGTATAAAGCTGAAATCGACTTATTAGTGACCAAGTGGGTTAGTCTTGCCTTATGGCCACCTTTTGGGAGTGAGTTACAATACCATGAAAGTGAGGGTTTCTTCACTGCTTCTTCATATCAGATTCAAAGGCTTAGTCGAAAAACGTTCAAAAGGCGTGGGAAATAGAGAACTTAAGAGGTAATTACATCAGTTATAATTACGTATATATATACATAATATATATATATATATATATATATATATATATATATATATATATATATATATCTATTGTGACGTTTATAGATCGTTCGTCTACCCAGATATCAATTAATTAATTTGATTTGGAAAACGGCAGCCATTTCTTCCAAATATCAGCTGATTTTTAGTAAATGCGCGGGAAACCCAAAACCCGCCAGCTAGAGATAGGGAGTTCCCCAGTTGGGGGAATATAGTTTTTCTTTTGATCAAGCTTTTAGGGGACGTAATATCTCAAAAAGGGGAAGGATGTAGGCAGATTGGTACTTCTTAGACCTATATAATAATCTCTTTCTTTCCTGTGACCCTCTGCTGGCTGTATGTCTTGTTTCCAGGATTTGCCTTGCTCGTGGGGGGTTAAGCTGAACTTGCCAACCCCAACCCAAGCAAACCACCGCCTGGACTCTCGCCCCAGTCGGTCTCCAAGACGTGACCTTACGGACGGATGTCCGACTAACCCACTTCCGCCTTCCATTTAGGCCTATCCACGGCGTACTGGCGCGCCCGAGCCCCAGACCTGAACAAAGCCGGGCACCACGTTTTTCTACAAAGGTCCACACTGAACATTGCATCCAGGTACGTCTTGTGGAACAGCATATTGCCAGTCCCTTATCACCTATTATCATTGTTGATCCTCATTCTCCCAATTCAATTTTCCAGCCCCAAAAGGAATTCATCCTTTTGTTCCCTCTCACTGCCTCATGGCCGCATGCTTCCCCTTGTGTGATCGTCCCAGATCTATGAAGTCATTGCAATACCTCAGTGAAACATTAAAAGTTCTTTCTCCCAGTGTTAGAGAATTAATTAATCAAAACAAGAAGTCATTTTTTCCTTTTATCTTGTTTAACCTGGGATTCTTTTCAAGATTCCCGGAGCCACGTGTCATGTCTCTCTGCCCGCAAGTGTGCATTACTTAAGTTTATGAAACCAGCTTGAATTCATCCAAATTACATTTTAGCTATTTATTTGAAGAGATATATAAGTCCCACCGTGGTGGACGCTGCATTTACCTTTTCTCCAGGCCAGCAAGGGCCTTTTATTTGTAAATAATAGCTGTAAAGTAACGAGCTGAGTTTTCTGGCGACCTTTTCCCTCTAAAAAGAAATATTCATTAATAAAATCAGTTTTGCGGTAAGTTCAATTAATTTCAACTTGTCCGTTTACGTATATAGCCTCTCTCAAGGCCCGCTAAATACGTAAATATATATATATATATATATATATATATATATATATATATATATATATAGGTATATGACTGGTAAAAGTGTTCTGTAACAACAGAATTCCATCTAATAAAAGGAGCCCATAAAAACACCACAATGTAGAGAGAAAAGTACTATATTTCAGAGACTGCTGTCTCTCTCTTCAGGTATATGATTCATATACCTGAAGAGAGAGACAGCAGTCTCTGAAATATAGTACTTTTCTCTCTACATTGTGGTGTTTTATGGGCTCCTTTTATTAGATATAGGTATATATATATATATAGGTATATATATAATTATATATATATATATATATATATATATATATATAGGTATATATATATAATATATATATATATATATATATATATATATATATATATATATATATATATATATATATAAATATATATATATATATATCAGGAAAAGGTAACCAGTCGATTATAATTTTATTCATCTATCTTCACACACACACACACACACCCACGCACACACACACAGTATCATATAGATATAGATATATATATAATATATATATATATATATATATATATATATAATATATATACATACATACATATATATATATATATACATATATACTATATATATATATATACTATATATATATATATATAGTAAAATATATATATATACATTTAAAGCAAAATGTGTATGTATATATATATCTATATATATATCTATATATATATATATATATATATATATATATATATATATTATATATATATACATATATACATTTAAAGCAAAGCCGAATAATTAATTCTGTCCGTAACGAAAAGAGAGCCAAGCTTTTCATAATTAAGTGATGAAAGGTGGAGCAGAAATTCCATTTAAACTACACACGCCTGCTATTATAGCAAGTAGACATGACACGGACAAGTGTGCTTAGTGTTTACAGTAGAAACAGGGCATATAGGCCGAATACTCTATGTCAACAACACTACAAATTGGATGCTCTCTTTCCCAGATGTTCAACATTTTTGGTTTGTAGTAAAAGTAGTCCAATATACTATATATATATATATATATATATATATATATATATATATATATATATATACATATTTATATATATGAGGAAAAAGTAACCAGTAAATTATAATTTTTCTTTACCTATATCACACGCACAGATATATGTATATGTATGTATATACATATATATATATATATATATATATATATATATATATATATATATATATATATATATATATATATATATATTATTGGGCTACTTCTACTACAGCCCAAAATGTTCAACATCTGGGAAAGGGAGCATCCAATTTGTAGTGTTGTTGACATTGAGTATTCGGCCTATATGCCTGTTTCCTCTGTAAGCACTAAGCACCCTGGTGTGATGTCTATACTTGCTATAATATCAGGCGTGTGTAGTTTAAATGGAATTTCTGCTCCACCTTTCAAAACTGTTAATTATGAAAAGCTTGGCTGTCTTTTCGTTACGGACAGCATTCATTATTCGGCTCCGCTTTAAATGTCACCCTAAGTTGTCCTCATTCAAAATGCAAGATACAAGGTAGTGTAGAGTTTTTTTCATCTTGTTATCTAGCAGAATGCTTACGGTGAGACCTCTTCTCTCTCGTAAGTTTCTCTTTTTGCCTCGTGGCTTTCAAATTCCCCCGCCCCCCACCCCACCCGGGCGTCCCAAGACTGCCCTACCCACGAGGTCACCATCCCTTCGGGACCATAAAACCCCGGAGGATGTTCATACAAAACCAAATTGCTTTCGTTCGAGTTTAATCACGTCTGCGGGAAACTTGGTATACCCAAGGGAAGTGGACAAATTAAATTCCGTCCTTTTTTCTGCCATTTGAATAACACCAAAATAATTAACAGAATTCTGGCATTCTTAAATAATTGAAAATTGCAATGTCTAGAGAAAGAAGTAACGAAATGCTACAGGAAACTGCTTGAATATCTGATGTGACAAGTGACCCAGGCAGTGACCTATAACGAACGAAGTAGCAGCCTGGTGGCCTGTTTTGATCTCTGCCCTCCGATGAACGTCCGATTTGCGGGGATAATCAGCATCCTCCCACAAATTACTTTACCTGTCTCCTCTCTTTACCTTAGGTATACCTACCGCCATCTTGAATTCAAGATGGCGGTGGTATACCTACCTCAAATGTCAAACAGTTGTCATCCTGTCTCGGAGAAAGAAGGGAGTCTTTCCCATGACAAGCTTTCTTGACAAAGTATTTATACAGTTAAGGGAGGACTGGTAATTATTGGAAAAATGGTTCTGTGATGCGCCAAGCGTTTCAAAACTTCCCCAAAGCCTGGATATAATGTTTGGATCAAGATTGTGTTATGCCAGGGTCTGGTGCTATAACCTGGAGATTGTCATTATTTAAGTGGCAATAATACAATAAAATGGATAGTTAATTATCTATTTGGATTAAATTCTTTATGACTGCATGACCAATGAATTTAAAAATATATGTGCCAATCTCCAGTTTATTGCCAAATATAGTAAGCGACCTGTGGACCACACAAAAAAGAAGCCATTGGACCACTAGTTGTGAACCAATGAAACCTTCATTAGCAACTCAGTCACAGTTTCACAACGGTGACCACAGCATCTCATTTGTAGTCACATCAGTGCTTGGTGCCTCCCTGCTACTCCTCGACCTCTTAATTGCCTGTCTGTCTGTCTGTCTGTATGGTGTTTTTACGTTGCATGGGACTAGTGGTTATTCAGCAACGGGACCAACGGCTTTACGTGACTTCCGAGCCACGTCGAGCTTGAGCGACCTCTTAATTGCTTTCAACAATAATTTCCTCAAACACTTGCAAATTTATACTAACCCTCACCACTCGTCTCCACTTCTAAATTTCGCATTCGATGGAACTTCAAAATTATCACTTCAGGCAAGGTGTGTTCTCTAATATCTCTTACTGCGCGTTCCATTAGTACATTAACCATTTTTATCTACTTATTCCATGCAGAACAATTTATATCTGCTAAAGCGTATGTTCGCCTTTTAACTATTTTCTTTCTGGCACTCACTTTCCTTAATTACCGAACCCATCCTCTTGTAAGTATACATATATATATATATATATATATATATATATATATATATATATATATATATATATATATATGTATATATATATATATATATATATATGTATGGTGTATGTATATATATATATATATATATATATATATATATATATATATATATATATTATACATATATACACACACACACACACACACACACACACATATATATATATATATTATATAATATTTTTATAATATATATATATATATCTTGATACCTTTTTATGGATCAGAAATTTTGGCAAAAGATGAGATTTTGATTCTCTCAAGGAGAAAAACGTTGAAAACGTTTTTCTGTGAGTTAATCGCACTTCGTATATTTAAGTTACCACATCAAATCCACCAAAATACTTCAATTCTGTAGATCCAGCACAGTAAGTAGTTCCGGAGTCGGAAAAATAACCTCCTATTACAGTGAAATAAACAAAAATAATAAATTGAGACTCCTCATTCACGGTAATGAGAAGTCAGGACTTGCCACATTTCACAAAACATTCGAAAAGGAGTCCCAATAAAAACTTCGTCCTAATAATTAAGGGCTCGCCGCTCCCTCGCCCCCCCCCCCTTTTTTTTTTGTTTTTTTTTATTAGAAAAACCTTTTAGGTTTATCTGCTCTTCAGAATCACCAAAGTGAGAATATGTCTGCTTTTGCCCGTAGTGGAGTTTGAAATTTCAGAGATAACCTTTCCTGTTGATTCAGTTTTTTATTTTTTGATATAAAAGATACACACAACCTCTCTCTCTCTCTCTCTCTCTCTCTCTCTCTCTCTCTCTCTCTCTCTCTCTCTCTCTCTCAGAAAGCACCATCCTCCTGTTTCTCTCCCCTTTTCATGCAACGATTAAATTGTCCCGTTTGGCAGGAGCTTTTGGCGAAATGTCCTCCTATATGGCTGCATTTGACTTCTCATAAAGCAACAATACAGATATCCTATGTTTAGTGAGTTTGTCCATTATATAGAAAATGTGTTGCATGAGCCAATAAACATGAAGGAAAATATTGTAACTACATAATATTATAGTACATATTTAATCAATCAGCAAGTTCACGTCAACAGTGACATTAGAAACGCCACTTTTATACAGAAAATGGTAAGGAACATGCAATAATAACTGAGACGTATATTGATTAATTTCTACGTTGTTCCCAATAATAAATAGAAAAACGTATATATATATATATATATATATATATATATATATATATATATATATATATATATATACAATTAACCAACGAACAATTTAAAAAACAATATTTTTCAACTAATTACTCCAAGCAATCGCAAGTGAGTATACATCCCTGATAATTAGGAGTCCTCGAAGATGAAATTGGTTACATTTATTGCTCACGAGGGAGCAACAGGGAAAAACGCAATACGAAGCAACTGCCACCAAAACCTTCCGGCTAACCATCGTGAGGAGCCTGGAAACTTATTATCATATATGACCCGTTGAACAGATGCCGAGCGCCAGTAACTACTGCAATAGAGCGAGGGCATAAACGTGCGAGAGAAAGGAAGGAGTTCGCTCTTATTGGTGCACGGCTCATGATATGTATAAGACGAGGGCAGAAGGAACGCCAAATGTTATGTCTCACCCAGGAAGCATAAACATTATTGTTGTTGGTCCATCATCAGCTATTTTTCCTTGTCCAGTATACTCACCTACAGAGTTGATTCGTCTGAGAGAGAGAGAGAGAGAGAGAGAGAGAGAGAGAGAGAGAGAGAGAGAGAGAGAATCTTTCCATTATGGACCCCGATTAGTTTCCTAGCAGGAGAGATACCTATTATGAATATGTAGATATTGCATAGATTCTCCCTCGATAAATGTAAACTATCAGTCACTGACGATCAGCTGCTTTACATAAAACAAATGTTTATACCCGTATATATGGAATCAATAATCACTGTTTCTGACAATGTGCTACATAGTACAGCCTTCTCAGGACGCTCCAACTGATATACTGAATTATCTCCATAAAAAAAAAATCTGTGCACAAGAGAAGAAACGTCCATTTTATTTTTACTGGATATTTTAAAAATATACGTGTCAATCTCCAATTTTCTGGCATACAGTGAACCTAAAAGGAACATCAATGTTTTAGCAACATTCTGCATGAAGAGATCAACGTAAAGTTACAACACCAAAATAGATTAATAGTTTACATAAAAATACAATTCCTACTCTTTTGTACTATGAAGAACAATGACTTGAATTTTGTGTCTCCGCTACAACCAGGGAGGGATATGACAGGACAATTAACAATGTCTTTTAGAGGTAAAGAGGTAGACCGAATGAGTTCATAAATAAAATGATGATGGGAAGAGTTCACTGTCATACACCATTTGAAAATGAAAAAGAAGTTTTTCACTTTCAATTAAAAGTTATGAAACCGTTACACAAAGAATAGCAAATACATTTACAAAATGGAATCTAAGTCAATTAGCAAGTATTTTAGCAATGTTACAAGCTGAAAAAAATAGGATTGAACTCTAGTTTTAGAATTCAAGTTTCCCTGGACAAATAAGGAATTGGAATTCAAGTTTCCATGCAAAAGAGAGGAATTGGAATTCAAGTTTCCATGGAAAGAGGAGGAATTGGAATTCAAGTTTCCATGGAAAGAGGAGGAATTAGAATTCAAGTTTCCATGGAAAAGGGAAGAATTGGAATTCAAGTTTCCATGCAAAAGAGAGGAATTGGAATTCAAGTTTCCATGGAAAGAGGAGGAATTGGAATTCAAGTTCCATGAAAGAGGAGGAATTAGAATTCAAGTTTCCATGGAAAAAAGGGGAGAATTGGAATTCAAGTTTTCCATTCAAAAGGGAGGAATTGAAATTCAAAGTTTCCGTGGAAAAGGAAGGAATTGGAATTCAAGTTTCCATGGAAAAGGAAGGAATTGGAATTCAAGTTTCCATGGAAAGAGGAGGAATTAGAATTCAAGTTTCCATGGTAAAGGGAGGAATTGGAATTCAAGTTTCCATTCAAAAGGGAGGAATTGGAATTCAAGATTCCATGGAAAAGGAAGGAATTTGAATTCTAGTTTACATGGAAGAGGAAGGAATTAGAATTCAAATTTCCACGCAAAAGGAAGGAACCGGAATTCAAGTTTCCATGCAAAAGGAAGGAATTGCGAAAGTGGAAAAGGAAGAATGGTTTAATGAACTGAAGTTAACTTAAAACTGCACAAACCAACGTCAGTAAGTTCTTGAAAGAATCGTGTATGAGTTTTTTTGGGCAACTCCGGGAGTGAGAGCTCAAGACCCTCTTCATCTGAACAACAACAAAGTAAACAACGTAAGAAAACAACGTAGGAAATGAATACTGAGGAGGTCATTTCTTCCCAGGAAGCAAAAACACTCTGCGAAATTTATAAATACGTAGGATAGGAGAGGCTGTATTATTAAAGGAAGTCTTGACCAAGACGAAAAGATATCTATATAACCATCGAAATAGGAAAGTGGATCGAAATGTAGATGTTTCGAATCGTTCAATTTTTTTATTTTTTTTTATTTAACAAGATCATGATTCCAGTTTTTTTCTTGTAACAAGGAAATCTTTCCCCTTAATGATTCCAGATTTTTTCTCGTAACATGGAAATTTTTCCCCTTAAAGTGTGGAAGTTAAGTGTTATATATAGCAAACGCAGTATTTGTTTAAATGATAAGCTCGTTCCTTTAATATTCACAGTCATATATGCCAATATATGGATATTTTTGTTTACAAGTATATTTCTAAATAGGTAAAAAATCTAGGGTGCTATCTTCTGTCTTCAAAAATCCAGCCATTCCAGTTATTTTATGCTGCACCAACAGCTTCATATAAATCCTTTACAAAATTCTCTAGGGCCTTTAAAGCTTTTTTTTCTAGTTCCGCCAAAGAAAAATAAAACAAACACCAGCAAGAAATGAGCACCAGCTTTTTTCCTGGGCGTTAGACTCAAAATGAAAACACTAAAGACATCAGCTTTTATGCTGATGCGTATTTTTTTCTTGTTCTCCATTTCCAGGTCCAAAAACATCTGAATGGTTTCCGTTTTACTTTCATATTATGAAGTCTTTCGCTTTGGAGGAATTCGCGGGGTATCTGGCCCCCCAAAAAAGTTATTATTTCCGAGAGAGCCGCATCGGTAAAAGTAAGGAAAAAAGAAAGCCTACATCGGAAAAAGAAAGGGAAAAAGAAAGAGAGAGAGAGAGAGAATAATGCTCTGGAATTAAATCTCTGAATGGGATTTCGGTTGAAGCAAAATGTTACATAAAAAATGTCTGCGGTTTTTCATCCCATCATCAATTATAACTCATTTACAAAGAATTGCTGTTTATGAGATATTAAATTAAGGAAAAATTCAAAATACTTGGTATCCCTTCATTTTTGTATTCTGGAATTAGAGGAGACGCATGTTTCAAAATATTATTTCTTATCTGAAGACATGAGAATAATGTATGTGAACAATGAAATACGACTTTAACAGTGATAATCCTCATCATCATTAATAATAATAATAATATACAGACAAAATAACTGAACAATAACAATAACCTATCAATATTCCTCATGCCTACAAAAACAAAATTTGAATAAAACTATTAATTAACAAGAAAGTAATACTGTACATATCCGTGTATCAGCTGTTTTTTTAATGTTTGGGCAACTATGAGTCCTATAATTATTTTGGTAAGGCTATCACCTACGATATATATATATATATATATATATATATATATATATATATATATATATATATATATATATATATATATATATATATTATATATATATATATATATATATATATATATATATATATATGTATATATATGTATATATATATATATATATTATATATATATATATATACATATATATATATATATATATATATATATATATATATATATACGTATTATATATATATATACATATATATATATATATATATATATATATATATATATATATATATATATATATATATATATATATATATATAATATATATATATATATATATATATATATATATTATGCAGAAAACAGCAACAAACTAAGCATCATGTGCACAGGAACATGATCGAATAAGGATGAGTTGCTAAGCGCATTAATAACTTACGCTGACTTTCATTTATAATAGCCAAGTGCATTTTTAATGAAGAAACAAAAACAGTTCGTTATTCCAGTTTATATGACAAGATCGCAAGGATTGACAGCCACGGCATCGATAAGCAAAGTAGCTGAAGCATGATCAAGAACACAAGATATCCAAGAACAAAAGAGAGTAGCAGAAGTGGCTGAGATCATTTTTGCCAAATTACGTCGGCGAGACTAAAAGAGGTCAATGATCCTTCAACGTTCCGAGAGGCGCAAGAGGGCAAAAAAGAAAAAAAAAAGGAAAAAAAGTACTGCAGAAGCAGCGTTACACTGATCATGAAAAAAAAGTCTGCGCTGTAAAATAAAAGGAGTTTATTCAAGTGGTAATTACAGAGAGCTGGAAAACTTAAGAGCTCTATGTATCAGGTCTTGGCAGTTAAAAGGGAAATGCTGTGGGCAAGACAAAAAATATGTGAGGCAAAGTTTGCGCGAGTGAGGAAAAAGCAAAAATGCTAAGGTCTGTGTAACACGAGTGACTGCCGCAGTATACGAGAGAGAGAGAGAGAGAGAGAGAGAGAGAGACTTTTTTTTCCCTCTTGGCCCTCGAGAGACGTAAGTGTGACATGTCGTGTGTATTTTTTATACGCAAGTGGATTATCATTTCCCTGCCTCAGCACTTACTATTAGAGTAATGAAGTGTTGGTGGTCTTCGTTTTTTTCTCAATTTCTTTGTGACTGCGGGTATTTGTTATTTGTTAACTTAAAGTAGTAAAGACCTAATCAAAGGGAGACATTTCACACACAAATGTGATGATTTCATGCGATGTTTAGTAACCGAGTTCTCTGCAAATCACTAATGACATTTATTAATTTTAAGATGACATCCAAAACAATGTCCACGTCATGAAGCGTTTTCTTTTGAACTTTACTTTTGCCTGTATGCAAGCATATATATATATATATATATATATATATATATATATATATATATATATATATATATATATATATATAGATATATATGACAGAACAAAACTTTATGACAATACCGAAAATAATTACATCTGAATCTCTATTCTCTGCCTGAATAAAGACTTCTAAACTTGTCCTAATGAAACAACACAAATACCTTAAAACACCAGAAATTCCAAGATACTTTGACTGAGGTACGGTATAGATTACCGTTAACTATTTCAATCGAAAGATGAGATGCTCTGAGGATGCAGTTCCGAATTCGTGGATTGATTGATATCCGACGAAAACTAGAATTTAGGTCACAACCGCGACTCAAGACGAACGTCAGATGGATAGAAGTAAATTAGAAAAATATCGATCATCTTCAATCTAGCCAAGTGTCTGTCAAGCAAGCCCTACGAGTGACCTTAACGTCTATTACCTCATTATTCCTCTTTGATGTTTCCATATTGATGAAACAAAGGGAACATCGGGAGTGCCTTTCATCGCAATTAATTCTGCAACATGACATGTTATGAGTTCTACATTTTTTTAATTCGTTTGCGATAAGTTGGCAGCGCTTTACAATGGCGTAGCTGTGAATATTCAATTGAGTCGCAAGCAAATAGTCATAACTGATTTGTAAATAGCAGTTGATTGCATGGGTCTGAAGCAATGTTTAAATAATTTAATACTTACATGGATGATATACTGATCATAATATAATAGAACAGATATGATGAATAATGTGTATGGTGAAATGCCGATATAACTGTAATAGTGTATTTGTGAGGTTACAGAATTTCCTGTATTGTGTCAGGAATTATTCAAATATAGCTCCAGTAAACACATAACTGTGCATAAGAAGTAAATAATAAATATTAAAAGTATATTCATTAAATATTTTAGACCGTTACAACTTACATTGCTGGTTAATATTTTAGACCGTTACAATTTACACACTGTTGGTGATCAAATATTTTGACATAATGTTTGAATAGTCTAAGTAGAGGGACATGACCAATGAGCGGGAAAGTTACTTAACAATTTAACTAGCAATTATACCCATTAGATCTAGTCAGTCAGTTGAAATCCTAATCCTTGGACCCAACAATATCACGGCTGGCAGCGCGGCAATATATTTATACACCAGTACTATAGTTGGTTCACTTAAGGTAGATTCTTGGGTGAGCCCTATGCCAACGAGACGTATGTTTGGCGGGCGCTGATTGGCTGGGGAGCTGCCTACCTTCCGGTACCAGCCAATCAGCGGCCGCCAAACAAACATCTCGTAAGCATACGGCTCATCCAAGAAGCTACCTTAAGTGAACTAGCTATAGAAGTCTGCAGTTTTGCCCGGTGCGGTAGTGGTCACTGATCTAGTTAGAATACCATTTTAACAGTATTACTTCTCCTGACACTGAGACAAGGAACTAAATATTTTCTATCGAACAACAAATTACGAGGCCTTGGAATAAGTCAGATGCCACATTAATCTAAATTTTCGCTAATTGTAGGCGTTTTCAAGACCAATACCGATACCGTTTTAGTGTTTGCGGTAGAATGAGTGCCATAATAGAATGAAATACATTGGAATTCATGTTTCTTTCATACTGAATGAACAACCTCGGCCAAAGTCAAAGGGAAAATAAGACAGATCATAAAATCTCCAAATAAAAGGGTTTCCCTCATGTTCTAAACAAATATGCGGCAATATAAGGGTAGCAAAACCTACTATTTTTATTATGTAAATTATACATTCTTTCTTAATCGCAGTTCAAATATTCTAGAAAAAATTCTACGAAGGGTTCTTTCTAGTCATTAAAAGACTTCTTCTAAAATTACTCTTCTAAAATTACGGTAATAGATCCCAGAATATATATTTGTGTAATTAAATTCAGACACCTCAAAGACTTCCTTTCATTATCAAATGGTTAACTACTTTTACAAACCCTGATGACAAAACCGATATTCCCACACAAACAGAAAACCGTCGTGCAGAAATCGACACGAAATATTCCCCCGAGAAAACAAAAAAAAAACAAAACAAAAAAAAAATCTGAAAAAAAAAGTCATAACAACAAAGTTCGCAGCCGCAGGTTCATTTTGGCACTGCCCTCGGGGCCTGTGAGGAACCAGACGTGAGGAAACTACTTAATTATCAAGTCCTTCGAGACGCTGTCTGTACTCTTCACTCGGCGGCTGCTGCCACAAGAAGAGATTCAACAACAAGTAAATTCTCTCCCATTCTCCTCTTTCAGTTTGAGCTTACCCGATATTAAATACTGGCTCTTCATCTTTTACATTTATCTGTCTCTTCCCCTTTGACATTAATCCGTCAAATCTGGCTCTTCCCCTTTGACATTATTCCGTCAAATCTGGCTCTTCCCCTTTGACATTAATCCGTCAAATCTGGCTCTTCCCTTTTTATATCAATCCGTCAAATCTGGCTCTTCCCCTTTGACATTATTCCGTCAAATCTGGCTCTTCCCCTTTAACATTAAGCCGTTAAATCACTACAGGTACCTACTGCGTACAAAACACAATCCCCTGTCACCAAGAACAAGAGCCTATGAGGCCTCGACATTCGACAGGAGTTGGCATCAAGTTTTTAAGTCCTTTCCACAAGTTATGAAATTCACTAGCATATCACTTTGCAAGTCAGCGATCTGAACTAACTGAAGAGGAATTAAAAAAAAAAAAAAAAGTTACTATTAGCAACTCCTAATCTCGTTAACAGTCTTAGCACACAGGAAAACGAATTCTATTGGTATGTCTATTCTCAAAAAATTAAATAAATAAATAACTTAATAAAAAAATAAAACAACAACAACAACAATGATTCACAGTCCTGGATAACCAAAGCGAAATATACTAAAGACTTAATATGATTTTCTTTATTTAACGTTTTGCAAGCAACACTTCTTATGAATTTTTTTTTTTTATTATTTCCCACCAAATTTCAATGATGCGAAAATTAGAAAGGCAATACCGAGTAAAACGGTCTCGAATAAAACAACACACCCACCTGCAGAAGTGAATTCAAAGAATAAATGACCTCTTGAACCAATTCTTAGAGCAAAACGAGAAAAAAAAGTAAATGCTGCACTTTCATACGGAGTTGTGCTATCTCTCCACACCTAATGGTCCAAAATGAGGTTCCATGATGCATAAGGGTTTGTCGAATGGTTTTAATAACAAGATTTACACTTTGTCAAACAAATTCCCTAACCATTACTCCATCAAATGTATAGTGGAGAGTTCTATCAAGTCGCAAATACAAATGATATAAATATGGAATCTAGACAACATCCGGGACTCTTCGAGGAGATCGTTGATAAAAGACCAGTGGTTGTTAAATCAATCTCATTGCTCAGTAATAAATAGTAATCATTTGTAAAGAGTTGTGAGACATCAGGCATAATTTCATACTACTGAACACATAAAATACCTTACCTGCAAGCAAAATTAAAATGAAAACATCAACGTGCCATATACTACAATGCTCTATGTGTATGAGTGTGTCTGTGTGAGCGCGCAGACGCAAAACAGGAAAGTGTCGATCTTTCCCGGTTCGTTAAAGTGACCAGCAATCTCCGTGTGAGGTCGAAGCCTCGACAAATTGGATGAAAGGAAAACAAAAGTCGTGAGCGAGAGTCGGGGAGATTTAATCATCCAAAGGAGGGACTCTAAATGGAAGAAGGATTATTGCCTTACTTACCTCATCTTCCCCGACTTGTGAATCAAAGACCTCATGCCTGAAAAATGAAATGACATTGAATGGATTACTGATCAAATTCGAGTTCAGATAACTATTCAGAAAGTTGAAAATGAAATAAACAATAAATAAAATCAACAGTGAAACAATGAAAATAACGTATAATGAATACCTGAAGAAAATATTGCTATAAAAAAAAATCTTTCTTTGACTACATAGAATGAGATTATATCTGATTTTCACATTCTTTATCATAAGAAATTAACTTTCGAATTCAAAAAATTAAAAAGCTGCACATTTAAGTTAGTTCACAATCATAGTTAAAAGTTGATCTCATTAACCCATCGAGTCAACAGTTACCAAACAAATTTACTCAAAAAATTACAAAAGAAACCCTTCCGACTGTAAAAATTGCAAATATCCCTTCTAAATTCTCTCTCTGTAACACCCCAAATATGTACATACATACATACATACATACACACACACACACACACACACACACACACACATATATATATATATATATATATATATATATATATATATATATATATCTATATATATATATATATATACATATATTCTATATATATACATATATATATATATATATATATATATATATATATATATATATATATACATTATATATATATACATATCATATATATATATATATATATATATATATATATATATATATATGTATATATATATATATATATATATATATATATACATATATATATATATATATATATTATATATATACATATATATATACTATATTATATATATATATATATATATATATGTATACCGAAGGTATGTAGAGGACACTTTTGTTTTGTTTAAAGAGAGGCATCATAGCGACTCATTTTTACAATATGCTAACTCCAAACATCAAAATATTAAATTTACCTGTGAATTAGAAGAAAATGGACAATTAGCATTTTTAGATACAATGGTAGTTCGTAAAAAGATAACGTTTTTAACATAGGAATCTACAGGAAACCTACCTTTACCTGGTCTTGGCTTGAATTTCTACAGTTTTGTTTTTATAATTTTAAAATTAAATTCTTTATCAACACTCCTCCACAGGGCTATAAACCTAACATCAAGTTGGAAATTATTCCATGACGAAATAATATTTCTTGAGGATTTTTCAAAAGCAATTGTTACCCATCGGGGTTATTTTTTAAATACGTCAAAAATACCATCAATAACTTTTTTCATCCACCTAGTCCAGTCCATTTAGCACAGAAATTTAGATTCTATATTAAAATACCTTATACATTATGAGGAAGTTTTGCCCTCCCTTAAGAAAATTTTAAACCGCCATTATCCAGCAGTTGATACCAGATTCACTTGCATAAATCCTAGAAATATGGTAGCTCCTAAAAACACAAAGAGAAATTGCCCTCCTTGATGCAATCGGTGTAGTAGTGTTTATTTATTTAATTGCTGCCGATGTAATCAGCAGACCTACGTAGGAAAGTACGCGCCGCCGGTTGCTCAAAGTGAGATGTGATGCTCATAGAGTGTAAAGTTACCGAACGGGCAGCAAATTATCCACCCCTGAACAATCAAATATTAGGAATCACGCCAGAATCTGTAGGGCAGAGATAGATTATAACAACTTTAAGGTCATTATGACGTCACCATATGAACACCACCTCCTCGTTCTTGAAAGTTTGGCAATAAGAAACTGGTACCTTCACTTAACAACCATACTACCTCAGTACCTTTGTATATAGCATAAAGACACGCACTTTGGTTCTTTGCCTCTTCTTGACTTTTTTTCCACCGTCCTGACAAGGAACGGCGGACTCTGCTTGAGCAAGGTATTTTCCTCATTTTTAATTTTTTATATTTATATATATATATATATTAATATATATATATATATATATATATATATATATATATATATATATATATATATATATATATATATATAGATATATATATTCTGTTTAATGTTTTATTCGTAATTTTACTTAGAAATATTTTAATTTTTTATGATTTTACATTTCCTTTTCTTGAATATGTTATGTATTGATGTAATACTCATTCTTTGAGATTTTTTAATTCGTAATTTTACTTAGAAATACTTTAATTTATAATAATTTTACGTTTGGTAATGATGTAATATTTATTTCTTGCCTTTAGCCTGAAGATGGGACTTCGTCTCGAAACGTCGCTAGCAATAAAGAATCATGTAATGTGCCATGTCCTTCCGTATCCCCGTACCTATTTCATCGAGGAATAGCCCACCAGCGATGAAGAATATATATATATATATATATATATATATATATATATATATATATATATATATATATTATATATATGTATATATTTATTTATATATATATATATATATATTTTATATATATTATATTATATAAGACAGAATAAAACTTTCTGACAATACCGAAAATAATTACACCTGAATCTCTACTCTGGATGCAGTTCCGAATTCGTGGATTGATCGATATCCGGCGAAAACTAGAATTTAGGTCCAACCACGACTCAAGACGAACGTCCGATGGATAGAAGTAAATTAGAAAAATATCGATCACCTTCAATCTAGCCAAGTGTCTGTCAAGCAAGTCCTACGAGTGACCTTAACCTCTATTACCTCATTATTCCTCTTTCATGTTTCCATATTGATGAAACAAAGGGAACAACGGGAGTGCCTTTCATCGCAATTAATTCTGCAACATGACATGTTAAGAGTCTACATTTTTAATTCGTTTGCGATAAGTTGGCAGCGCTTTACAATGGCGTAACTGTGAATATTCAATTGAGGTCGCAAGTAAATAGTCATGACTGATTTCTAAATGGCAGTTGATTGCATGGGTCTGAAGCAATGTTTAAATAATATAATACTTACATGGATGATATACTGATCATAATATAATAGAACAGATATGATGAATAATGTGTATGGTGAAATGCCGATATAACTGTAATAGTGTATTTGTGAGGTTACAGAATTTCCTGTATTGTGTCAGGAATTATTCAACATAACTCCCGTAAACACATAACTGTGCATAAGAAGTAAACAATAAATATTAAAAGTATATTCATTAAATATTTTAGACCATTACAATTTACGCATTGCTGGTGATCAAATCATGTTTTGATAAAATGTTTGAATAGTCTAAGTAGAGGGACATGACTAATGAGCAGGAAAGTGACTTAACAATTTAACTAGCATTTACATCCATTAGATCTAGTCAGTCAGTTGAAATCCTAATCCTTGGACCCAACAATATCACGGTTGGCAGCGCGGCAATATATTTATGCACCGGTACTATAGCTGGTTCACTTAAGGTAGATTCTTGGGTGAGCCTTATGCCTATGAGACGTTTGTTCGGCGGGCGCTGATTGGCTGGGAGCTGCCTACCTCCCGGTACCAGCCAATCAGCGGCCGCCAAACAAACATCTCGTAAGCATACGGCTCATCCAAGAAGCTACCTTAAGTGAACCAGCTATAGAAGTCTGCAGTTTTGCCCGGCGCGGTAGTAGTCACTGATCTAGTTAGAATACCTGACACTGAGACAAGAAACTAAATATTTTCTATCGAACAACAAATTACGAGGCCTTGGAATTAGTCAGGTGCCACATTCATCTAAATTTTCGCTAATTGTAGGCGTTTTCAAGACCAATACCAATACCGTTTTAGTGTTTGCGGTAGAATGGGTGCCGTAATAGAATGAAATACTTTGGAATTCATGTTTCTTTCATACTGAATGAACAAGCTCGGCCAAAGTCAAAGGGAAAATAAGAAAGATCATAAAATCTGAAAATAAAAGGGTTTCCTTCATGTTCTAAACAAATATGCAGCAATATAAGGTTAGCAAAACCTACTATTTTTATTATGTAAATTATACATTCTTTCTTAATCACAGTTCAAATATTCTAGAAAAAAAATCTACCGGGGATCCTTTCTAGTCATTAAAAGTCCTTCTTTTAAAAGAAGGATAATAGATCCCAAATATATATTTGTGTAATTAAATCAGACACACTTCGAAGACTTCCTTTCATTATCAAATTGTAAACTACTATTACAAAACCCTGATTACAAAAATGATTTTCCACACAAACAGAAAACCATGGTTGCAGAAATAGACACGAAATATTGCCCCGAGAAAACAAAAACCAAATTAGAAAAAAAAAAAAAAAAAAAAAAAAAAAAGGTCATAACAACAAAGTTCGCAGCCGCAGGTTCATTTTGGCACTGCCCTCGGGGCCTGTGAGGAACCAGACGTGAGGAAACTACTTAATTATCAAGTCCTTTGAGACGCTGTCTGTACTCTTCACTCAACGGCTGCAGTCACAGGAAGAGATTCACAAACAAGTAAATTCTCTCCCACTCTCCTCTTTCAGTTTGAGCTTACCGGAAATTAAATACATTTATTCTATCTAAACTTGGTATCAACGAGGTTCTGATGTTCTTACGCAGTTCAAAGGAATGCCGTGGAATATTCCTCGAAACACTTCTCTTTAGCTCACCACAGAAATACCAACAAAAAGCTGAAAATCAATTAAAGTAAACGAAGGACGCGGACGAAACGTGCATTTATGTAATGCACCAATCCTTAGAATGGACTACCGGACACCGTCAGCGTCAGTGCAGTTGTAATTGTTCACTTAAATACTGATGACTAGTCAATAGCAAAAGGCCTTGAGCGGTGAGCTTCCCTACGGTCTTTGTTATAAGGGTCATTAATTTAATATATCAAGAGTAAAGTTATTAATGGTTTACCCAATACCGATTCGATAATTACAGAGTAAACTATAAAACATGAGTGCTGTTGCTAAAACGAATAAATTTGAGGCCCTTTGGTTATTTCTTTTACCCAAGATAAGAAAATTCCTTGTAAATCGGTCTCTTACCCTTATACATTAATCCGTCAAATCTGGCTCTTCCCTCTTTACATTAACCGGTCAAATCTGGCTCTTCCTTTTTTACAATGGTCCGTCAAATCTGGCTCTTCCCCTTTGACATTAATCCGTCAAATCTGGCTCTTCCCTTTTTACATTAACCAGTCAAATCTGGCTCTTCCCCTTTGACATTAATCCGTCAAATCTGGCTCTCCCCGTTTTACATTAACCCGTCAAATCTGGTTCTTTCACTTCTACATTAATCCGTCAAATCTGGCTCTTCCCTTTTTACATTAATCCGTCAAATCTGGCTCTTCCCCTTTAACATTAAGCCGTTAAATCACTACAGGTACGTTACTGAGCACAAAACACAGTCACCTGTCACCAAGAACAAGAGCCTATGAAGCCTTCTGGCATTCGACAGGAGTTGACATCAAGCTTTTAAGTCCTTTCCACAAGTAATGAAATTCACTAGCATATCACTTTGCAAGTCGGGGATCGAAACTAACTGAAGAGGGATTTTAAAAAAAATTGACCATTAGCAACTCCTGAGCTCGTTAACAGGCTTAGCACATAGAAAAACGAATTCTATTGGTATGTCTATTCTCAAAAAAAAAAATAAATAAATAATAAAAAAAATAAAACAACAACAACAACAACGATACACAGTCCTGGATAACCAAAGCAAAATATACTAAAGACTGAATATGATTTTCTTTATTTAACGTTTTGCAGGCAACACTTCTCATGAAATTTTTTGTATTATTTCTTACCAAATTTTAATGATGCGAAAATTAGAGAGGCAATACGAAGTAACTCGGTCTCGAATAAAATAACACCCACCTAGTTAACCCAAAGAATAAATGACCTCTTGGACCAATTTTTAGAGCAAAACGAGAAAAAAAGTTAAATGCTGCACTTCATACAGAGTTGTGTGATCTCTCCACACCTAAAGGTCCAAAATGATGTCCCATGATGCATAAGGGTCTGCTGAATGGTTTTCATAACAAGATTTACACTTTGTCAAAAACAAATTCCCAGACCATTACACCATCAAATGTATAGCGGAGAGTCCTATCAAGTCGCAAATACAAATTATATAAATATGGAATCTAGACAACATCCGGGACTCTTCATTGCTCAGTAATAAATAATAATCATTTGTAAAGAGTTATGAGACATCAGGCATAATTTTATACTACTGAGCACATAAAATACCTTACCTGCAAGCAAAATTAAAATTAAAACATCTACGTGTCATATACTACAATGCTCTATGTGTATGAATGTGTCTGTGTGAGCGCGCAGACGCAAAACAGGAAAGTGTCGATCTTTCCCGGTTCGTTAAAGTGACCAGCAATCTCCGTGTGAGGTCGAAGCCTCGACAAATTGGATGAAAGGAAAACAAAAGTCGTGAGCGAGAGTCGGAGAGATTGGATCATCCAAAGGAGGGACTCTAGTAAATGGAAGAAGGTTTATTGCCTTACTTACCTTATCTTCCCCGACTGGTGAATCAATGACCTCATGCCTGAAAAATGAAATAACATTGAATGAAAATAGCGTATGAAATACCTGAAGAAACAATGAAAATAGCGTATAATGAATACCTGAAAAAAGAAAACAATGAAATAGCGTATAATGAATACCTGAAGAAACAATGAAAATAGCGTATAATTGAATACCCTGAAGAAAACAATGAAAGTAGCGTATAAGAATACCTGAAGAAAACAATGAAAATAGCGTATAATGAATACCTGAAGAAACAATGAAAATAGCGTACAATGAATACCCGAAGAAACAATGAAAATAGCGTACAATGAATACCCGAAGAAACAATGAAAAATAGCGTAACAATGAATACCCGAAGAAACAATGAAAAATAGCGTACAATGAATACCCGAGAAACAATGAAAATAGCGGTATAATGAATACCCCCGAAGAAACAATGAAAATAGCGTATTAATGAATACCTGAAGAAACAATGAAAATAGCGTTTAATGAATACCCGAAGAAACAAATGAAAATAGCGTACAATGAATACCCGAAGAAACAACTGAAAATAGCGTATAATGAATACCTAAAGAAACAATGAAAATAGCGTATAATGAATACCTGAAGAAACAATGAAAATAGCGTATAATGAATACCAGAAGAAACAAGAAAATAAATGAAAACAGCGTATAATGAATACCTGAAGAAACCCTTCCGAATGTATAAATTGCAAACATGACTTTTAACTTCTGTCTCTGTAACTCTGTAACACCCAAACACACACACACACACACAACACACACAACACACACATATATATATATATATATATATATATATATATATATAATATATATATTATATATATAATATAATCATAACAGAATATAACCTTAAAATTCCGGTTGTTATGAAAACATGACAATTTTTTAACATCTCTTATCATCGTGTGCGATATGCTTGTGTCTTGGAGATTTTTTTTATAAAGTAAATATCCATATAATAGCAAATCATCAATTTTTTGGGTTTTAGCTATTTCCACTGTTAATGAATTCGACATTCAGGGGGGAATTTGTGACTAAATATTTCTGCGTATAAGAAACCTGTGCGCATTAATGACACTACTGTCAAATGGACGCAGCTTTTAAATATATCTTACCTTTATATATAAATGACAATGATTTCAACTAAGCCACTCCTTTTAAAAGCCACACATAACCAAATGATCAAATGCTGCAGTTAACTAAACTACTGAGAGCAGGTATGAAAAGAATTTACAATAAGGTAATAAACAGAGGAGATATTGTTCATCGCTTCTTGGAAATATGAGAAGAATTTCGTCATCATCTGGCTTGTATTGCTCTGCAGAGAGAGAGAGAGAGAGACCCCTCCTCGCTTTAGCAATAATGTAACTGACAACGGAAGCGTGTGACTCGTCTTGATATCACTGTGAAACTGCAATTCCTATTCAACAATCATTGGCAAGGAATTGAAACTCTCTCTCTCTCTCTCTCTCTCTCTCTCTCTCTCTCTCTCTCTCTCTCTCTCTCTCTCTCTCTTCGGGCACAAAGGAAGCATGTGAAAGACATGACATGTTTCAATCGTCTCTCGCTAATTTCTTTGAACATCGATCGTAAAATGGATCAATAACCTTGAGAAACAGATGTAGGTACTACAAGATAAGTTAAGGGAAATAATCGCCAATCTGCAAAGTACCTACCAAACTTGTTTCCTAAAAAAAAATAATAAGTAAATAAAAAAATAAATAAAAACATAAAAACTGAGGGAGCCTAACAGGAAGAGCACCGAAATTAAAATCTTGCGATGTTGTTGAAAGGTGAATATTATTATTAATTATTATTATTATTATTATTATTATTATTATTATATATCTTTATTATTATTATTATTATTATTATTATTATTATTATCAAATGTAAAATAAAAAGAGGAACCACAACGTCGACAACATTAGAAAATATATAAACCATGAATGAGGTAATACGTAAAAAATAAATTTGACAAACCATACAAAACGGGTAATAAACAACAACCTTCGACTTGCAGTCAAAACCGAACTGTCACTGAGCGATGCCATCTCATGAGGTATTGCTAAATAAACTTTCAACTACGTTATGTCTAACGCTACAATTATCTGAATCGTACGAAGTGAAAGTACGATCAATGGTACACCCCCAAGGGATAGGCCCAAATATAGCCATTAAATAATGTCACTGTTGCCATAGGAAAATAACTATGGTATATGATAACTATAAAAGTTCACAGGCCTTGGTCTTAACTTTTATAGTTTTTGTTTTTACAATTTTAAATTAAATTCGTTGTCTACCCTCCTCCACAGAGCCATGACATTAACTTGTGATTGGAGTCTTTTCCACAAAGAAATCGGAATCCTTTACGATTATTTTAAATCAAATTGTTACCCTCCAGCAGTCAATACATTTGGCCCAGAAACTTAAGTTTTATATACGATTTCCTTATATGCATGACATCTTTTTTACCTCACTTAAGGAGAATTTTAATTAATCATTTTCCAGCTGTTTGATGTTAAGTTTATCTTAATGAACCCTAGAACTATCAGTAAATATATTGCGTCATAAGAGAGATTACCTCCTTTAATACAATCCGGCGTTGTCTACATTCATACTTGCTGCCGATGCAATAGGCAGACTTACGTTGGAAACACGCGACGCTTGCATAAGGTGAGATGTGATGCACATATGGGCATTAGTTTCCGTACAGGGTGTAAACTGTCCAACCCAGAACTATCTAACATTAGAAATCATGGGAAATTTTGTGAAAATAGTATAAACTATAAGGATTTTAAGATGTTGTTATCAAGTCCATACGCACATCACCTTCCAATTTTAGAATCTCTAGCTATAAAGAAACTAGTTCCAACCTTGAACAACCACTCTTCATCTGTTCCCTTGAAAATAACTTAAACCAGGCCCTTCTTCTTGTTTACTTTCGACGCGTTTCCCATACAGCAAATGAAACGTCGTTAGGACAAGGTGTCTTTTTTAACTATTCCTAATTTTAATAATACCTTTTTATTTATTTGTTTATATTTCGTTTATTTGATTTTATTTCATTTTTTAGAGTAACTTGTATTTCAATGTTGTGAATTCCTTGTATTACTTTATTCAATGTGTTTTTTTTTATGTCAACAAAAATAATTTAATGCTGTATTGTATATCAGTTTTTATCGTTTATTTTAGCCTGGATGATGAGACATTGTCTCGAAACGTCGCTATGAGAATAAAGTGACATATGTTTAATGCTGTCTTCTTCAATGCCTTCTGATATATATATATATACATATATATATATATATATATATATATATATTATATATATATATATATAATATATATATATATAAATATATATATATATATATATATATATATATATATATATTATATATATATATATATATGTATATATATATATATATATATATATATATATATATATATATATATATATTATAGTGTATATATATATATATATATATATATATTATATATATATATAACTATATATATATATAATATATATATGATGTGTGTGTGTGGCTAAAACGTGTTAAAATGTACTTGAATTTTCAGTATTAATTAAACTACTATCTTTCCATCAGTATTTTCTACAGATAAACTAAGTGTTATTTGAAAAACAAAGGAACCTAAAGATGAGCTGCAGCCGATTGCTCTCTTAAATAAATAATAAAATACGCCTGTATAAAAAATGGAAGGAAGCAACAGCATTTAAAAATGCAATAACAAAAGCATCACAAGCAAAGCCAAGAGTGTAAAAGATCCATGTTAGAATTCTTAAAAGTCAAAGGTCAGTTTCTCTCTCTCTCTCTCTCTCTCTCTCTCTCTCTCTCTCTCTCTCTCTCTCTCTCTCTCTCTCTCTCTCTCTCTCAGTTAATCTACAAAACCTGATCAGAAAATGTTCTGCATGAACATTCCGACGCATCCTTAATGTGCTGAAGTAATGCAAGATATGAGAAAGGATACCAGAATATTTTGCTCAACATGTCTATCATGGATAGACAATGTTATTAAATCAAGACTGAAAATCAAGACTGAATGTACAAATAGTTGAGGATGAAGAAGAAGAGGAAGAGAAGAAGAAGAGGAAAAGGGAAGAGAATAAACAAAACTGAAATGACAGAAAAAAATAAGGAAAACAAAGAACAAGATAAAAGTATGGATGCAGAGATACTCATTGATACTACATATGAGGCAATCAAGCAGCATACATACGAAGAAATAAATTACGACATGACAACACAAAAGAAAATCCCGAAGAGGCTCTACCCAGATCTGGACACTGATGGGAAAGAGGAAAAAATAGACAAAAAAGACAAAGTCTGGAACCTTTTGAAAAGAGGGAATTGCAGATTCGGAGAAAGATGTTACTACAAACATCCTTAGGTATGTCACACCTATGAAATCTATGGTAAATGTGCATACCTAGACGGCTATGAAGATGATTGCAGAGGTCTACATCCAAAAATATGCAAAAACCTAAAAGAAGGAAAAGGATGTAAGTTCAACAAAAAATGTAAAATATATGCACCTGTAGCCATGAATCAAAGTCAATTAGATAATCAATCAAAAAAAAAAATTCAAAATAAGAAAGAAACAATAAAGAGAGGAATAAAGAATATGAGGTGAAGGAAAAAAGCAAGCCATCACCGTGATATGGTGTGTCAGCAAAGAATTTTCCAAAGCATCAGCTCCAAGATACAGCTCAAGAGATAAATACTGTATTTACGATGCAAGAGGATATTGCAGATACTGGAGAAAATTGCCAGATTCAGGCACAAAATGAATAATTATGATGAAGGAAGATCAAATATTATGGAAAAAGTTGGATTTTTAATGTCAGAATTTCTGGAAATGAAGAAAAGAACAAACATACCAGAAACAGGAAAGAGACATGGGAAAATCCTTATTATTACCCATATTAAATGAAGACGACACGCAAACCATCATAATGATGAATGCGAGAAATGGGAAAAATCCTTATTATTACCCATATTAAATGAAGAAGACACGCAAACCATCATAATGATGAATGCGCAGGGTTTAGTTACGAGTAACTCAAAAAGAAAAAACTGGATTACTTAGAAGAACTAACCCCCAAATTGAAAAGAAAATAGATATAATAAATATAAAGTGAAACTGGTATTTCCCATGAGACTGGAAATGACGATCAAATAAAAGGGTTCTAAACTTATAGATCAGATAGAAAAAAATAGGAATAAGGATCAAGGGGGAACAGCAATATATGGGAAAGACAATAAAAAATAAGGAAAAATATATGAGAAATATAGTAACTCAGAATGTGAACTAATAGCGGTTAGAATTTGAATCTGGAAAATTAATGAACACAGTAATATATAGACCCCCTAATACTAAAGAGTTTGACTTAATAATAGAAAAATTGGATGATATACGTAGAAATCACAAGGACTGGACTATTCTCCTATCCGGAGACTTTAACTTTCCTTTCGTAGACTGGAAAGAACGAATAGGAGATTGTGGTTGTATATATACATATAAAAAAGAGAGTAATAGTAGTGCAGAAGGTAAGAGGCAATTCGAAAAGCTATTACATATGCTACTAGAATACAATATTCAACAAATAAATCACCTGCCAACAAGAAAGGAAAATACTTTAGACCTAGTATTTGTGAACGAGGTGAATTATGTTAAAGAAATAATAGTTTATAATGTGAGTATTTCAGACCATAATGTCATAGAATTAACAGTCCATTCCAAAGCAAGTGAAAACATAGATAAGCAAGAAATGAAAAAGTAGGAAGGTTATGGAAAATACAACTTCTACAGTAGAAATATAAAATGGTCAGAAATAAATGAAGAATTAAACAAAGATTGGGATAACATTTTCGTAAGTGATGATATAAAGGTAAATATGGAGATATTATATAAAATATTAGAGAAAATAGTGGATAAATATATACCGAAGAAGAAAAGTAAACATCAGTCATGCATACCAAGAGACAGAAGGATCTTGTTCCAGAAAATCAGAAAGTGGAAAAAAAGGTCTTGCAAAAGAAAAAAATGCATGGAAAGTGATAGAACTAAAAAGTAAGATAGAAAATGCAGAACAAAAGATTATACAATCAAAAGAAAATGAAAAACGGGACTTGGAAGAAAAAACCCTAGTAAATATCAAGCAAAACTCCAAACTATTATACGCGTATGCGAAAAAGATGAATAAAAGAAGAATAGAAATAGGCCCTCTAAGAATTAAAGGGAGATTAACGAATGAAAAAAAGGAAATATGCAACATATTGGCAGAACGATATAAGAGAGAATTCACCCCTAGAATTGATAATGAAGATAATGATTATAGAAAGTAAGGGACAAAAATAGTGAATATTTAGCAGACATAGATATTAATGAAGCTGATATTGTGCAGGCTATTAATGAAATTAAAAATGGAGCTGCAGCAGGGCCTGATGGTGTCCCTGCTATTTTGTTCAAGAAAGTAGTTAATTCTATCGCAAAGCCACTTGCAATATTATTAAGACAAAGTGTCGATACAGGCAAGATTTATGATGAGCACAAATTAGCATATATTACCCCTACTTTCAAAAGTGGATCAAGACTAGAGGCAAATAATTATAGGCCTGTGAGTCTAACATCACATATTATGAAAGCGTATGAAAGGGTAATGAAGAAAAATATTATGAAAAAATTTAATAAAAAATAATTTTTTTGTTTAATAGGACAACATGGTTTTGTACCCAGAAGAAGTACACAAACCCAACTGTTAGTCCACCGTGAGAACGTATACAAAAATATGAAAAGCGCAAATAAAACAGATGTGGTTTATCTAGACTTTGCAAAAGCTTTTGACAAGGTAGACCATAATATATTAGCGAAGAAAATTAGAAAACATAATATAGTGGATAAAGTAGGAAGATGGTTAAAAGAATTTTTACACAACAGAAAACAGATAGTTATTGCAAATGATGAGAAATCGGATGAAGCTAAGGTAATATCCATTGTGCCACAAAGTACGGTGTTAGCTGCATTAATGTTTGTTATTATGATTGCAGACATAGACAGTAATGTTAAGGACTTGGTAGAGAGTAGTTTCGCCGATGGCACAAGAATAAGTAGAGAAATTATTTGTGATGAATATAGGAACACGCTACAAAGAGACCTTAACAAAGTATATGATTGGGCAGAGGTAAATAGGATGGAATTTAACTCTGATAAATTTGAATCAATAAATTAAGGAGACAGAGAGGGAAAGCTATATGCATATAGGGGACC
>NC_061093.1:42055194-42126028 GCF_015104395.2 Macrobrachium nipponense
TGATATTTCATGGTTTTATTTGTTTACTATTAAGTCAGTCAGTCCTTAAAATTTAAACTTTTTACACTCAGCAAATCATACTCAATAAGAAATAGTTCCCAGAAATGCATTATGGTTGATATTAAGGGATTCTGTATAAAAATTTTACTTCCGTCTATATATTCAAAGAGCTTCATATGTTCAAAGATAAAACCGATTTACTTACTTACACCTATGATATGTATCGTGTACATTGGCTCAAAAAGTTATGAACTGTTCTGTGATTTTAACCCATTATTTTTTATTATTATTGCTATATATGTAGAACAGTGAATTTAGAAAAAACGTTAAATAACTTTTCATTATAAAATTGCTCAAACAAAATCAAAACAATCACATTCTTGAAGAAAGGCATATATATACACTTCGGTGTGTAATGACGTCAAGGAAGAGTAAGTAGGGAGAGAATGAAGGAGTCGAAGAGCAAAGTTCGGGGTAGTAAGGAATTTACTTTGAGTACATAGTTAGGAAAAGTTCAGTAGCTCCCAAGCTCGCACTGCACGAAAGCGTCATCAGTTTGCTGACTACCCCATCAAATTCAACAATGAGGTGCCTGGAAAGGCTGAATTTGGAAATTGAATTTATTACCAAACATTAGGGGAGGGTGTGAAACACACTTTTGCAGAGTAACAAACCAATCTATCTATCATGTAAGGGCCCACTGGTTAGTTCTTCGCCCAGAAATTCGTAAATATGTAAGGACCCACTGGTTAGTTCTACGCCCAGAAATTCGTAAATATGTAAGGACCCACTGGTTAGTTCTACGCCCAGAAATTCGTTTTAAACATGTAATGGCCCATTGCTTAGTTCTACGCCCAGAAATTCGTAAACATGTAAGGGCCCCACTGGTTGATTCTCCACCCCAGAAATTCGTAAATATGAAGGGCCACTGATTAGTTATACGCCCAGAAATTCGTAAACATGTAAGGCACCCACTGGTTTGATTCTACACCCAGAAATTCGTAAATATGTAAGGACCCACTGGTTAGTTCTACGCCCAGAAATTCGTAAACATGTAAGGGCCCACTGGTTAGTTCTACGCCCAGAAATTCGTAAACATGTAAGGACCCACTGGTTAGTTCTACGCCCAGAAATTCGTAAACAAGTCGCTGGTTAGTTCTATGATCAAAAATTTGTAAACATGTAAGGGCCCACTGGTTAGTTCTACACCCAGAAATTCGTAACATGTAAGGGCCCCTGGTTGATTCTACTCCCGAATTTTATAAACATGTAAGGGCCCACTGATTAGTTATACGCCCAGAATTCTTAAACATGTAAGGGCCCACTGGTTTAGTTCTACTCCCAGAATTATAAACATGTAACATGTCCCAAGGGCCCCCTGATTAGTTATACGCCCAGAAAAATTCTTAAACATGTAAGGGCCCATGGTTATTTCTTTACGTCCCAGAAAATTCGTAAAACATGTAAAGGCCCCCTGGTTGGTTCTACACACAGAAATTCATAAACATGTAAGGGCCCACTGGTCGGTTCTACGCTAAGAATATCGTAAACATGTAAGGACCCACTGGTTGGTTCTACACACATAAATTTGTAAACATGTATGGGCCCACTGGTTGGTTTCATACCCAGAAATTCCTAAACATGTAAGGGCCCACTGGTCAGTTCTACACCCAGAAATACATAAACATGTAAGGCCCACTAGTTGCTTCTCTGCCCAGAAATTCGTAAATATGTAAGGGCCAACTGGTTGGTTCTACACCCAGAAATACATAAACATGCAAGGCCCACTAGTTGCTTCTATGCCCAGAAATTCCTAAACATGTAAGGGCCCACTGGTTGGTTCTACACCCAGAAATACATAAACATGTAAGGCCCACTAGCTGGTTCTACACCCAGAAATTCGAAAACATATAAGGGCCCACTGCTTGGTTCTACACCCAGAAATTCGTAAACATGTAAGGGCCTACTGGTTGGTTCTACACCCAGAAATTTGTAAACATGTAAGCCCCATTTGGTTTTTCTACACCCGAAAATTCGTAACCTTGTAAGGGCCCACTGGTTGGTTCTACACCCAGAAATACGTAAGTATGTAGGGCCCACTGGTTACTTCTACGCCAAGAAATTCGAAAACATGTCGCTGGTTAGTTCTATGCCCAGAAATTCGTGAACATGTCGCTGGTTAGTTCTACACCCAAAAATTCGTAAACATGTAAGGGCCCACTGGTTGGTTCTACTAGAGAAATTCGTAAACGTTCAAGGGCCCACTGGTTAGTTCTACTCCAGAAATTCGTAAACATGTAAGGGTGCCCACTGGTTGGTTCTACTTCAGAAATTCGTAAACGTGCCAGGGCCCACTGGTTGGTTTTACGCCCAGAAATTCGTGAACATATAAGGGCACACTGGTTGGTTCTACGCCCAGAATTTAATGAACATGCAAGGGCCCACTGGTTGGTTTTACGCCCAGAAATTCGTGAACATATAAGGGCACACTGGTTGGTTCTACTACAAAAATTCGTAAACGTGCAAGGGCCCACTGGTTGGTTCTACGCCCAGAAATTCGTGAAACATGTAAGGGCCCACTGGTTAGTTCTACACCCAGAAATTCGTAAACATGTAAGGGCCCACTGGTTTGTTCTAAGCCCAGAAATTCGTAAACATGTAAGGGCCCACTGGTTGGTTCTACGCCCAGAAATTCGTAAACATGTAAGGGCCCACTGGTTGGTTTTACACCCAGAAATTCGTAAGCATGTAAGGGCCCACTGGTTGGTTCTACGCCCAGAAATTCGTAAGCATGTAAGGGCCCACTGGTTAGTTTTATGCCCAGAAATTCGAAAACATGTAAGGGCCCACTGGTTGGTTCTACACACATAAATTTGTAAACGTGTAAGGGCCCACTATTTGGTTCTACGCCCAGAAATTCGTAAACATGTAAGGACCCACTGGTTGGTTCTACACCCAGAAATTCGTTTAAATGTAAAGGCTCACTGGTTGGTTCTACACCCAGAAATTCGTAAACATGTAAGGTCCCACTGATTTGTTCTACGCCCAGAAAATTCGTAAATATTCAAGGACCCAACTGGTTGGTTCTCGCCCAGAAATTCGTAACCCAGAAATCGAATCATGTAAGGGCCCACTGGTTAGTTCTACGCCCAAAAATTCCAAACATGTAAGGGCCCACTTGTTGGTTCTACGCCCAGAAATTCGTTAAAGAAACATGTAAGAGCCCATTGGTTGGTTTCTACACCCAGAAAATTCGTAATCATGTAAGGGTCCACTTGTTGGTTCTACGCCCAGAAATTCGTAAACATGTAAGGGTCCACTGATTGATTGGTTTTATGCCCAGAAATTCGTAAACATGTAAGGGCCCACTGGTTGGTTCTACACCCATAAATTCGTAAACATGTAAGGGCCCACTATTTGGTTCTACGCCAAGAAATTCGTAAACATGTAAGGGCCCACTGGTTGGTTCTATGCCCAGAAATTCGTAAACATGTAAGGGCCCACTGGTTGGTTCTACGTCCAGAAATTCGTAAACATGTCAGGGCCTACTGGTTGGTTCTATTCAAAGAAATTCGTGAATGCGTAAGGGCCCACTGGTTGGTTCTACGCAAAGAAATGCGTAAACTATAAAGGCACACTGGTTACTTCTACGCGCAGAAATTCGCAAACCTGTAAGGGTCCACTGGTTGGTTCTACACCCAGAAATTCGTAAACATGTAAGGGCCAACTGGTTGGTTCTATACCCAAAAATTCGTAAACACTGGTTGGTTCTATGCCCAGAAATTCGAAAACATTTAAGGGCCCACTGGTTGGTTCTATGCCCAGAAATTCTTAAACGTGTAAGGACCCACTGGTTGCTTCTACACCCAGAAATTCATAAACATATAATGGACCACTGGTTGGTTCAACGCCCAGAGATTCGTAAACATGTAAGGGCCCACTGGTTGGTTCTACACCCAGAAATTCGTAAACATTTAAGGGCCCACTGGTTGGTTCTACACTTCAGAAATTCGTAAACATTCAAGGGCCCACAGGTTGGTTCTACACCCAGAAATTTGTAAACATGTAAGGGCCCACTAGTTGGTTCTACACCCAGAAATTCGTAAACATGTAACGGACCACTGGTTGGTTCTACGTCCAGAGATTCGTAAACATGTAACGGACCACTGGTTGGTTCTATGCCCAGAGATTCGTAAACATGTAACGGACCACTGGTTGGTTCTACACCCAGAAATTCGTAAACATGTAAGGGCCCACTAGTTGGTTCTACACCCAGAAATTCGTAAACATGTAACGGACCACTGGTTGGTTCTACACCCAGAAATTCGTAAACATGTAACCGACCACTGGTTGGTTCTACACCCAGAAATTCGTAAACATGTAAGGGCCCACTAGTTGGTCCTACTCCCAGAAATTCGTAAACATGTAACGGACCACTGGTTGGTTCTACGCCCAGAGATTCGTAAACATGTAACGGACCATTGGTTGGTTCTACACCCAGAAATTCGTAAACATGTAACGGACCACTGGTTGGTTCTATGCCCAGAGATTCGTAAACATGTAACAGACCACTGGTTGGTTCTACGCCCAGAGATTCGTAAACATGTAAGGGCCCACTGTTGGTTCTACACTCAGAAATTCGTAAACATTTAAGGGCCCACTGGTTACTTCTACGCTCAGAAATTCGTAAATATGTTGCTGGTTAGTTCTATGCCCAAAAATTTGTAAACATGTAAGGGCCCACTAGTTAGTTCTGTGCCAAGAAATTCCTAAACATGTAAGGGCCCACTGCTTGGTTCTACGCCCAGAAATTCGAAAACATGTAAGGGCCCACTGCTTGGTTCCACACCCAGAAATTCGTAAACATGTAAGGGCCTAGTGGTTGTTTCTACACCCAGAAATTTGTAAACATGTAAGGGCCCACTGGCTGTTTCTACTCCCAGAAATTCGAAACCGTGTAATGGCCCGTTGGTTGGTTCTAGACCCAGAAATACGTAAGCATGTAAGGGCCCACTGATTGGTTCTAGCTGGTTAGTTCTACGCCCAGAAATTCGTAAACATGTAAAGGCCCACTGGTTAGTTCTATGCACAAAAATTCGTAAACATTTAAGAGCCCACAGGTTGGTTCTACACCCAGAAATTCGTAAACAAGTAAGGGCTCACTGGTTGGTTCTACACCCAGAAATTCGTAAACATATAAGGACCCACTGGTTGGTTCTACACCCAGAAATTCGTAAACATGTAAGGGCCCACTGGTTGGTTCTACACCCAGAAATTCGTAAACATGTAAGGGCCCACTGGTTGGTTCTACACTCAGAAATTCGTAAACATGTAAGGGCCCACTGATTGGTTCTATGCTCAGAAATTTGTAAACATATAAGGGCCCATTGGTTGGTTTTACACCCAAAAATTTGTAAACATTTAACCCGGTTTTCTGTTTATTCTTCAGATTTCCGGTTTGGTTTATTCATTCGTTTTCCGGTAATAGTATTTATTCATCCTATTTCCGGTCAGGTTTATTTTCCTAGTTTCGGGTTTATTTTTCCGGTTTCTGGTAAGGTTTATTCTTCCGGTCTCTGGTAAGGTTTGGTCGTCTGGTTTTCGGCAAGGTTTATTTGAGAGAGAGAGAGAGAGAAAGAAGGCAGTGAAAAGAATTGGAGTTTGTGGCCTTTTCCCTCTAGCGGCAGCCGTTGAATAAAAGACTACAGACAGCTTCTCGAAGGACTTGATAATTAAGTAGTTTCCTCACGTCTTCTTATTTACAGGCCCCCAAGGTGATATTCCCTGAAAAAGCGGGACGCCATATCTTAAATACTAGCCGTAGACTAGAGTTTTCTTGAAAGTAATCTCATAATGTTTCCCACACCCAAATTACGCAGAGATTTAGAATTTCAAGTAACCTAACCTAACCTTGGGGTATTTGAGCCCCCCAGAGGGCCGTGGCAAAGTGAAGCTCGAGCTGCGAATTTTACTGTTAATTCATATTATTTCTTTTGGTTTGTTTGTTTGTATGGTGTTTTTACGTTGCATGGAACCAGTGGTTATTCAGCAACGGGACCAACGGCTTTACGTGACTTCCGAACCACGTCGAGAGTGAACTTATACCACCAGAAATACACATTTCTCACTCCTCAATGGAATGGCAGAGAATCGAACCCGCGACCACCGAGGTGGGAAGCAAACACCATACAAACCACGCCACTGAGGCGCTTTTTTTTCTTTTTGTTTGTTGACCCTGGGGAGCATTTCAAGCCGATATCTGCATCTATGGTGTTTCTGTGCATATAGATTCTGTTTCATAATCTTGGCTTTGTAGGTTTTTTTTTTTTTTTTTTTTTTTTTTTACTTCGCTAACGAATTTGTTAGAGGTGTCTGATTTAATTATGTATGTATACAGAATTTCAGTGGTGTGAAAGACCCTTGTAGAATATATTTTTTGCAAACGGCAAATTGTGAATTATTGAGAGGATAGGCTGGCATAAAAAAATAATAAATAAATAAAAAAAAAACAGGATTCAGGTAAATAAATAAAAAAAACAGGATTTAGCTATCCTATGAAATTGGCTCGTATTCTGAGTAGAACTGTCTTTTTCGCTAGAGTTTTAATTTCTCATGTTCTTCAGGGCTACAGAATAAATTACTAGGGATGCGTAAAATGCTTGGATTTGACATTTTATTATGATTCTAAAGGCTGGCCGTTCCATTAGGGTGTAAAATAGTTGATAAATTAACTCGATGGATGAGTGATTTGCGAGCTCGCCTACCTATTCGGTAGTCCCGAGTTCGATTCCTCGTTCTGCCAACGTGGAATCAGAGGAATTTGTTTCTGGTAATTAAAAAATATGCTGTAGTTCCCGTTGCTAGGTACCCAATTGGTTCCTCTTAATCCTTCGGGCCAGTCCTAGGAGAGCTGTTAATCAGGTCAGTGGTCTGGTTGCACTAAGATTTACTTCGCTTTTTATTTCACGACTGAAAGTATATATATATATATATATATATATATATATATATATATATATATATATATATATATATATGTGTGTGTGTGTGTGTGTGTGTGTGTCCGCTTGATTACGTGCACGTTTGTGCGCGTATTTCTTTTTTTTTTTTGGGGGGGGGGGGCGAGTAAACGGATTTTTATTTTGAACCGTAGCGCATTTGCACCTCCTGGGGCCTGACGAATAACTGAAAACAAACTAAGGAAACAGCATCTGGATTTCAATATATTCGAGATTCGTATGTGGAGGAAGCAATATTCCGCATATGTTTAAAGTCAGGAAACTGCAGGGGACTCCTTCAGCTCAGAATGTCAGCAGATATTCGATATTTCCCTTGCAAGTTTCTAGTGCACGTGGAGTGATATCTTCATGCAATATTCCCCTTTGATGGAGTTTTGCAACGCTGCCTTGTCACATGAAAAGCTCCATCTTCATTCATCTTTGCTGTGACGCCAGTTGATTGGATGAAATGAAAACCATTAGTCTACGTTGGAATCGTAAATGGACCTGGGAGATATGGAAAAGGACTTTGTCATGTACATTTCCCTTTCGGTCATGAGCATCATTTGCTGTTGGTCGCTGGTGGCTGCGACTTGTAGTAGATTCTCGTATTTATTCCAAGAGGCGGAGCTTGCAGCTGTTTTGCTATTTGATTCTGAAGAGGAATTGAGGCCTTGACAATATGAAGGGTCTCCATGGGCTGATTAGAAAAAAAAAGAAGTCGTGAGAAAACGCGTTTGTAAATTGGCATTTTCAAACGCGTATCACCACCCTTGTTAGATAATGGGATTTTTCGACCACTTTGGAGTCTAAATATGCCAGTACGCTTTTCCATGGGTAAAGTAGGATATTTTTAGAAGACTGGAAAAAAAAAATGAGACTTGGAGCTTTGGGGACCCTTCACATTGTGAACACGAGTTTGGATATGAGAGAGAGAGAGAGAGAGATTATAATTCCGTTGTAAATTAATGGTTCGTAAACCAGGCGGAGAAATGGTAAAAGTTGGTCCAAATGCCAAACAGTTCATGTGTCATAATATTCCAGATGACTTGGGTAATCCGTTCTCCTTATTGTCCAGCTCCCTCCCGGTCATCTATCCCCTCTCAAGCTCCTGCCACCCCCGCCCCCCTCCATATTCTCTCCCTCTGGAATTATGGAAAGTCTCGAGAACTTTTGTGGTTTCGTTTCAGTATTCTTTAAAGTCTTAATCACTCGTTACCAGGCGGAATCACAGGACTGTCGCATGGGACTTGAAATGCGAAAGAAGAGACTTGTCTAAACTGTGTAGGAGACTTCAGGAAAATGAAGATTGGGGGCGGGTAGGGGGGGCGGGAATTTTATCAGGACACTCAGGTGACCGTCAGTTGAGTGAAAAAAGGAACATGGAGAAACTGTAATGGCCTCGTCTTTTTAGGTTTATTTATTTTTTTAGTTGATTGCATGTAGGTGAAGGGTGTTTTGGATAAGTACCATATATAATTGTGCTGAATGGTAAAAAATATCCAAAATTACATTTACATTTAGTGACTTTTATTCCTCTCTCTCTCTCTCTCTCTCTCTCTCTCTCTCTCTCTCTCTCTCTTTACCGGCAGAGAAAGCTCCGTTTCGTTCGACTTACCTAAACTGTCTAATGCAGTAATGCAGTGTTTTATAATATTCTATTTTGCACCAGGTAGATCAGCGGTGATATAACAAGGTTTTTAAACCGTAAACTATCAAGCCCAACTATCTGTTAAGTAACAAGCACCTTTGAGTAATCAACAGCAACAGCCAGTAGATGTAAACGTTATACGACGTGTATATATAATTAGGTTAGGTATGATAACAACCGGTACGAATGTACGCAAGCGTGAACATTCACAGAACGAACGCAATCAAGTTTGATTTAGATTTTTTTTTTTAAATTATGGATTAAATAAAATCTGTTTATTGCTTTGAGTGACGTTTTAGCAATTCTTGACTCGTTATAAATAAAATCTGTTTATTGCTTTGAGTGACGTTTTAGCAATTCTTGACTCGTTATAAATAAAATCTGTTTATTGCCTCGACTGACATTTTAGCGATTCTTGATTCGTTATATGCGCCGATCATGATTTTGGTATATATTCGAAATTCTTTGATGCTTGTGTGCGTTGGTGAATTCTAAAGATGAATAATTTCAAGAAAGTATTGCAATGGACCATGAAGAGCGGATATACAAACAAGATGTCTAAAAAAGCTAGTATCATATTTTCTGGAACAGCTTTAATGTTACGCCTACCTGAAAGTGAGGAGAAGGAGGAGGAGAGAGAGAGAGAGAGAGAGAGAGAGAGAGAGAGAGAGAGAGAGAGAGAGAGAGAGAGAATAATCCTCAGTGATTTAGGATGTCTCGTTTTCTCTTTGGCCAAGGCTTACAATAATTCTTGAATTCAGAATTCAGTTTGTATGGTATTGTTCGGCGCGAGTTGCCTTGTTTAGCGAGTGATTCATAATTTTTGTTTTTTATATTTTTATCTTTATCGGTTTTTGTCATCGTTTTCGTTGGCAGGATAGAAGCGATGATATTTTTTATGTAGTACTTTTCTGGGTAGAAATCCGAAGAGGATCCTGGTTAGTTTTGACAGAAAATTTAGGCAGCATTTTATCCCATTTCTAAACCTTCAAAGGATCATTTGAGCAAGCAGGCAGAGTGTATTTAACGGGAAAAAAAGCAATTTTTTTTAATAGAACACGGGCTCGCAGAGATTCAAACTTACTTTGATGTTCAGACCACTACCATGTGTGTTTGACATTTCAGAAAATAGGCATTCGGAAAATGGAAAGAATGAACCATTTAATAGCGAACGAGTTTGCTTTGAAGTTAGCAGCAGAGGTATCACGTAATTGCCGTCCACTTCTTGTACGGGGATAGTACCATCAGCTCCCCTTATGCGGTGCACCGTAGGCCTTACTTAAGGTTCTTTGCAGCGTGCCCTCGGGCCCCTAGCTGCAACCCCTTCCGTTCCTTTTCCTGTACCTCCTTTCATATTCTCTTTCTTCCATCTTACTTTCCACCTTTTCTTAACACTTGATTCATAGTGCAACTGCTTTGAGGTTTTCCTCCTGTTACACTTTTCAAACCTTGTACTGTCAATTTCCGTTTCAGTGCGGAAAATTTCTAAGATGAATTACCTCCCATCCCCTTTTGCAGGGAGAATATAATATCGTGCATTAACTAATGGTAACATTGTATGCGATAAAGGTATCAATACTTATAGCATTAAAGCTATAAAATTGGACACATTTCGTAAATTTTCATTTAATTAGGTATCAGGGGTGATACATTAGAAATAACTGGAAAAGGGTGGCTCTCTTGGATATAATAAAGTAATGGCGTGAAGGAAAGACGTGGAAAGAGAGAGAGAGAGAGAGAGAGAGAGAGAGAGAGACCCTTCATCTTTTCTGTGTCGTTCACCTTCATCCTTTTGCTCTCTTTGTCTGTCTTGTGTTACTTGTGTTATTGTATTTTATTTTAAGATATTGTTGGCTTCCTGCACATTCCATGTCGCTCATTTTATGTGTTCTTGTGAGAGCTAATTGGGTGTTATTTTTCTTTAGTTTCCCTTTGTCTTTTATCTAAGTTTGTCTGTGTAGATAAAATAAAAGTCTTATGTATATTTTAATGTTATAGGCACGTGCACACAGTAATTATGTATATATATTATATATATAGATATATATATATATATATATATATATATGTGTGTGTGTGTGTGTGTGTGTGTGTGTGTGTGTGTGTGTAGATTTTATTTCTTTTAATCTTGCACCTTGCATTAGAGTGAAAAAGGATGGCTTAGATACAAGATTACTTTAATGATATGGTTTGATCATTATAAAATGATGGAGAGAGAGAGAGAGAGAGAGAGAGAGAGAGAGAGAGAGGAGAGAGAGTTACCTCGAAATCTTATGTACTACCTTATACCCTAGCGACGCAGGTGCCATTCTCTGAAGGCAGTGTGAGATATTTCTAATGAAGATGGCATAAATCATATAAATGAGCAGATTTAGAGGCTGAACAGATCTCCGATGTTCATCATCGACTTAACGCCTTAGAGCCAGATTTCTCGAAGGTCATAACCTTAACATATGAGATGGAGATATCAGCTGCTAGGGCAGCCGGAAGGTGTGGGCCTTAGTTCAAATTTCAATGCTCTGTACCTTATTCAGACAAAAAAAAAAAATAAGCATCTTGTTTTGATTTATTGTAGTCTAGTGGTGCCACAGCAACTATACTAATCGGATCCAGAATACTAACAGGTATTGTTTATAGAAGTTATGAAGTAGAGGAACTTTGCATGAAGGAAAATTTAAACAACCCCCCGCCCCCAATTCTCGAATTAGATATTGTGCTGAAGAAAACTGTTAGAAGTCTTTCACTACTAATAGCAGGTTATTGAAGTTTTACAGCCTATATAAGCAGTAATTTAGGTCAATTTCATGTACTGAGTTCTCTTGATTAATTGACTATAAATACTAATTGTTTATCATTTATACTCTCTCTCTCTCTCTCTCTCTCTCTCTCTCTCTCTCTCTCTCTCTCTCTCTCCTGGGGGACCTAGAGACATAAACCTGTCCTTTTGGTTTCTGGCGAGGTACTCCCTTCTTCCAAGCTGACTAATTAGCACAGCGAGGTCCCTAAATCTGTAACTGCTTATGAAGAACTTTGCATGGCAACGTTAATTTGCCCGTATATGTACTGAGTATGACGTCAGTAACCTAATTAGCGTTTCGTAATGTATTCATATGTGTTGAAGTTCCCACATATCTGATATCCGGTCTGTTTAGAACGGCTTAGAGCAAATTTTATGGCAATGAGTTAACTGAAGTTTACGCGTAAAGTGAATATAATCGACTTATTGGGATATGAAATCAAGTTGCGAATGAATTCCTTGGGAGCAGATACAAGAATTTCGTTTTTTTTTTTTTTGCTGTTAAGTCCCACGCATTTTCCTTAGGCCCTTTAGTATTTATTTATTTATTTATTCATTTTTTGCCAGGGCTACATAAAGGTATTAGGTTACAGGTCATACTAGAGTTTCCATTAGTACGTATCGTTTTTTTCTTTGCGTCGTGGCGTGTTTGTAGCGAGTAAATATCTCTGAAATCCCTTCGAATTTCTGAGGGTAGTATAGACTTTATTATTACCATTATGTAAACCAAACTCATCACTCAAATCAGGTCTTAAGAAATTTAGCTTAGAGAGTCCGTATTATTGTAGAAACTTTTTTTTTTTTCGTCCAGATGTTAACAGCTACCACCTAGGAAGGTCAGAACGTAGATGAAAAGTCTGAAAGTGAAAATATGTCACTCTAGGAAAATGATTGTTCTAGATGTGTCAATGTGTGCGCTCAAAAACACGCGCCCATCTATTTGTCTATGTATGATTATCACCATAGTAGATTCACATCAACCGTGCATTTGATGTCTAGGCCAGTCCCTTACGACGCTCCTGATTGGCTGTTGATAAGCCAATGAGAGGGCTGGCAACTCTCAGTCTCCCTCGAGAGTTCACATAGGCAGGATGTATGTTCCAGCTCTCCTGTGGGATGCTTTTGAAAAACGTATCCCTCAGGAGAGGTGGAACATACATCCTACCCATGTGAACTCTCGAGAGAGACTGACAGTTTCCAGCCCTCTTGCTTATCAGGAGCGTCGTACGGGACTGGCTTAGACATCAAATTCACGGTTGATGTGAGTCTACTTTAGTTTTGGTTGTTTATCATTCCATTTAAGATATAAGATAGGATTTAAGGATATTTTTATATAAAAACGTCTTTATTCTTTCTCAGTCCCTGACAGCCACTTGAGAAGATTCTTACAGAAATCATCTAATACGTTTTCATAGAAGTTTCTCTGCTTATAGTTTAATAACTATCTTCATGAGAGCTCGGATGGTTTCCATTGTGTCAGTTCCAGTTTCTATAAGTTCATCATATTTTTTTCCATATCTGTTTATTTGGGTATTTATAGACATATGCCTGATTTCTCGGTTCCAGAGGTCCTTTTATCCCCACACCGTTGCCAGCACCTGAACCTTTCTTCCTTAAAATTCTCAGCGTCATGGAAACGAAATGGCAGTTTTCTGATATATCTTACCGACGTGTACGATATGCTTGTTTCTTGGAGACTTTTCATATTAATAAAATGTCAATAAAATAGCAGTACTAATTTCTGAAAATATGATTTTTTTTTTCTTTTTTTACATATGTCAGTTTGTCTGTCAAACTACTGATCTCTTAATTAATGAAACCTATCTGTCAGATTAAGTTGCGCTTTAGTTTCTCTGCTTTGTCAATACAGTGGATTTTACTGGTACTATATTGACGACCATCTCTGCCGCATTCTTGACTTTTTTTATATAATTTGTTAGAAGATAATATTATTATCATTGCCAACACCATCTTCAGTATCTTAACGAACAAACTACTAGTTTTATTGGACTTGGAATCTGCTATGTGAAAATCCTTTTTACCCGGGGGACCCTTTCTTGAAGACCTACTTCGAGGAATCCCCTGGAGGCTTCGCTCTGCCGGAGCCTTCCCTCCGCCGGACCCCACACCTCCACTACCTGAGGAAGCAAACACCAGCGGTATCGGGTTCTCAATTGATTGACTCATTCCACTTCTCTGTTGACCCAGTTCTGCCTCTGCGTTATTTGCACTAGTCACTGGAAATGAGGTGACGCGAAAGTGGAAGGCGACCCCGTCATGATGAGCTTCTTTCTCTTCATTTCTTCATGAAAAGCGTTTAAAATGGCGTAGGTTTTGTCTGAACGGTATCAAGTCGTTTTATATGATATAGATGCGCAGTTTGCAGAATTTAAATAAGTGGTTTAATGCAAAGATACGCATGTAAGACGGAGCGTTTTTGTTTTTTGTTTTTTGTTTTTATTAGTCAAAGAGAACCAGACCATCTGCTGTCCATATGGGAAATGTCATAATATTTTAATATTACCATAATGACGGAAATTATAAAACAAGAAAAAGTTTTCATCGTGATATCCAGAAGTACCAGATATTTTTTTTTTTATTTCTAACCTATCAACAGTCAAAAATAAGATACACTTTTAATCAACGCTCTGAAAAATGGGCTGTGCATGGTGCCAGAGAGAGAGAGAGAGAGAGAGAGAGAGAGAGAGAGAGAGAGAGAGAGAGAGAGAGGTTTTTACAATTCTACATTTTTTTTTTCGTGTTTTCCCTGGCATTTGATGAGAATTTGTATGGTTACTGTTGATAGGATAGACTAACGCGATCAGTTTTCTGAAGATTCGTGTAGTTATACATGAGGATGAACTTTGTTAAATATACAGTTTCTTGTTTTTGAATATTCGAAAGTAAATTTCATATAATAAAGAATGTGAAGATTGGAGTATATAATATTACCTGTTGTAAACGAATAACGATTTTTCAACTTAGATTGGAATATCTGTTCATGCATTCATCATTCATTATTTCCATTGATTCACTGCACATTCTGTTCACAATTTATTTCATTTTCAACTTTGAATATTTATTAAGACTCGAATGTGACCTAATAATTCATTCAATGTCATTAGATTTTCATTTTTCAGGGAAGAGGTCTTGGATTCGCATGTCGTGGAAGCTAATGACGTAAGTAATGCAGTAATCTGTTTAGCGTCTCTCTTTTGGATGGTCCTTTCTCATCCAATTTGTCGAAGCTTTGACTTCTCATAGACACTTAAAAACCTAACGAGATTGTCTCACACACACACACACACACACACACACACACACACACACACACTCACACACACACACACACTCTGCCCGGGTATTGTAGCACATGACGCTTATATACATACTTTCATTTTTCTTGTTTTTTTTTGCTTTTTTTCAGTTGAGATGTTTATATGATGAACATTATTAAAATATGCTTGATGTCTCGCTTTACAAATAGTTTAAATTTGTCATTAGATTAGAAAGATTCTGAATTATTATTATTATTATTATTATTATTATTATTATTATTATTGATTATTATTATTATTATTCATTATTATTATATTATTATTATTATTATTATTTAATTAAATTTATTAAATTATTAATTAATTATTATTTTATTATTATTATTATTATTTTCATTCAGATGTTTAGTGATGGAATTCGGAAACACCCCTCTCCTGCAGGTAAAACTGAGGTGTAATGAAAGTTATGATTTTTTAAAGAGGGTCGGAACATACATCCTGCCTCTGTGAACTCTCGAGCGAGACTGAGAGTTTCCAGCCCTGTGATTTGCTTATCAACAGCCAATCAGTAGTGTCGTAAGGGACGGGCCTAGTCATCCGAAGCACGGCGCATGTGAATGTACCATAGTAACGGATTACTTTTCTCATATGTATGGATATCAATTTAACTGTTCGAGATTTATATGCGTTTATACACGTACGGGCGATTGAATTATTTTGAGTCCAAACATACTTTTCTTAGTTTATTTACTAACTTATTCCGAAGCGTTGAGGCTAATGTTCTTGCCCGTGTTCCGGAGGGCAAAGGTCACTTTTGGGTCTTATAAACTTTTTGGCATGCTGGTTCCTTTTCAAATGGACCTTCATCTGTCTTTTACTCTTTGGGTTGAAAGAGTAATAGATACTATTCCATTTAAGAACCGTTAATTATCAATTATCATTGAGCTGTATGTTATAAAGATTCATTTTTACCTCTTAACAGGTGATAAATTATAAATTGGCGATTTTCTCCATGTTCTTGTTTTGTTATCAGTTACTTTTTTATTCTAGGTCTAAAGTTATTTTGAAAGGTAAATATATTTACATTTATTTTCTCTCAAGATCTTAGAAACTACTATAGTAGCTACAGTCCTTAGAATATTTTTCTCGACATAAAGTGATTGGGGTCTGATGCAATAAACGTCACCTTGAAGGGTTAGATGTAATTTACCCCCTACAGTGAGCTATATATATAAACCCTTTGCTCGTAATTGTCCCAAAAATCATATTTTTTCATTTTCCTTTATTGCCTCTTATTGATATATGTTGACGATTAGGGCAGTTATTTTTTTCCTGTGATTTTAAAGAGTTTTAAGTAAGTCATTTGCTGCAATGATCACATTCAGCTGCAACTGCTTTCTGCAACGTCAGCGTCGATTGGTTAATGATGTAGTTAGAATCATATGATGATGATGATGATGATTATTATTATTATTATTATTATTACTTTATATGTATAGTAACAGAGATTATTATTATTATTATTATTATTATTATTATTATTATTATTATTATTATTATTATTATTATTATTATTATTATTATTATTATTATTATTATTTTATATATGTGTAGTAACAGAGAATGTTTTCGCTTTCAAAGCCATTCATTTGTAAAGGATATTACCGCAAATTTGTATTTTTTTGCTCTCAAGACTGAACTCCATTTCATCATCACCGTACGGATGAAATAATGTAATGAATAGAGCCACATTGCTGATCTGATTAAAGAATGTACCTCTCTCTCTCTCTCTCTCTCTCTCTCTCTCTCTCTCTCTCTCTCTCTCTCTCTCTCTCTTTCTAAGTTAGTTTATCAAGTGAAATACTGTAAATCAGAACAAGATGGCAGTAAGTTCCAACTGCGGAAAAAAATGGCGAGATTTAGCTTGCTTGGCAGATTCGCAATACGATGAGGTAGCAGGAAGGGAACTGGCATTTCTGATCTATGAAATCAGCAACAGTCCTAACCAAAAAAGATACAAAAGCATTCATAGATATATTAGAAGGATACAATCCTTCAAACTGGAACAAATCAAATGAAAACATCTTGAAAATAATTGAAGAAGTTCCAAATAAAATCCAAGTGGTCAAGAGACTCATAAAGAAAATATACATAAACCAACTTATTCCGACAAAGAAAATGAATAAGGTGAACTTGTGAATATCCTAATTGATGCATTAGGAAAAAGAATGCCAAAAGCATGTAAACTGTGTAAGGTGTGGTATAGCATAGTTAATCCCCACAAAACCTAATCAGAAAATGTGCTGCATGCAACATTCCGACCCATCCACAGTGTGCTGAGGTAATGCAAGATATGAGAAAAGACACAAGAATTTTTTGCTCAACATGTCTACCATGGATAGACAATGTTATTAAATCAAGATTGAATGTACAAATAGTTGAGGATGAAGAAGAAGAAGAAGAGGAAGAAGAAGAAGAAGAAGAAGAAGAGGAAAACGTAAGAGAAGTAAACAAAACTGAAATGACAGAAAAAGATAAGGAAAACAAAGAACAAGATAAAAGTATGGATGCAGAGATACTCATTGATACTACATATGAGGCTATAAAGCAGCATACCTACGAAGAAATAAATTACGATATGACAACACAAAAGAAAATGCCGAAGAGGCTCTACCCAGATCTACACAATGACGGGATAGAGGAAAAAATATACAAAAAAGACAAAGTCTGCAACCTTTTGAAAAGAGGGAATTGCAGATTTGGAGAAAAATGTTACTACAAACATCCTAAGGTATGTCACAACTATGAAATATATGGTAAATGTGCATACCTAGATGGATATGAGGATGATTGCAGAGATCTACATCCAAAAATATGCAAAAACCTAAAAGAAGGAAAAGGATGTAAGTTCGACAAAAAAATGTAAATATATGCACCCTGTAGCCATGAAAAATAATCAAATAAATAACCAATCAAGTAATAAAATCCAAAATAAGAAAGAAACAAATAAAGAGAGGAATGAAGAATATCAGGTAAAAGAAAAAAGCAAGCCATCAACGAGATATGCAGAGGTGTCAGCAAAAAATTTCAATGCATCAGCTCCAAGATTCTACTCAAGAGATAATAACTGTTTTTATTATGCAAGAGGATATTGCAGAAACGGAGAAAATTGCAGATTCAGACACAAAATGAATAATTATGATGAAGGAAGAACAAATATTATGGAAAAGTTGGATTTTTTAATGTCAGAATTTCTGGAAATGAAAAAAAGAACAACATACCAGAACAGGAATAAGACATGGGAAAATCCTTATTATTACCAATATTCAATGAAGGAGAAAACACGCAAACCATCATAGTGATGAATGCGCAGGGTTTAGTTACGAGTAACTCAAAAAGAAAAATAGAGTACTTAGAAGAACTAACCCAAATTGAAAAGAAAATAGATATAATGAATATAAGTGAAACCTGGTATTCCCAAGAGACTGGGAATGATGATCAAATAAAAGGGTTCCAAACTTATAGATCAGATAGAAAAAATAGGAATCAAGGGGGAACCGCAATATATGGAAAAGACAAAAAACAAGGAAAAATATATGAGAAATATAGTAACTCAGAATGTGAACTAATAGCGGTAGAATTTGAATCTGAAAAATTAATGAACATAGTAATATATAGACCTCCTAATACTAAAGAATTTGACTTAATAATAGAAAAATTGGATGATATATGTAGAAATCACAAGGACTGGACTATTCTCCTATCTGGAGACTTCAACTTTCCTTTCGTAGACTGGAAAGAACGAATAGGAGATTGTGGATGTACTTATACATATAAAAAAGAGAGTAATAGTAGTGCAGAAGATAAGAGGCAATTCGAAAAGCTATTAGATATGCTACTAGAATACAACATTCAACAAATAAATCACCTGCCAACAAGAAAGGAAAATACTTTAGACCTAGTATTTGTGAACGAGATGAATTATGTTAAAGAAATAATAGTTTATAATGCGAGTATTTCAGACCATAATGTCATAGAATTAACAGTCCATTCCAAAGCAAGTGAAAATAGAGATAAGCAAGAAATGAAAAAGTGGGAAGGATATGGAAAATACAACTTCTACAGTAAAATATAAAATGGTCAGAAATAAATGAAGAATTAAACAAAGATTGGGATAACATTTTCGTAAGTGATGACATAAAGGTAAATACGGAGATATTATATAAAATATTAGAGAAAATAGTGGATAAATATATACCGAAGAAGAAAAGTAAACATCAGTCATGCGTACCAAGAGACAGAAGGATCTTGTTCCAGAAAATCAGAAAGTGGAAAAAAGGTCTTGCAAAAGAAAAAAATGCATGGAAAGTTATAGAACTAAAAAGTAAGATAGAAAATGCAGAACAAAAGATTATACAATCAAAAGAAAATGAAAAACGGGATTTGGAAGAAAAAACCCTATTAAATATCAAGCAAAATCCCAAACTATTATACTCATATGCGAAGAAGATGAATAAAAGAAGAATAGAAATAGGCCCTCTAAGAATTGAAGGGAGATTAACGAATGAAAAAAAAGGAAATTTGCAACATATTAGCAGAACGATATAAGAGAGAATTCACCCCTAGAATAGATAATGAAGATAATGATATAGAAGTAAGGGATGAAAATAGTGAATATTTAGCTGACATAGATATTAATGAAGCTGATATTGTGCAGGCTATTAATGAAATTAAAAATGGAGCTGCTGCAGGGCCGGATGGAGTGCCTGCTATTTTGTTAAAGAAAGTAGTTCATTCTATCGCAAAGCCACTTGCAATATTATTAAGACAAAGTGTAGATACAGGCAAGATTTATGATGAGCACAAATTAGCATATATTACCCCTACTTTCAAAAGTGGATCAAGACTAGAGGCAAGTAATTTTATAGGCCCCCCCCCCTGTGAGTCTAACATCACATATTATGAAAGTGTATGAAAGGGTAATGAAGAAAAATATTATGAAACATTTAATAAAAAATAATTTGTTTAATAAAGAACAACATGGTTTCGTACCCGGAAAAAGTACACAAACCCAACTGTTAGTCCACCGTGAGAACATATTCAAAAATATGAAAAGCGGAAATGAAACAGATGTGGTTTATTTAGACTTTGCAAAAGCTTTTGACAAAGTAGACCATAATATATTAGCGAAGAAAATTAGAAAACACAATATCGTGGATAAAGTAGGAAGATGGTTAAAAGAATTTTTACACAACAGAAAAACAGATAGTTATTGCAAACGACGAGAAATCGGATGAAGCCAAGGTAATATCTGGTGTGCCGCAAGGTACGGTGTTAGCTGCAATACTGTTTGTTATTATGATTGAAGACATAGACAGTAATGTTAAGGATTCGGTAGTGAGTAGTTTCGCAGATGACACAAGAATAAGTAGAGAAATTACTTGTGATGAAGATAGGAACGCTCTACAAAGAGACCTTAACAAAGTATATGATTGGGCAGAGGTAAATAGGATGGTATTTAACTCTGATAAATTTGAATCAATAAATTATGGAGACAGAGAAAGAAAGCTATATGCATATAGGGGACCTAATAATGAGACAATCACAAATAAGGAAGCAGTTAAAGACCTTGGTGTGATGATGAATAGGAACATGTTATGCAATGAACAAATAGCAATTCTGTTGGCAAAATGTAAAGCAAAAATGGGAATGTTGTTACGGCACTTCAAAACAAGAAAAGCTGAACACATGATTATGCTTTATAAAACATATGTTCGTAGTCCACTTGAATATTGCAATATGATATGGTACCCACACTATCAAAAGGATATTGCACAAATAGAGAGTGTACAAAGGTCCTTTACAGCTAGAATAGAAGAAGTTAAAGACCTTGACTACTGGGAAAGACTACAATCCTTAAAATTATATAGTCTAGAAAGGAGAAGAGAACGCTACATGATAATTCAGGCATGGAAACAGATAGAAGGAATAGCAGAAAATATCATGGAACTAAAAATATCAGAAAGAGCAAGCAGAGGTAGATTAATAGTGCCCAAAACTATACCAGGAAAAATAAGGAAAGCACACAGGACATTAATCCACTACGCACCAGCATCGATAATGCAGCGTCTATTCAATGCGTTGCCAGCTCATCTGAGGAATATATCAGGAGTGAGCGTAGATGTGTTTAAGAATAAGCTCGACAAATATCTAAACTGCATCCCAGACCATCCAAGATTGGAAGATGCAAAATATACCGGAAGATGTACTAGCAACTCTCTGGTAGACATTAGAGGTGCCTCACACTGAGGGACCTGGGGCAACCTGAACAAGATGTAAGGTCTGTAAGGTAAGGTCTCTCTGTCTCTCTCTCTCTCTCTCTCTCTCTATAGCTAGAGAATTTCCCCAAATTTCAAGGAGTGGCTTAGCGCCGTAGAAAATGAAGAACTACTTGTTGCATAAAGAATTAACGAGGTATCTGCAACTACATATCTACACGGGCATAAACACATACAAAAGGCTACACAGATAGGCAACGGCCTAAAAGAGAAAGAAAGGAGACAGAATTTCGATTTTTTTTTTTTTTTTGTGAATTAATGACTCATAAATCAGGCGAAGAAAAGGTGGAAGTTGGTCTGAATGTCAGATGGATCATCCGTCTTCATATTCCAGATGACATTGGTAATCACTTCTCCTTATTGCGCCGCCTCTTTCCTATTTTTAACTGCTCCTCCGTCTCCTCTTTCCTTTTCTAAAGCTCCATCCCTTCTTTCCTTTTTCTAAACTTGCTCTCCGCCCCTCTTTCCTTTTTCTAACGGCTCCCTCGTCCTCTCCTTTAACTAACTGCTCCTCCGTCCCCTCTTTCTTTTTCTAACTGCTCCTCCGTCTCCTCTTTCCTTTTCTAACTGCTTCCTCCGTCTCCTCTTTCCTTTTTCCTTTTTTTAACTGCTCCTCCGTCTCCTCTTTTCCTTTTTTCTAACTGCTCCTCCGTCCCCTCTTTCCTTTTTCTAACTGCCCTCCATCCTCTTTCCTTTTTCTAACTGCTCCTCCGTCTCCTCTTTTCCTTTTAACTAAATCTCTCCGTCTTTCCTTTTTCTTTCCTTTTGCTCCTCCGTCTCCTCTTTCCTTTTTCTAATTGCTCCTCCATCCTCCTTTTCCTTTTTCTAACTGCTCCTCCGTCCTCCTTCCTTTTCCTTTTAACCGCTCCTCCGTTTCCTCTCCTTTTCCTTTTTAACTGCTCCTCTGTCCCCTCTTTCTTATTTCTAACTGCTCTCCGTCCCCTCTTTCCGTCTAACTGCTCCTCCGTCCTCTTTCCCTTTTTCTAACTGCTCCTCCGTCCCCACCTCTTTCCTTTTTCTAACTGCTCCTCTGTCCCCTCTTCCTTTTTCTAACTGCTCCTCTGTCCCCTTTTCTTTCCTTTTTCTAACTGCTCCTTGTTCCCTCTCCTTTTTCTAACGCTCCTCTGTCTCCCTTTTCTTTTTCCTTTTAACTGCTCCTCCGTCTCCTCTTTCCTTTTTCTAATGCTCCTCTGTCCCAATCTTTTCCTTTTCTAACGCTCCCCTCTCCTCTTTCCTTTTCCTTTTTTAAATGTTCCTCTGCCCCCTTTCTTTTTCCTTTTTCTAACTGCTCTGTCCCCTCTTTCCCCTTTTTCTAAACTGCTCCTCCATCCCCTCTTGTTCTTTATTTTAAACTGCTCCTCCGTCCCCTCTTTCCTTTTTCAATCGTTTCCTCCCGTATCTCCTTCCTTTTTCCTTTTTTAACTGCTCCTCTGTCCCTTCTTTCCTTTTTCTAACTGCTCCTCTGTCCCCTCTTTCCTTTTTCTAACTGCTCCTCCGTCCCTCTTTCTTATTTCTAACTGCTCCGTCCCCTGTTTCCTTTTTCTAAAAACTGCTCATCCATCTTTTCTCCTTTCCTTTTTTTCTAACTGCTCCTCTGTCCCCTCTTTCCTTTTTCTAACTGCTCCTCCGTCCACTCTTTATATTTCTAAACTGCTCCTCCAGTCCCCTCTCCTTTTTCTAACGCTCCTCCGTCCCCTCTTTCCTTTTCTACTGCTCCCTCCGTCCCCTCTTTCCTTTTTCTAACTGCTCCTCCGTTCTCCTCTTTCCTTTTTCTAACTGCCTCCTCTGTCCCCTCTTCCTTTTTCTAACCGCCTCCTCCGCTCCTCTTTCCTTTTTCTAAATGCTCCCCTCCCGTCTCCTCTTTCCTTTTTCTAACTGCTCCTCTGTCCCCTCTTTCCTTTTTCAAACTGCTCCTCCGTGCCTCCCTTTCCCTTTTCCTTTTTAACTGCTCCTCCGTCCCCTTCCTCTTTCCTTTTTCTAATGTTCCTCGTTCCCCTCTTTTCCTTTTTCTAACTGCTCCCTCTGTCCCCTCTTTTTCTAACTGCTCTCCTTTTTTTAACTCCTCCTTTACTTTTTCTAACTGCTCCTCTGTCCCTCTTTCCTTTTTCTAACTGCTCCTCTTTTTGTCCCCTCTTTTCTTTTTCTAAAAAAAAAACAAAAATGCTCCTCCGTCCCCTCTTTCCTTTTCTAACGCTCTTCCATCCCCTCTTCCTTTTTCTAAACTGCTCCTCTGTCCCCTCTTTCCTTTTTCTAAAACTGCTCCAATCCGTCCCCTGTTTCTTATTTTTCTAACTGCTCCTCCTGTCCCCTATACTTGGTTTCTACTGCTCCTCCGTCCCCTCCTTTCCTTTTTCCTTTTTAACTGCTCCTCCGTCTGCTCTCCTTTTTATTAACTGCCTCCTCCGTTTTCCCTCTCCTTTTCCTTTTTCTAACTGCTCCTCCCCTGTCCACCCCTCTTTTTCTTTTAACTGTCTACGTCCCTCCTTTTCCTTTTTCCTAACTGCTCCTCCTGGTCCTCTTTCCTTTTTCCTTTTTAACGTGCTCTCCGTCCCCTCTTTCTTATTTCAACTGCTCCTCCGTCCCCTCTTTCCTTTTTCTTAAATGCCTCCTGTCCCCTCTTTTCCTTTTTCTAACTGACTCCATCCCCTCTTACTTTTTCTAACTGCCCCTCCTTCTGTACCCTTTTTCTCCTTTTTCTAACTGCTCCTCCGTCCCCTCTTTCCTTTTATTTCTAACCTGCTCCCTCCTACCCCTCTTTCCTTTTTCAACTGCTCCCCTCCGTTCCCCCTTTCTTATTTCTAAAACTGCTCCTCCGTCCCACTCTTTCTTATTTCTAAACTGCTCCCCTCCGTTTCCCCTTCTTTCCTTTTTCTAACTTTGCTCCTCAATCCCCTCTTTCCTTTTTCTACCGTGCTCCTCCGTCCCTCTTTCCTTTTTTCTAATGCGCCTCCGTTCCCCTTTCCTTTTCTTATTCTAAACTGTCGTCCGTCCCCTCTCTTATTTCCCCATAACTTTGCCGCCTTTTTCCGTCCCTTAATTTCCTTTTTCTAACTGCTTCCTCCATCCCCTCTTTCCTTTTTCTAACTGCTCCCCTCTTTGTCCCCTTTTCTTCAAAATTTCTAACTGCCCTCCTCCCTCTCCTCTTTCCTTTTCTACTGCTTCCCGTCCCCTCTTTCCTTTTTGTAATGCTCCTCCATGTCCCCTATTTTCTTTATTTCCTTTTAAACTGCTCCCTCTGTCCCCTTTTCTTTTTCTAACTGCTCCTTCGTCCACTCTTTCCTTTTTCTTAACTTGCTCGTCCGTCTGCTCTTTCCTTTGTCTAACGCTTTCCTCCCTCTCCTCTTCCTTTTTCTAACTGATCCTCTGTCCCCTCTGTTCCTTTTTCTTAACTGCCCCGTTCTCCCGTCCCCTCTTTCCTTTTTATTTCTAAACTGCTCCTCCGTCCCCTCTTTCCTTTTTCTAACTGCTCCTCCTGTCCACTCTTTTCTTTTCTAACTGACTCCTTTCCTTTTTTTGTCCCCTCTTCCTTTTCTAACTGGCTTCCTCCGTCCCACTCTTCCTTTTTATTCCTAATGCTCCTCCGTCCCTCTTTCTTTTCGAACTGCTCCTCCGTCCCCTCCTCTTTCTTTTCTAACTGCTCCTTTTTGTCCCCTCTTCCTTTTTCTAAAAACTGGCTCCATCCGTCCCCTCTTTCCTTTTTCTAACTACTGCTCCGTCCCCTCTTCTTATTTAACTGCTCCCCTCAATTTCCCCTTTTTTCTAATCCTTTTCTAAATGCTCCTCATGTCCCCTTTTTCCTTTTTCTAAACTGCTCCTCTGTCCCCCTCTTTCCTTTTTCTAATTGCTCCTCCGTCCCCTCCTTTCCTTATTTCTAACTGTCCCTCCGTTTCCCCTTCTTTCCTTTTTCTAAATTTGCTCCTCCGTCTCCTTTTTCCTTTTCTAACTGCTCCTCCTGTCCCCTCTTTCCTTTTTTTAACTGCTCCTCTGTCCCCTCTTTCCTTTTTCAACAACTGCCTCCTCCTGTCCCCTCTTCTTATTTCCTAAACTGCTTTTTCCTCCAATGTCTTTCCTTTTTCTAAACTGCTCCCCTCCGCTTTCCTTTTTCCTCGTTCCTTTTTCTAACTGTCATCCATCCCCTCTTATTCCCCTTTTCTTTAACCTTTTTCTCTCCGTCCCTCCTTTCTTAATTTTAAACTGCTCCCCGTCCCTCTTTCCTTTTCTAACGCTCCTCCGTCCCCTCGTTCTTATTTCTAACTGCTCCTCCGTCCCCTTTTCCTTTTTCCTTTTTTCTAAACTGCTCCTTCCGTGTCCCCTTTCTTTATTCTTTTTTAACCTTGCTCCTTCCGTCCCCTCTTTTTTCCAAATTTTCTAACTGCTACCTCCTGACTCCCGTCTTTACCTTTTTGTTTCGAAAAAACTGCTCCTACCGTCCCTCCCTCTTATCTTTTTCTAACGCTCCTCCGTCCCCTCCTTCTTCTTATTTCTAACTGCTTCCTCCGTCCCTTTCTTTCCTTGGGTTCTTAACTGCCTTTTCCTCTGTCCCTCTTTCCTTTTTCTAACTGCTCCTCCGTCCCTCTTCTTTTTTCTTAACTGCTCCTCCGTCCCCTCCTTCCTTTTTATTTCTAACTGCTTCTCCCGTCCCCCGGTCCCCTTTTCCTTTTCTAAACTTTTTGCTCCTCCGTCCCCTCTTTCTTAATTTTCCTAACTGCTTTACCTCCGTCCCCCTCTTTCCTTTTTCTAACCTGCTTTCCTTTTTCTGTCCCCTCTTTCCTTTTTCTAACTGCTCCTCCGTCACCTCTTTCCTTTTTCTAACTGCTTCCCCCTCCGTTTCCCCTTGCTTTTCTTAAATTTCAAACTGCCTCCTCTAGTCCCCTCTTTCCTTTTTTCCTAAACTGCTCCTCCATCCCCTCTTTCCTTATTTCTAACTTGTGCTCCTTCCTCCGTCCCCTCTTTCTTATTTCTTGGGGTCAGTTCGTGTCGCTGCGCGAAATATCCCTTTAATCCATTATTTCTAAGGTAAATGCACTAACACATACCAGAGAATAAATAAAATAAAGAAAAGGTTAGTACCACTGACTCGCTCACCCTCTAAGAGGGCGTCGGTATGAACACTAGGGCCGAGTGAGACCACTACCACGAACCTCTTACCAATAGAAATCTCCCACGACAAAACCCCCACAAGAGGGGAGCCTACCCACAGAGTGGGCAGCAACTACTACTACTCCATCCCACGCTGCCGACTGCTGCGCCTCTGGTGGTCATCCTTTTAAGTTAGCGCACTGTGTACACACGTACTTTTTTGCTCTTGTGTTTTTTGTGCCCTTACGAGGATTTAACTAGATATGGAGCGTTCAGCCATCGCAGCAGCTAAGTTAAGTAATCTGTTAAGGTTTCTATTTGGTTTTTTCCAGCTTTGAGTCAGTATTTGCCGTTTTTTAGGTATAAATACTGGCTCCTGCTCGGAAGCATGGCGGCATTGTTCTGCCTCGTGGCGGGTTCGTTCTTGGTCTTCCATACCTAGGAACCTTTGTTCCCTTGTTACTTTACGCTCTATTACTAGTTATCTATATTATGTTAGGGGTCCAGCCTACTTGGTTTATGTCATGCATGCATGTCTTCTTTACTTTGCTTAGGCATTTTCCATCCAGACCCTAGCCACAGCTCTTAGTATCGGCCCCGGCTAGCTTTGAGTAGTAGACTTTCTTTCGGGTTAGTCGTACACTCCTGGATTTTTTCTCCTACTAATTTACTTTCTTACTTTTATTTTAATTTAATTTTAGTAATTTTATGTATTTTAGGTTAGCCTACGGCGTCTGGTATATTACGTAGCCTAGGTCCTGTATTTCATGGTCCCCACCAGTTTATTGCTTCCTCTCATCAGTTTGGTTGCTTCTCTATAGCATCTCACTGATTAGTTGGTTGCTTTAACCTAGGCTATGTTTATTGATGTGTTTTCTTATGTTACCGCTCCGTGGTCACCATGTGATCGCGAAGCAGCCAGGCGCCCGTCCAGTCACCCTACCCTCCTCCCGCTCTCCCATAGAGCCAGGGGGAGGGAGGCCTGTCCTTGCTCGCTCCACCCGTGCCTGTCTCCCTCTCTCCCTAGGTGGAGGGAGTAGGGGAGGCTGGACAGACCCAGGACTGGACTTGACCGTTCTCTTGCTTCACGGTGCGCTGGGGTGGCTAGGTAGGGGGATTGGCCTTCCCCCTCCGTTGTTACTCCGTTGCCCCGTTGTTTGCTCGAGTCTGTTTCGCCCTCTCGCTCCTTCCCGGATTGTTGGTGCTTTTTATCTTACCGGAGCTCCGTCAATCACGTGGAAGGTTGCTAGTTCTCCCTTGCGGGCGGACTTCAGGCGTACAGTTGGTCTTTTCTAACCATCCCGTCTCGCTGATATCACGAGACGAACACCGCCGCGAACCGGAATTATTCCGGTACTTAGTGCTAATTAGGCTTAAGTGTATTTCTGTTTATTTTAAGCTATCATAAGTTTAATTTAAGCTAGCTTAAGCCGGGTTCCTCCCTTACCTCCATTGTCACACCGGATCTTTCCGGGGTTATAGCCTATTCAGGCGGTAAGGGAGGGGTTATGCCCAAAATTTTTTCGCGCTCCGGCATGCAGCGGAGTTCTATTAGCCTATTAGCCTGTAAGTGATGTCTTTTAGGGTACTCATGTATCTTTTCACTTACAGACCACCAACTGTGAGCATCCAGGATGCAACGCCATGCTCCAGGACCCCTGTGGACATGAAGTCTGCAGGTCCCATGCTCCATGCGCGACTCCGCACGGGAACTCTGCAGGTCTGGTTCCACGAAACCTGCACCATATGTTACGATCTCGTGAGTCAGTTCTTAGACGGGTAAGTATTCCCAACTCCGTTCGGATAATTCCAATAAATGTTTTAGATCTTAAGTTTAATTTTAATCTTTTATTTTAAGCTTAAGCTCTTTTTATATTGGATGGTACATCCCCTATGTCTTTAGACTAAGCCTAATATTAGTTAAGTTTTAATCTTAAGTTTAAACTTAAAACTAATGAACACCTTCTCTTCCAGGCTCCCGCCGTTAGAGATACCGCTCTAGCAACCCTGAGGGCTTGGGTCGGCGGATTCGGGAAGAACGCCGCCAAGGGACAGCCCTACATTCTAGAGAAGAGGTTGGCTGTCCTAATCTTCCCCGGCGGCAAGTCGACGGGTTACGTCCGACCCGGCAGAGGCAGCCCCGACTATGGCGGGCGATTCATCAACAGCTCGCCGCTTCGATAAAGGAACCAGGCCAAGATATTTCGTCGGACGTCGCGACACTTGATTTGAATATAGAACCCATGGTAGGTGTTGACGACCTGTTGGTCGAGGTAGGTACGTTGGACGCCCAAGGGCTTCCCTTGGGCGCCACTGGGTCTTCTACTCCTGCTAATTCTCCAGCTTCCTTCCAAGGCTTTACAGGAGCTGAGCTCCTTTATACTTTCAACCCTACGCTTCGGTAAGACCTAAGGTCAAGGGCCAGAAGGTTGTAAAAAACCCTCAAAAAGACGTCGTCGTTGTCCAAAAAGACTTCGTCGGCGTCAACGTCTCGTAAGTCTCCGGCTGCAAACCCGGAGCAGAGAGGTCTAGAGAAGAGCAGGTCTTCCAAGGAGAGGCCACGTACTCCGGCTGAGCAGCAGTTTCTCCTCTCCCCTTGGTACCTGTTCCAAGTTACCCATCCACCTCCGCAGCAGCTCTGGTTTTGGATCCCAATGCTGGACTGTTGCAACACATGGGAGACTTGGTCGGCTCTCTGAGGAGCAGCATGGAGCAGATGTTCTCCCGGTTGTCCGACAGGATTACGTTCAGGACAATATCATCGCCGGACTTAATCAGGCCCCTCTAGCTACTCCCCAGCTTTCGGCACCGGACTAGCTCAGCTCCCACCTCATGACTCTCTGCCTCCGTTCTCTATGAATAACACCTGGAGGGTGGCGTCATACGCCCCTTTCCAGGACGGTCTTATTTCCATTCCGGAGTGTGGTACTCGAAGGATTGAGGACTTCGAGTTCTACCCGGAGGGTCTCCAACCACCGTTCATTGGCTACGCCAGACTCACTGACGCAGCCATGACTAGAGATGACAAAGTCCCTAAGGAGACAGTCCTCTACTCACGTGACAGGCTCAAAGAGAATGGCTCAGGTGTTTAGAGGATATGGATGTTCAAATACGAGAATTCAAGCCTTCAAGAGTCCCTTCACCATTTTTACGATGGAGGAGGGAACTCCTCTTCCTTTTCTCAGCAAGATAGCAACGGTCACTATTCCAGCTGCCCAGAAGGGGGAGTCGTTGCCACAGCTAAGGGAAGAAGCATACCCCACATCTCCTTTGCTCCCTTCACTCAGAGAATTGTGGGAAGATTTGCCAACACCTTTTCGCCTGGCAAACTCAAACCAGACTGTGCTATGGATCAGTTGGTGAGAAGCTGCCTAGGCTTCCGGACAGCCTCATTCAAGCTGAATTTGAGGCCAAGACTAGGCTCGCCAGGTTCCATTAATACCATGGCAATGACTGAAGTAGCGACTATTTCTTACGGTTCTGAGCCGCTCTTCAAGCTCCTCACCAAGTCACTGACGCGAACAGTCCAGTCTGACATGTTTGAGTTCGCTACAGCCAGAACTAACTGCCGGAAACATGTTCTCCAGGAAGCAACTATTCGTCATGAGCCGAATAAGTTGCTTTCATCCAACATCTGGGGGGCAGACCTCTTTCCTGATTCGATGGTAAAAGGAGGTCCATGCGGAAGCCGACAAGGCTTAACCAAAGCCTTAAGGACCGTTGGGGTCTCACTGCAAAGAGACGCCAAGACCAAGCAGCAAGAGGTAAGTCTCAGCGGAAACTGAACGTTATCAGCCTTACCAAAGAAAATAGCAGACAACGCTTCACCCAGGCTGTTTTCGGCTGTTCCGTTAGTACAGTCAGCCCAACCCTCTATTCTAAGGCTCAATCACAGCCCATCTACGTGATTTCCCCCAGCCTCAACCTTCCACCTCCTACGCTGTCTCCCCAGCCTTCAACCAAGTGTTCGAAGGCCAGCCGGCCTTTCAGCAATACGACCGCTTTGGCAGGGGAGGCAGAGGTAGGGGATCCTTTCGGTCAGAGAGGATCAGGAAGGTCTCTCAACAGGGGAAACACATTCCGTGGAGGCCGCGGAGGTCACTCAACCCAGCAGCAGTGAGAGCTCGAAGGTAGGAGGGAGGCTGTTTCTCTTCCGGCACCGGTGGGGATTCAGCAAGTGGGCACGAGTATTGTGTCGAAAGGCCTGGGTTGGAGTTGGGTTGCGGATCCCCCTCCATCCAGACCTTCCTTCAACTTCCATCAAAAGAAATGACGGAGTATGCGGAGACCTCCTTCAGAAAGGAGCAATAGCAAGAGTCAACAGATTAAAATTTTGAAGGTCGCTTATTCAGCGTTCCAAAGAAAGGCTCACAAAAAAGAAAGGTAATCTTAGACTTGTCCCGCTTAAACTTAGCCATTCGCTGCGACAAGTTCAAAATGCTGACCATCTCGCAGGTGCGGACCTTACTTCCCCGCCGTCACCACCTCTATCGATCTTACAGACGCATACTATCATATCCCTATTGCAAGACACTTTCGCCCTTATCTGGGCTTCAAGATAGGAGATCAAGCATTCTCCTTCAAGGTAGTTCCCTTCGGTCTGAACGTGGCACCCAGGGTGTTCACGAAGTTTGGCGGAAGTAGTCGTCCAACAACTGAGGTTTCAGGGGATAATGGTAGTAGCGTATCTCGACGATTGGTTGATTTGGGCTCCAACAGTCGAGGAATGTCACAAAGCCACACTGAAAGTAATCCAGTTCCTACAGTATCTGGGGTTCAAGATAAACAGGACAAAATCAAGACTCACTCCGGAGTCCAACTTTCAGTGGCTGGGCATTCAATGGAATCTATCCTCCCATACTCTGTCGATTCCATCAGCCAAGAGAAAGGAAATAGCGAAGTCAGTAAAGCAATTTCTAAGCACAAATAGTGCTTCAAGGAAAAGCCAGGAAAGAATCCTGGGTTCCCTCCAATTTGCCTCAGTGACAAAACATCTTGATGAAAGCCAAACTGAAAGACCTAACCAGAATCTGGCGCTCACGAGCAAATGTCAGATCCAGGGACAAGTTGTCATCAGTCCCACAGATTCTACGGAATCGTCTGCGCCCTTGGGCAAAAGTGAAGAACCTGTCAATATCAGTACCCCGTTCAGTTTCCTCCTCCGGGGATTACCATCCACACAGACGCTTCATTAGCGGCTGGGGAGGACATTCTCAGTTCAAGAAGGTTCAAGGAACCTGGTCACCCCAGTTTCCGCCAGCTTCACATAAACGTATTAGAAGCGATGGCAGTGTTCTTGACTCTGAAGAGGTTACGTCCGCCAAAGAACTCCCACATAAAGCTAGTTCTGGACAGCGCAGTGGTAGTCCATTGCGTAAACACCGGGGAGGAGGCTCCAAGTCAAACGACATCTGAATCATGTCATGGTAGCCATCTTCGCCCTGGCGGACAAGTTCAGTTGGCACCTCTCCTCCACCCATATAGCTGGAGTGAGAAACGTCATAGCAGATGCTCTATCCCGCTCAGTTCCTCTGGAGTCGGAATGGTCACTGGACAACAGTTCGTTCCAATGGATTCTCCGGAGGGTTCCAGGTCTACAAGTAGATCTATTCGCATCTCAAGCGAACCACAAACTCCCATGTTATGTGGCCCCCAACCTGGACCCTCTGGCCTATGCCACGGACGCCCTGTCCATAGATTGGAACAACTGGGTGAGAAGATTTGTCTTTCCTCCAGTGAATCTTCTCCTGAAGGTACTGAACAAACTCAGGACGTTCAAGGGTCAAGTAGCTCTAGTAGCCCCAGACTGGCCGAAGAGCAATTAGTACCCTCTGATTCTGGAACTGGGTCTTCGTCCTCTTCGGATTCCCAATCCCAGGCTCTCCCAGTCAGTACAAACGAAGACTGTGTTCGCTTCCTCAGGAATTCTCAAAACCCTAACTTTATGGACTTCATGAAGTTTGCGGCTAAAAAAGATGCAGATATTGATCCACGAAATATATTCTTTTCTTGGAATTGGATAAAAGGGATTCAACTTTGAGACAGTATGATGCTGCAGTCAAAAAGTTGGCAATCTTCCTGAGAGAATCAGATATTAGAATCATGACAATCAATTCAGCTATATCCTTTTTCAGATCTTTATTTGAAAAAGGCTTAGCAGCTAGCACTATTACGACAAACAAGTCAGCCTTGAAGAAGATTTTTCAACTCGGGTTCAACATAGACTTGACAGACTCTTACTTCTCGTCTATTCCCAAGGCTTGTGCTAGACTTAGACCTTCAGTAAGGCCTACGTCAGTGTCGTGGTTCTTGAATGATGTTCTAAAGCTGGCTTCAGAAACAGACAATACGACATTTTTGGTTAAATTTATAATGCTCTTAAGAAACACTCTATTTTTATTAAGCTTGGCTTCAGGAGCTAGAATTTCAGAACTGTCGGCGTTATCCAGAGATCCGAATCATATAGAATTTCTTCCCACAGGGGAAGTTCTACTTTCTCCGGAACGTAGCTTTTTAGCAAAGAATGAGGATCCTTTGTTGAGGTGGGAACCGTGGAAGGTTATACCCCTTCCACAAGATGTTTCTCTTTGTCCAGTATCGACCTTACGAGCCTTTCTGTCCAGGACATCCTCATCCTCTTCGGGTCCTCTCTTTAGGAGAGAAAAAAGGTGGTACTTTATCTATTAAAGGTATCAGGCAACAGATCCTGTACTTTATTAAGCAAGCCAACCCTGATTCCTTCCCTAAAGCTCATGATGTCAGGGCAGTTGCCACCTCAATTAACTGTTTCCAACACATGAATTTTGATGATTTGAAAAAGTATACTGGATGGAAATCGCCGACAGTTTTAAGCGTCATTACTTAAAGTCCTTGGAAGCTCTGAAATTTTCAGCAGTTGCGGCGGGTAACATTTTTTAGTTTTCCCCCCGACTCTGCTTAATCTTAAGTTGAAGATCCAGATCTCCTTTCTACCTATCTCATTCAACAGTTTGTCTATTACCTTACCATGTTTCATCTACGTCTACCTTGAGTCTTAGCTGCTCTTGTGATGATCAGTGGGTGTCCCTTATTTTTTTTGCTAGGGTCACCCCACAAGAATTGTTGTATAAACTGATCTCTATGATGTGGTCCCCTTATTTTTATGCTAGGGTGACAAATCTACATTTACAATGTTACGGGTTTTGTATATTAAGACATATACATTTGTTTAATAATTATTGTCTAAGTTTGTTCAAATTCATTTTATTATTATAATTGCTTTATTTACTTTGTACATATTAACTATACACAAATGTTAAGTTCAACATATTTATTCCATGTAAGCCCTGTACATATATGTTAACTTTAAGCTAATTTTAAGGAATATTTTCTAACTTGTATAATTGTGTATATGTATATTTTTTTAGCAATTATAATTCTTTATTTTATTTTAAGTTTTATTGAGACCTTATTTATTTATTTTCTTTTACAATCTTGTGCTAATTCTCTGGTACGATTTCGCGCAGCGACACGAACTGAGCCCAGTAAAGGGATTTTGACGTCAGGAAAAATCTATTTCTGGGCGATTGGTTCGTGTCGCCCAGCGAAATCCCACCCCTACCCAATCCCTGCGCTCAGATTGTCTGCTAACTTCAGGATGGCCACCAGAGGCGCAGCAGTTGGCAGCGTGGGATGGAGTAGTAGTAGTTGCTGCCCACTCTGTGGGTCGGCTCCCCTCTTGTGGGGGTTTTGTCGTAGGAGATTTCTATTGGTAAGAGGTTCGTGGTAGTGGTCTCACTCGCCCTAGTGTTCATACCGACGCCGTGAGCGAGTCAGTGGTACTGACCTTTTCTTTATTTTATTTATTCTCTGGTATGTGTTAGTGCATTTACCTTAGAATAATGGATTAAAAGGGATATTTCGCGGGGCGACACGACCAATCGCCCAGAAATAGATTTTTCCTTACGTCAAAATCCCTTTCTAACTGCTCTGTCTGCTCTTTCCTTTTTCTAACTGCTCCTCCGTCTGCTCTTTTTTTTCCTTTTCTAACTGCTCCTCCGTCTGCTCTTTCCTTTTTCTAACTGCTCCTCCGTCCCCTCTTTCTTATTTCTAACTGCTCCTCTGTCTGCTCTTTCCTTTTTCTAACTGCTCTTCCGTCCCCTCTTTTCTTTTTCTAAATTCTCCTCCGTCCCCTCTTTCTTATTTCTAACTGCTCCTCCGTCCCCTCTTTCTTATTTCTAACTGCTCCTCCGTCCCCTCTTTCTTATTTCTAACTGCTCCTCCGTCTGCTCTTTCTTATTTCTAACTGCTCCCTCCGTCCCCTCTTTCTTATTTCTCAACTGCTCCTCCGTTCCCTTCTTTGTTTTTCTAACTGCTCCTCCGTCCCCTCTTTCTTATTTCTAACTGCTCCTCCGTCTGCTCTTTCCTTTTTCTAACTGCTCCTCCGTCCCCTCTTTCTTTTTTCTAACTGCTCCTCGTCCTCTCTTTCCTTATTTCTAACTGCTGGCCTCCGTCCCCTCTTTCTTATTTCTAATAACTGCTCCTCCTCTGCTCTTTCCTTTTTTTTTTTCTAACTGCTCCTCCGTCCCCTCATTCTTATTACTAACTGCTCCTCCGTCCCCTCTTTCTTATTTCTAACTGCTCCTCTGTCTGCTCTTTTCCTTTTTCTAACTGCTCCTCCGTGCCCTCTTCCCTTTTTTCTAACTGCTCCTCTGTTTCCTCTTTCTTATTTCTAACTGCTCCTCCGTCTGCTCTTTCCTTTTACTAACTGCTCCTCAGTCTGCTCTTTCTTATTTCTAACTGCTCCTTCGTCCCCTCTTTCTCTTATTTCTAACTGCTCCTCCGTCCTCCTCTTTCCTTTTTCTAACTGCTCCTCCGTCCCCTCTTTCTTATTTCTAACTGCTCCTCCTTCCCCTCTTTATTATTTCTAACTGCTCCTCCGTCTGCTCTTTCCTTTTTCTAAGTGCTCCTCCGTCCCCTCTTTCTTTTTTCTAACTGCTCCTCCGTCCCCTCTTTCCTTTTTCTAACTGCTCCTCCGTCCCCTCTTTCTTATTTCTAACTGCTCCTCCGTCCCCTCTTTCCTTTTTCTAACTGCTCCTCTGTCCCCTCTTTCCTTTTTCTAACTGCTCCTCCGTCTCCTCTTTCCTTTTTCTAACTGCTCCTCCGTCTCCTCTTTCCTTTTTCTAACTGCTCCTCCGTCCCCTCTTTCCTTTTTCTAACTGCTCCTCCGTCCCCTCTTTCCTTTTTCTAACTGCTCCTCCGTCCTCTCCTTTTTCCTTTTTCTAACTGCTCCTCTGTCCTCCTCTTTCCTTTTTCTCAACTGCTCCTCCCGTCTCCTCTTTCCTTTTTCTAACTGGTCCTCCGTCACCTCTTTCCTTTGCTACTGCTCCTCCGTCCCCTTTTTTCCTTTTTTCTAACTGCTCCTCCGTCTCCCTCCTTTTTCTTTTTTCCTTTTTCTAAACTGCTCCTCCTGTCTTCTTTCTTATTTCTAACTGCTCCTCCGTCCCCAACTCTTTCCTTTTTCTAAAACTGCTCCTCCGTCCCCTCTTTTCCTTTTTTTCTAACTGCTCCTCCGTCTCCTCTTTCCTTTTTCTAACTGCTCCTCCGTCTCCTCTTTCCTTTTTCTAACTGCTCCTCCGTCTCCTCTTTCCTTTTTCTAACTGCTCCTCCGTCTCCTCTTTCCTTTTTCTAACTGCTCCTCTGTCCCCTCTTTCCTTTTTCTAACTGCTCCTCCGTCTGCTCTTTCCTTTTTCTGACTGCTCCTCTGTCTCCTCTTTCCTTTTTCTAACTGCTCCTCTGTGTGCTCTTTCTTTTTCCTAACTGCTACTCAGTCTCCTCTTTCCTTTTTCTAACTGCTTCTTCTCCGTCTCTCTTTCCTTTTTCCTTTTATAACTGCTTCTCCGTCTCCTCTTTCCTTTTTATAACTGCTCCTCCGTCCCCCCCTTTCCTTTTTCTAACTGCTTCTCCGTCTCGTCTTTCCTCTTTCTAACTGCTCCTCTGTCCCCCTTTCCTTTGGGTTTTTTTTCTACTGCTTCTCCGTCTCCTGCTTTCCTTTTTCTAACTGGTTCTCCGTCTGTCTCCTTTTTCTTTTTCTGAACTGCTCCTCCGTCCCTCCCCTCTTTCCTTTTTCCTAACTGCTCCTCCGTCTCCTCTTTCCTTTTTGCTAACTGCTCCTCCTTCCAACCCCCTCTTTCCTTTTTCTAACTGCTCCTCCTGTCCCCTCTTTACCCTTTTTCTAACTGTTCTCTCCTCTTTCTTATTTCTAACTGCTCCTCCTCCCCTCTTTTCCTTTTTTCTAACCTTGCTCCTCATTCTGCTCTTTCTTATTTCTAACGTTCTCCTCCTTCCCCCTCTTTATTATTTCTAACTGCTCCTCCCGTCTGCTCTTTCCTTTTTTCCAAGTGCTCCTCCGTCTCCTTGTTTCTAACTGCTCCTCCTCCTTTTTCCCCAACTTTCCTTTTCCAAACTCTCCCTCCGTCCCCAAAAAAAAAACCCCTTTTCTTATTTCTAAACTGTCCTTCCGTCCACTCTTTCCTTTTTCTAACGGCCCTCCTTGTCTCTGTTTCCTCTAACTGCTCCTCCGTCTCCTCTTTCCTCCTTTTTTAACTGCTCCTCCGTCTCCTCTTTCCTTTTTCTAACTGCTCCTCCGTCCCCTCTTTCCTTTTTCTAACTGCTCCTCTGTCTCCTCTTTCCTTTTTCTAACTGCTCCTCCGTCTCCCTCTTTCCTTTTTTTCCTAACTGGTCCTCCGTCTTCCTTTCTTTCCTTTTTATTTCTAACTGCTCCTCCGTCTCCTCTTTCCTTTTTTCTAACTGCTCCTCCATCCCTTCTTTCTTAATTTCTGGAAACTGGCTCCCGTCCCCTCTTTCCTTTTTTCCTAACTGCTCCTCCGTTTTCCCCTCCTTTTTCCTTTTTAAAAAGTGTTTCCTCCGTCTCCCTCTTTCCTTTTTCTAATCTGCTCCGCTCCTCCGTCCCCCTCCTTTCTTCCGCTTTTTCCTCTTTCCCCTTTTTTTACTGGCTCCTCCCGTCCTCCTCTTTCCTTTTTTTTTAACTGCTCCTCCTCTGCCCCTCTTTCCTTTTTTCCTAGAGCTCCTGCTGTCCCCTTTCCTTTTTCCTTTTTTTTTTCTAACTGCTCCCATCCCCTTTTTCAACCGTCCTGCTTCTTTCCTTTTTCTACTGCTCTTCTTGTCTCCAACTTTCCTTTTTCTTTAACTGCTCCTCTTTCCTTCCCCCCCTTTCCTTTTCCTCCCTGCTTCTTCCCTCTCGGTTCTTTTCCTTCTTCTCCTGCTCTCCTTCCGTCCCCTCTTTCCTTATTTCTTTTAACTGCTCCCTCCTTCCTCCTCTTTTTTCCCCTTTTTCTGGCTGCTCCTCCGTCCCCTTTTTCTTCTTAATTTTCTAACCTGCTCCTCCTTCCCCCTCTTTATTATTTCTAACTGCTCCCTCCTCCTGTCTTTCTCTTTCCTTTTTCTAAGGCCCTCCCCGTCCCCTCTTTCTTATTTCTAACTGCTCCTCCGTCCCCACTTTTCCTTTTTCTAACTGCTCCTCCTCCCCTCCCCTTTCTTTCTTTTTCTAACTGCTCCCTTCCGTCCACTCTTTCCTTTTTCTAACTGCTCCTCTGTCCCCTGTTTTCCTTTTTTCTAACTGCTCCTCCGTCTCCTCTTTCCTTTTTCTAACTGCTCCTCCGTCTCCTCTTTCCTTTTTCTAACTGCTCCTCCGTCCCCTCTTTCCTTTTTCTAACTGCTCCTCTTGTCCTCCTCCTTTCCTTTTTCTAAACTGCTCCTCCGCTTCCTCCTTTTCCTTTCCTTTCTCTGACTGCCTCCGTACCTCCTCCTTTTCCTTTGTTTTTCTGACTGGCTCCTCCGTCTCCTCTTTCCTTTTTCTCCTAACTGCTCCTACCGTCTGCTCTTTCCTTTTTCTAACTGCCTCCTCCTATCCCGTCCCCCTTTCCTTTTTCTAACTGCTCCTCCGTCTCCTCTTTACCGCTTTCTCTAACTGCTTCCTCCGTCTCCTCTTTTCCTTTTTCTGACTGCTTCCTCCCGTCTTCCTCTTTCCTTTTCTAACTGTCCTCCCCGTCTGCTTCTTTCCTTTTTTCTAAAACTGCTCCCTCTGTCCCCCATCATTTCCTTTTTCTAAGCTGCTCCTCCGTCTGCTCTTTTCCTTTTTTCTGACTGCTCCTCGTGTCTCCTCTTTCCCTTTTTTCTAACTGTCTGTCCTCTGTGTGCTCTTTCTTTTTTTGTTTCTAACTGCTACTCAGGTCTCCTCTTTCCTTTTTCTAACTGCTTCTTCCTCCGTCCTCCTTCCTTTTTATCAACTGCTCCTCCGTCCCCCCCCTTTCCTTTTTCTAACTGCTTCTTCCTCCGTCTCTGTCTTTCCTCTTTCTAACTGCTCCTCTAATCCCCCTCTTTCCTTTTTTCATAACTGCTTCCTTTCCTTCTTCTCCGTCTTTCCGCGCTTTTTCCTTTTTCTAACTGCTTCGTCCGGTCTCTTCTTTTCTTTTTATACTGCTTGTCCCTCCGTCTCCTGCTTTTCCACCTTTTTAATAACTGCTCCTCTTTGTCCCCCCTTTCCTTTTTTTCTAACTGCTTCTCCGTTCCGTCCTCGTCTTTCCTCGTTTCTCTAACTGCTCCTCTGTCCCCCTCTTTTCCTTTTTTAAATAACTGCTCCTCCGTCCCCCTCTTTCCTTTTTTCTAACTGCTTCTCCCGTCTCCTTCTTTCCTTTTTCCTAACTGCTTCTCCGTCTGCTCTTTCCTTTTTCTAACTTGCTCCTCCCGTCTCCCTCTTTCCTTTTTCCTAATGGCTTCTCCGTCACCCTTTTCCTTTTTCCTTTTTCTAAACTGCTCCTTCCGTCCCCCTCTTTCCTTTTCTAACTGCTCCTCTGTCCCCATCTTTCCTTTTTATTTTCTAACTGCTTTCTCCTCCGTCTCCTCTTTTCCCTTTTCCTAACTGCTCCTCCCGTCCCCTCTTTCCTTTTTCTAACTGCCTCCTACCGTCTTGCTCTTTCCTTTTTTTCTGGACTCGCTCCTCCGTCCCCTCTTTCCTTTTTCTAAAACTGGCTCCTCCGTCCCCTTTTGTTTCCTTTTCCTAACTGCTCCTCCGTCCCCTCTTTCCCTTTTTCTAACTGGCTTCCTCCGTGCCCCTCCTTTCCTTTTTTCTAACTGCTCCTTCCGTCCTCCTCTTTCATTTTTCTTCTAACTGCTCCTCCCGTCCCCTCTTTCCTTTTTTCTAACTGCTACCTCCGTCTCCTCTTTCCTTTTTCTAACTGCTCCTCCGTCCCCCTCTTTGCCGTTTTTCTAACTGCTCCTCCGTTCACCTGTTTTTCCTTTTTCTAACTGCTCCTCCGTCCCCCTCTTTTCCTTTTTTCCTCCTAACTGGCTCCCCCCACTCTGTCTCCTCTTTCCCTTTTTCTAACTGCTCCTCCGTCTCCTCTTTCCACTTTTTCCTAACTGCTCCCCGCCTCCCCATCTTTTCCTTTTTTCTAACCTGCCCCTCTGGTCTCCTCTTTCCTTTTTATCTAACTGCTCCTCCGTCTCCCTCCTTTATCCTTTTTGCTAAACTGGCTTCTCCATCTCCATCTTTCCTTTTTCTAACTGCTTTCCCTCCGTCCTCCCCTCTTTCCTTTTTCTAACTGCTCTCCATCTCCTCTTTCCTTTTTCTAACACTGCTTCTTCCTCCGTTCTCCCTCTTTCCTTTTTTCTAACTGCCTCTCCCATCCCTCCCTCTTTCCTTTTTCCTTTTTTTCTAACTGCTTCTCCGTCCTCATCTTTCCCTTTTTTAAACTGCTTCCTCTAATCTCCTCTTTCCTTTTTCTAACTTCTGCTCCTCTGTCCTCCTCTTTCCTTTTTTCTCTAACTGCTCCTCTGTCTTCCTCTTTCCTTTTTCTAACTGCTCCCTCCGTCCTCCTCTTTCCTTTTTCCTAATCTGCTCCTCTGTCTCCTCTTTTCCTTTTTCCTAACTACTTCTCCGCGTCTCCCCTTTCCTTTTTCTAACTGCTCCTCCGTCCCCTCTTTCCTTTTTTTTCTAACTGCTCCTGCCGTGCTCCTCTTTCCTTTTTCTAACTGCTCCTCTTTGTCTTCCTCTTTCCTTTTTCCTAACTGCCTCCTTCCTTCCCCTGTTTCCCCTTTTCTTTCAGGGGGAAACTGCTCCCTGTTTCCCCACCTCTTTCCCTTTTGCTAACTGCTCCTCTTGTCCGCCTTTCCTTTTTTCCTTTTTTCTAACTGCTCCCTCCGTCCCCTCTTTTCCTTTTTCTAACTGTTCCTCCGTCCCCTCTTTCCTTTTTTCTAACCTGTTTCCTCTGGTCCCCTCTTTCCATTTTTCTAACTGTTTTCCTCCTCCGTCCTCCTTTCCTTTCTTTTTCTTTTTAACTAATGCTCCTCCACCCCTCCCCTTTCGGTTTGTTTTTTGTGGAACTGCTCCTCCGTCCCCCTCTTTCCTTTTTCTAACTGCCTCCTGCCTTCCCCTCTTTCCTTTTTCTAACTGCTCCTTCCTCCTCCGTCCCCTCTTTTCCTTTTTCTTACTGCTCCTCCGTCCCCCTCTTTTCCTTTTTCCTAACTGCTTACTTCCTCCGTCCCTTCTATCCCTTTTTCTAACTGCTCCTTCCGTCCCCTCTTTCTTTCCTTTTTCTAACTGCTCCTCTGGTCTCCTCTTTATCCTTTTCTAACTGCTCCTCCGGTCCTCCTCTTTTTCCTTTTTCTAACTGCTTCTCCATGCTTCCTCTTTCCTTTTTTGTAACCTGCTTCTGCCTCTCCATCTCCCTCTTTTCCTTTTTTCCCTAACTGCTCTCCGTCCCCTCTTTTCCTTTTTCTACCTGCTCCTCCGTTCCCCCTCTTTCCTTTTTCCTAACTGCCTGCCTCCTTTCCTTCCGTCTCCTCTCTCCTTTTTTCTAATTGCTACCTCTGTCTCCTCTTTATCCTTTTTTGTCTAACTGCTTCCTCTCCGTCTCCTATCTTTGTTTTTCCCTTTTGCTAACTGCTCCTCCGACCCTCTTCTTCCTTTTTTGTAACTGCTCCTCCGTCTCCTCTTTCCTTTTTGTTCTAACTGCTTCTCCATCTCCTCTTTGTCCTTTTTGTAACTACTGCTCCTTTCCTCCCCATCCCCTTTCCTTTCCTTTTTCTAACTGCTCCTACGTCCCCTCCTTTCCCTTTTTTTAACTGTTTCCTCGTTCCCCCTCTTTCCTTTTTTGTCTAACTGCTCCTCCGTCCCCTCCGTTTACTTTTTTCTAACTGCCCTGCCTCCTCCGTCCCCTCCTTTCCTTTTTCTTCTAACTGCTCCTCCAGTCCTCCTCTTTCCTTTTTTTAACGCTTGCTTCTCCGTCTCCCCCTTTCCTTTTTCTAACTGCTTTCCTCTGGTCTCCATCTTTCCTTTTTTCCTAACTGCCTTCCTCCTCCGTCCGCCTCTTTCCTTTTTTCCTAACTGCTCCTCCGTCCCCTCTTTCCTTTTTCTTTTTAACTGCTTCTTTGCCGTTCCCTCCCTCTTTCCTTTTTCTAACTGATCCTCTGTCGTCCTCGTTTCCGTTTTTCTAACTGCTCCTCCCTCCGTCCCCTCTTTCCTTTTTTTCTAACTGCTCCTCCTTCTCCTCTTTCCTTTTTTCTAACTGTCTCCTTCCGTCCTCCTCTTTCCTTTTTTTCTAACTGCTCCTCTGTCCCCGCCTCTTTTCCTTTTTTCTAACTGCTCCTCCTACCTCTTTACCTTTTTCTAACTGCTCCCCTCCTTCTCCTCCTTTCCATTTTTCTCTAACTGCTCCTCCGTCCCCATCTTTCCTTTTTCTAACCTGATCCCTCTGTTCCTCCTTTCCTTTTTCCTTTTTTCTAAACTGCTCCTCCTCCTCCCCCTCCTTTTCCTTTTTTGTTCTAACTGCTCCTCCCTTCCCTCCTTCCTTTTTTCCTTTTTTCTAACTGCTTCTCCTCCGTCTCTTCTTTTCCTTTTCTAACTGCTCCTCCGTCCCCCTTTCCTTTTTCCTTTTCTAACTGATCCATGTTCTCCCTGTTTCCTTTTTCTAATTCTGCCTCCCCGTCCTCCTCCTTTCCTTTTTCCTTTTTCTAACTGCGTCCTCCATCCCCCTCTTTCCTTTTTCCTAACTGCTCCTTCCGTCCCCCGTCCCCTTGTTCCTTTTTCTAACTGCTCCTCTGTTCCCTCCTTTCCTTTTTCCTTTTTCTAACTGCTCCTCCGTCTCCTCTTTCCTTTTTAATAATTGATTCCCTCTGTCTCCACTGTTTCCTTTTTCTAACTGCTTCTCCGTCTCCTCTTTCCTTTTTGTTCTAACTGCTCCTCCGTCCCCCTTCCTTTCCTTTTTCATAACTGCTTCCTCTGTCCCCTGTTTGTTTCCTTTTCTAACTGCTCCTCTGCTCCTCCCGTCCCCTCTTTGTCCTTTTTCTAACTGATTCCTCTGTCTCCTGTTTTCCATTTTTTTAACTGCTTCTCTTCCTAGCTTCTCCGTCTTTTCCTTTTCTTTGAATTTTTCTAACTGCTCCTACCGTCCCCTTTTTCCCTTTTTCTAACCTGCTCCTCCGTCCCTCTTTCCTTTTTCCTAACTGCTCCTCTGTCTCCTCTTTCCTTTTTCTAACCTGCTTGCCTCCTCCGATCCCCTCTTTTCTTTTTCTAACTGCTTCCTCCGTCTCCTCTTTCCTTTTTCCTTTTTCTAACTTGCTCCTCTGTCCATCCTCTTTCCTTTTTCCTAAGAAACTTGCTCCTCCGTCTCCTTCTTTCCTTTTCCTTTTTCTAACCTGCTCCTCCGTCTCCTCTTTCCTTTTTATTCTATCTGCCCTCCTCCGTCTCCCTCCTTTTCCTTTTTCTAACTGCTCCTCCCGTCCCCATCTTTCCTTTTTCTAACTGCTCCTCTGTCTCCTCTTTCCCCTTTTCTAACTTTTGCTAACTGCTCCTCCGTCTCCTCTTTCCTTTCTTTCTAACTGATCCTCTGTTTCCTGTTTCCTTTTTTCTAACTGCTCCTCCCGTCCCCCCTCTATCCTTTCTCTACTGCTCCCTCTCTCGTCCTTTTTTCCTTTTTCCTAACTGCTCCTTTCCTCCCGTCTCCCTTTTTTCCTTTTTTCTAACTGCCTCCTCCGTCCCCTCTTTTCCTTATTCTAAACTGCTCATGCTCCTCCGTCCCCTTCTTTTCCTTTTTCTAACTGCTCCTCTTTCCTCCTTCTTTCCTTTTTCTCTAACTGCTCCTCCTTCCCCCTTTCTTTTTCCTTTTTCTAACTTGCCTACCTCTGTCCTCCTCTTTCCTTTTTCTAACTGCTCCTCCGTTCCTCCTCTTTTCCTTTTTCTAACTGGTCCCCTCCCGTCCCACCTCTTTCCTTTTTCCTAACTGCTCCCTCCGTTCTCCTCTTTCCTTTTTCTAACTGCTCCTCCATCCCTTCTTTTCTTATTTCTAACTGCTCCTCCGGTCCCCCTCTTTCCTTTTTCTTACTGCTCCTCCGTCCCCTCTTTTTCCTTTTTCTAAGACTGTTCCTCCGTCTCCTCTTTCCTTTTTCTAAACTGCTCCTCCGCTCCTCCCTTTCGCTTTTTTCTGACTGCGTCCTACCGTCTCCTCTTTCCTTTTTCTAACTGGCATCTCCGGCTAGTCTCTTTCCCCTTTTTCTAACTGCTCCTCTGTCCCCTCTTTCCCTTTTTCTAACTGCCTCCTCCGTCTGCTCTTTCCTTTTTGTTCTGACTTGCTCCTCTGTCTCCACTTTCCCTTTTGCTAACTGGCTCCTTCCGGTCCCCCCCACCCTTTTCCTTTTTCTAACTGCTTCTCCGTCCTCGTCTTTCCTCTTTCTAACTGCTCCCCTCCGTCCCCTCTTTCTTATTTCTAACTGCTTCCTCCGTCCCCCTCTTTCCTTTTTCTAACTTGCTATTCCGTCCCCTCTTTCCTTATTTCTAACTGCTCCTCCTTCCCCTCTTTTATTATTTCTAATCTGCTCCTCCGTCCCTGCTCCTTTTCCTTTTTTCTTAAGTGCTCCTCCTCCGTCCCCCTGTTTCTTATTTCTAACTGCTCCTTCCGTCCCCAACTTTCCTTTTTTGTTCTAACTGCTCCTCCGTCCCCTCTTTCTTATTTTCTAACTTGCTCCTCCGTCACTCTTTCCTTTTTTCTAAACTGCTCCTCTGTCCCCTGTTTTCCTTTTTTCTAACTGCTCCTCCGTTCTGCTCTTTCCTTTTTCTAACTGCTCCTCCGTCTTCCTCTTTCCTTTTTCTAACTGCTTCTTCCTCTCTCCGTCACCTGCTTTTCCTTTTTCTAACTGCTCCTGTCCGTCCCCTCCTTTCCTTTTTCTAACTGGGCTCCTCTGGTCCCCCTCTTTCCTTTCTAACTGCCTTCTCCGTCTCCTCTTCCCTTTTCCTAACTGCTCCTCCGTCCCCTCTTTCCTTTTTCTAACTGCTCCTCCGTCTGCTCTTTTATCCTTTTTTCTGACTGCTCCCCTATCCGTCCCCTCTTTCTTTTTTTCTAACTTGGCTCCTCCGTCCCGCCCTGGTTTCCATTTTCCTAACTCTCCTCCGTCCCCTCTTTCCTTTTTCTAACTGCTCCTCCGTCCTCCTCTTTCCTTTTTTCTAACTGGCTCCTCCGTTCTCCTCTTTTGTCCCTTTTTCTAACTGCTCCCTTCCGTCCCCCTTTCTTTTTCCTTTTTTCTAACTGCTCCTCCGTCTCCTTCTTTCCTTTTTCCTAACTGCTCCTCCGTCCCCTTTCCTTTGTTTTTCTAACTGCTCCTCCGTTCCAAACCTGTTTTCCTTTTTCTAACTGCTCCTTCCGTCCCCTCTTTCCTTTTTCTAACTGCTCCTCTGTCCTCCTCACTTTTTCCTTTTTTGTTTCTAACGTGCTCCTGCCGTCTCCTCTTTCCTTTTTCTAACTGCTCCCCGCCCGTCCCCCTTTCTTTTCCTTTTTCTAACTGCTCCTCTGCTCCTCCTTTCCTTTGTTTTTCTAACTTGCTCCTCCAATCTCCCTTTTCCTTTTTGTTTCTAACTGCTTCTCCATCTCCTTCTTTCCTTTTTTCTAACTGCTTCTCCGTCTCCTCTTTCCTTTTTCTAACTGCTCATCCATCTCCTCTTTCCTTTTTTCTAACTAGTACTCAAAAGAAAATAGAGTACTTAGAAGAACTAACCCAAATGAAAAGAAAATAGATATAATGAATATAAGTGAAACCTGGTATTCCCGAAGAGACTGGGAATGATATCAAATAAAAGGGTTCCAAACTTATAGATCAGATAGAAAAAACAATAGGAATCAAGGGGGAACCGCAATATATGGGAAAGACAAAAAACAAGGAAAAAATATATGAGAAATATAGTAACTCAGAATGTGAACTAATAGCGGTAGAATTTGAATCTGAAAAATTGATGAACATAGAATATATAGACCTCCTAATACTAAAGAGTTTGACTTAATAATTGAAAAATTGGATGATATAGTAGAAACCACAAGGACTGGACTATTCTCCTATCTGGTGACTTCAACTTTCCTTTCGTAGAATGGAAAGAACGAATAGGAGATTGTGGTTGTACTTATACATATAAAAAAGAGAGTAATAGTAGTGCAGAAGATAGAGGCAATTTGAAAAGCTATTAGATATGCTACTAGAATACAACATTCAACAAATAAATCACCTGCCAACAAGAAAGGAAAATACTTTAGACCTAGTATTTGTGAACGAGATGAATTATGTTAAAGAAATAATAGTTTATAATGCGAGTATTTCAGACCATAATGTCATAGAATTAACAGTTCATTCCAAAGCAAGTGAAAAATAGAGATAAGCAAGAAATGAAAAAGTGGGAAGGATATGGAAAATACAACTTCTACAGTAAAAATATAAAATGGTCAGAAATTAATGAAGAATTAAACAAAGATTGGGATAACATTTTCGTAAGTGATGACATAAGGGTAATACGGAGATATTATATAAAATATTGGAGATAATAGTGGAAAAATATATACCGAAGAAGAAAGTAAACATCATTCATGCATACCAAGAGACAGAAGAAATCTTGTTCCAGAAAATCAGAAAGTGGAAAAAGGTCTTGCAAAAGAAAAAAATGCATGGAAAGTTATAGAACTAAAAAGTAAGATAGAAAATGCAGAAAAAAAGATTATACAATCAAAAGAAAATGAAAAACGGGACTTGGAAGAAAAAACCCTATTAAATATCAAGCAAAACCCCAAACTATTATACTCATATGCGAAGAAGATGATAAAAGAAGAATAGAAATAGGCCCTCTGAAATTGAAGGGAGATTAACGAATGAAAAAAAGGAAATTTGCAACATACTGGCAGAACGATATAAGAGAGAATTCACCCCTAGAATAGATAATGAGATAATGATATAGAAGTAAGGGATGAAAATAGTGAATATTTAGCTGACATAGATATTAATGAGCTGATGATTGTGCAGGCTATTAATGAAATTAAAAATGGAGCTGCTGCAGGGCCTGATGGAATTCCTGTTATTTTGTTAAAGAAAGTAGTTCATTCTATCGCAAAGCCACTTGCAATATTATTAAGACAAAGTGTAGATACAGGCAAGATATATGATGAGCACAAATTAGCGTATATTACCCCTACTTTCAAAAGTGGATCAAGACTAGAGGCAAGTAATTATAGGCCTGTGAGTCTAACATCATCATATAGAAAGTGTATGAAACGGTAAGAAGAAAAAATATTATGAAACATTTAATAAAAAATAATTTGTTTAATAAAGGACAACATGGTTTCGTACCCCCGGAAAAAGTACACAAACCCAACTGTTAGTCCACCGTGAAAAACATATTCAAAAATATGAAAAGCGGAAATGAAACAGGATGTGGTTTATTTAGACTTTGCAAAAGCTTTTGATAAAGTAGACCATAATATATTAGCGAGAAATTAGAAAACACAATATCGTGGATAAAGTAGGAAGATGGTTAAAAGAATTTTTACACAACAGAAAACAGATAGTTATTGCAAACGACGAGAAATCGGATGAAGCCAAGGTAATATCCGGTGTGCCGCAAGGTACGGTGTTAGCTGCAATACTGTTTGTTATTATGATTGAAGACATAGACAATAATGTTAAGGATTCGGTAGTGAGTAGTTTCGCAGATGACACAAGAATAAGTAGAGAAATTACTTGTGATGAAGATAGGAACGCTCTACAAAGAGACCTTAACAAAGTATATGATTGGGCAGAGGTAAATAGGATGGTATTTAACTCTGATAAATTTGAATCAATAAATTATGGAGACAGAGAAAGAAAGCTATATGCATATAAGGGACCTAATAATGAGACCATCACAAATAAGGAAGCAGTTAAAGACCTTGGTGTGATGATGAATAGGAACATGTTATGCAATGATCAAATAGCAACTCTGTTGGCAAAATGTAAAGCAAAAATGGGAATGTTGTTACGGCACTTCAAAACAAGAAAAGCTGAACACATGATTATGCTTTATAAAACATATGTTCGTAGTCCACTTGAATATTGCAATATGATATGGTACCACACATCAAAAGGATATTGCACAAATAGAGAGTGTACAAAGGTCCTTTACAGCTAGAATAGAAGAAGTAAGGACCTAGACTACTGGGAAAGACTACAATTCTTAAAATTATATAGTCTGGAAAGGAGAAGAGAACGCTACATGATAATTCAGGCATGGAAACAGATAGAAGGAATAGCAGAAAATATCATGGAACTAAAAATATCAGAAAGAGCAAGCAGAGGTAGATTAATAGTGCCCAAAAATATACCAGGAAAAATAAGGAAAGCACACAGGACATTAATCCACTAGCACCAGCATCGATAATGCAGCGTCTATTCAATGCGTTGCCAGCTCATCTGAGGAATATATCAGGAGTGAGCGTAGATGTGTTTAAGGAATAAGCTCGACAAATATCTAAACTGCATCCCAGACACATCCAAGATTGGAAGATGCAAATATACGAAGATGTACTAGCACTCTCTGGTAGACATTAGAGGTGCCTCACACTGAGGGACCTGGGGCAACCCGAACAAGATGGAAGGTAAGGTAAGGTAAGGCTTCTCCGTCTCCTCTTCCCTTTTTCTAACTGCTCTCCATCCCCTCTTTCCTTTTTCTAACTGCTTCTCGTCTCCTCTTTTCCTTTTTTAACTGCTCCTCTTATCTCCTCTTTCTTTTTCTAACTGCTCCTCTGGTCTCCTCTTTTGTTTTCCTTTTTCTAACTGCTCCTCTGTCTCCTCTTTCCTTTTTCTAACTGCTCCTCCGTCTCCTCTTTCCTTTTTCTAACTGCTCCTCTGTCTCCTCTTTCCTTTTTCTAACTGCTTCTCCGTCTCCCCTTTTTCCTTTCTTTTTTCTTAACTGCTCCTCCATCCCCTCTTTCCTTTTTCTAACCTGCTCCTCCGTCTCCTCTTTCCTTTTTCTAACTGCTCCTCTGTCTTCTCTTTCCTTTTTCTAACTGCTCCTCTGTCCCCTCTTTCCTTTTTCTAACTGCTCCTCTGTCCCCTCTTTCCTTTTTCTAACTGCTCCTCTGTCCCCTCTTTCCTTTTTCTAACTGCTCCTCCGTCCCCTCTTTCCTTTTTCTAACTGCTCCTCCTTCCCCTCTTTCCTTTTTCTAACTGCTCCTCCGTCCCCTCTTTCCTTTTTCTTACTGCTCCTCCGTCCCCTCTTTCCTTTTTCTAACTGCTTCTCCGTCCCTTCTATCCTTTTTCTAACTGTTCCTCCGTCCCCTCTTTCTTTCCTTTTTCTAACTGCTCCTCTGTCTCCTCTTTCCTTTTTCTAACTGCTCCTCCGTCTCCTCTTTCCTTTTTCTAACTGCTTCTCCATCTCCTCTTTCCTTTTTGTAACTGCTTCTCCATCTCCTCTTTCCTTTTTCTAACTGCTCTCCGTCCCCTCTTTCCTTTTTCTACCTGCTCCTCCGTCCCCTCTTTCCTTTTTCTAACTGCTCCTCCGTCTCCTCTCTCCTTTTTCTAACTGCTCCTCTGTCTCCTCTTTCCTTTTTCTAACTGCTCCTCCGTCTCCTCTTTCCTTTTTCTAACTGCTCCTCCGACCCCTCTTTCCTTTTTTGTAACTGCTCCTCCGTCTCCTCTTTCCTTTTTCTAACTGCTTCTCCATCTCCTCTTTCCTTTTTGTAACTGCTCCTCCATCCCCTCTTTCCTTTTTCTAACTGCTCCTCCGTCCCCTCTTTCCTTTTTTTAACTGTTCCTCCGTCCCCTCTTTCCTTTTTCTAACTGCTCCTCCGTCCCCTCTTTCCTTTTTCTAACTGCTCCTCCGTCCCCTCTTTCCTTTTTCTAACTGCTCCTCCGTCTCCTCTTTCCTTTTTTTAACTGCTTCTCCGTCTCCCCTTTCCTTTTTCTAACTGCTCCTCTGTCTCCTCTTTCCTTTTTCTAACTGCTCCTCCGTCTCCTCTTTCCTTTTTCTAACTGCTCCTCCGTCCCCTCTTTCCTTTTTCTAACTGCTCTTCCGTCTCCTCTTTCCTTTTTCTAACTGATCCTCTGTCTCCTCTTTCCTTTTTCTAACTGCTCCTCCGTCCCCTCTTTCCTTTTTCTAACTGCTCCTCCTTCTCCTCTTTCCTTTTTCTAACTGCTCCTCCGTCTCCTCTTTCCTTTTTCTAACTGCTCCTCTGTCCCCTCTTTCCTTTTTCTAACTGCTCCTCCTCCTCTTTCCTTTTTCTAACTGCTCCTCCTTCTCCTCTTTCCTTTTTCTAACTGCTCCTCCGTCCCCTCTTTCCTTTTTCTAACTGATCCTCTGTCTCCTCTTTCCTTTTTCTAACTGCTCCTCCGTCCCCTCTTTCCTTTTTCTAACTGCTCCTCCTCTCCTCTTTCCTTTTTCTAACTGCTCCTCCGTCTCTTCTTTCCTTTTTCTAACTGCTCCTCCGTCCCCTCTTTCCTTTTTCTAACTGATCATCTGTCTCCTGTTTCCTTTTTCTAACTGCTCCTCCGTCTCCTCTTTCCTTTTTCTAACTGCTCCTCCATCCCCTCTTTCCTTTTTCTAACTGCTCCTCCGTCCCCTCTTTCCTTTTTCTAACTGCTCCTCTGTCTCCTCTTTCCTTTTTCTAACTGCTCCTCCGTCTCCTCTTTCCTTTTTCTAATTGATCCTCTGTCTCCTGTTTCCTTTTTCTAACTGCTTCTCCGTCTCCTCTTTCCTTTTTCTAACTGCTCCAACTGCCCCTCCTCCGTACCCTCTTTCCTTTTTCTAACTGCCTCCTCCTGTCCCCTCCTTCTTTCCTTTTTCTAACTGCTCCTCTGCTCCTCCGTTCCCCTTTCCTTTTTCTTCCTTTTTAAGAACTGATCCTCCTGTTCCTGTTTCCCCCTTTTTTTAAACGCTTTCCCTTTTTCCGTCTCCTAATTTCCTTTTTCTAACTGCTCCCTTCCGGTCCTTTGTCCTTTTTCTTTTAAAAACCTTTTTTGCCTCCTCCGTCCCCTCTTCCTTTTTCTAACTGCTCCTCCTGTCTTTCCTTTTTTCTTTCCTTTTTCTAACTGCTCCTCCGTCCCCTCCTTTCCTTTTTCTACCTAGCTTCCTTTTCCGTCTCCTGTTTCCTTTTCCTAACCTGCTCCTCCTGTTCCTTTCCTTTTGTCCTTTTTCTAACTGCTCCTCCGTCTCCATCCTTGCCTTTTCTAAACCTTGCTTTCCTCCGTTTTTCTCCTCTTTCCTTTTTCTAATCTGCTCCTCAGTCCTACTCCTTTCCTTTTTTCTAAACTGCTCCCCTCCGGTTTCCCCTTTTTCCTTTCCTTTTTCTAACTGCTCCTCTGTCTCCTCTTTCCTTTTTCTAACTGCTCCTCCGTCTCCTCTTTCCTTTCTCTAACTGATCCTCTGTTTCCTGTTTCCTTTTTCTAACTGCTCCTCCGTCCCCTCTATCCTTTCTCTAACTGCTCCTCTCTCTCCTTTTTCCTTTTTCTAACTGCTCCTCCGTCTCCTTTCTTTTTCCCTTTTCTAACTGCTCCTCCAGTCCCCTCTTTCCTTATTTCTAAACTGCTGCCTCCGTCCCCTCTTTCCTTTTTCTAACTGCTCCTTTCTTTCCTCCTTTCCTTTTTCCTGTTTCTAACTGCTCCTCCGTCCCCTCTTTCCTTTTTCTAACTGCTCCTCTTTGTTCTCCTCTTTCCTTTTTCTAAACTGCTCCTACCGTCTCCTCTTTCCCTTTTTCTAAACTGTCCTCCGTCACCCTCTTTTCCTTTTTCTAAACTGCTCCTCCGTCTTCCTCCTTTCCTTTTTCTAACTGCTCCTCCATCCCACCCTTCTTTCTTAGTTCTAACTGTCCCTCCGTCCCCTCTTTTTCCTTTTTTCTAACTGCTTCCTCCGTCCACTCTTTCCTTTTTCTAACTGTTCCTTACCGTCTCCTCTTTCCTTTTTCTAACTGCTCCCCTCCGTTCCTTCCTTTCCTTTTCCTTTTTCTGACTGCTCCATCCGTCTCCTCTTTCCTTTTTCTAACTGCTCCTTCCGTCTGGCTCTTTTCCTTTTTCTAACTGCTCCTCTGTCCCCACTTCTTTACCTTTTTTCTTAAAACTGCTCCTCCGTCTGCCCGTTCCTTTTCCTTGTTTGACTGCTCCTCTGTCTCCACTTTTCCTTTTTCTAACTGCTCCTCCTCCGTCCCCCCCTTTCCTTTTTCTAACTGCTTCTCCGTCTCGTCTTTCCTCTTTCTAACTGCTCCTCCGTCCCCTCTTTCTTATTTCTAACTGCTCCTCCGTCCCCTCTTTCCTTTTTCTAACTGCTATTCCGTCCCCTCTTTCTTATTTCTAACTGCTCCTCCTTCCCTCTTTATTATTTCTAACTGCTCCTCCTGCTCTGCTCTTTCCTTTTTCTAAGTGCTCCTCCGTCCCCTCTTTCTTATTTCTACTGCTCCTCCGTCCCCACTTTCCTTTTTCTAACTGCTCCTCCGTCCCCTCTTCTTATTTCTAACTGCTCCTCGTCCACTCTTTCCTTTTTCTAACTGCTCCTCTGTCCCTGTTTCCTTTTTCTAACGCTCCTCCGTCTGCTCTTTCCTTTTTTTAACCTGCTCCCTCCGTTCTCATCTTTTTGGTTCTGTCCCCTTTTTAAACTGCTCCTCCTGTCCCCACCTCTTTCCTTTTTCTAACTGCTCCTCCGTCCCCTTCTTTCCTTTTCTAACTGGATTCCTCTGGTCCCCTTTTCTTTTTCCTTTTTCTAAACTGCTCCTCCGTCCCCTCCTTTTTCTTTTCTCCGAAACTGCTCCTCCGTCCCCCATCTGGTCCTCTAACTGCTTTCCTCCGTCTCTTTTCCTCCTGTTTTCCTAACTGCTCCTCCGTCCCCTCTTTCCTTTTTCTTTTTCTTTTTAACTGCTCCTCCGTCTGTTTCCTTTTCCTTAACCTTTTTGTCCTACTGTGTCCCCTCTTTCCTTTTTCTAACTGCTCCTCCGTCCCCTTTTCCTTTTATAACTGACCCCGTCCTCCTCTTCCTTTTTCTAACGGCTCCCCTGCGTTTCCTTTTCCCTCTCTTTCTTTTTCTAACTTTGCTCCTCCGTCTTCCTCTTTCCTTTTCTAACTGCTCCTCAGTCCCCTCTTCCTTTTTCTAACTGCTCCCCACTTCAGGTTCCACTTTTGTTCCTTTTTCTTAATGCCTCGTCCCCTCCTTTCCTTTTTCTAAACTGCTCCTTCTGTGCTCTCTGTTCCTTTTTCTAACCCCTTGACTTTCCTTTTTACGTCTCCTAAGTTCCTTTTTCTAACTGCTCCCCGTCCCCTCTTTCCTTTTATAACTGGCCCCTCCTTCCTTTTTGTTTTCCTCTTTCCTTTTCTAACTGCCTCCCTCCGTCTCCTCTTTCCTTTTTCTAATGCTTCTTTCAATTTTTCCTCTTTCCGGTTTTCTAACTGCCTTCCTCCGTCCTCCTCTTTCCTTTTTTCTAACTGCTTCCATTTCCTACTCTTTCCTTTTTCTAACTGCTTCTCCCGTGCTCCTCTTTCCTTTGTTCTAAATGTCCTCCATTCCCCCATCGTCCTTTTTATAATGCTTCTCCGTCCCTCTTTCGGTTTTAATGCTCTATATCTCCGATTTTCCTTATTCTAACTGCTCCTCGTCTCATATCTTTCCTTTTTCTAACTGACTCTGTCCTCCTTCTTTCCCTTTTTGCTAAACTGACTCCTCCGTATCCTCCTTTCCTTTTCTAACTAATCCTCTGTCCCCTCCTTTCCTTTTTTCTTTTAAAATTAAATGCTTCTCCGTTCCCCTTGCCCCTTTCTTTCTAACTGCTCCCCGTCCCTTTCCCTTTTTCTAACTGCTCCCCGGTCTCCTCCTTTCCTTGTTCTAAACTGCTCCCTCGTACTTCTTTCCTTTTTTCAGTTTTCTAAATGCTCCTCTGGTTTTCCCCCCCCCCCTTTTTTCCCTTCCTTTTTTCCTTTTTCTAATGCTCCCCTCTTTGTCCCCTTTTTCTTTCTTTTGCTAATGCTCCTCTGGTCCCCTCTTTCCTTTTTCTAACTGCCCTCCGTCCCTCTTGCCTGTGTTCTAACTTTTTTGTTCCTTTTTCCGCCCCTCTTCCTTTTTCTAACTGGCCTCTGTCCCTTCTTTCCTTTTTCTTTTAACTGTTCCTCCGTATTCCTTTTTCTTTCCTTTTCTAACTGCTTCCTCTGTCTACCTCTTTCCCTTTTTCTTAACTTGCCTTTTTCCTCCGTCCCCCTTTCCTTTTTCTAAAGGCCTCCGCCTCCCTCTCCTTTTTATAACTGCTACTCCGTCCCCTCCCTGCCTTTTTCCCTTACTTTTGCCTCCGTCTCTCTCTCCTTTTCTAAATGCCTCCTCTGTCTCGCTTTGCCTTTTTATAAATGACCGCCTCCGTCTTTCCTTTTTCTTCCCTTTTTAATAACTGCTCCTCCGACCCCTCCTTTCCTTTTTGTAACTGCTCCTCCGTTTTCGCTTTTCCTTTCCTTTTTACTAATGCTTTCCTCCATTCCTCTTTTCTGTTTGTAACTGCTCCTCCATCCATCTTTCCTTTTTCTAACTGATCCTCCGGTCCCCTTCCTTTCCTTTCTTCAACTGCTCCTCCATCCCTCTTTCCTTTCTAATGCTCCCTTTTTTCCATTTTTCCCCTCTTTCCTTTTCTTAACTGCTTCTCCATCTCCCTCTTCCTTTCTAACTGCTCCTCAGTCCCCCTCTTTGTCCTTTTTCCTCAACTGCTCCTCGTCCCCTCTCCTTTTCTAAACTGCTCCTCCATCCCTTTTCCTTTCCTTTTTCTAACTGCCTCCTCCGTCCCCTCTTCCTTTTCTAACTGCTCCCCTCCGTTTCCCCTTTCTTTCCTTTCCAACTGCCTCCTCCAATTCCCTCTTCCTTTTGTAACTGCCTCCTCCGTCCCCTCTTTCCTTTTTATTCCAACTGCTCCTCAATCCCCTCTTTTCCTATGCATTCCTAAACATGCCTCCTCGTCCCCTCCTTCCTTTCCTTTTCCTAACTGGCTTCCTCCAATTCCCCTCTTCTCGCCTTTTTCCCTAACTTGCTCCTTTTTCCGTTTTTCCCTCTTCTTTCCTAACGTGACTCCTTCCTAACTGCTCCTCCGTCCCTCTCTCCTAAGCCACATTTTCCTTTTTAACTGGCTCCTCCAATCCCCTCTTTCCTTTTTCCAACTGCTCTCGTCCCCTCTTTCCTTTCCTAACTGGCCCCTCTTTTCCGTTTTTCCCCTCTTTCCTTTTCTAACTGCTTCCTCCGTCCCTCCTTTTCCTTCTTTTCCAACTGTCCTCCGGTCCCCCTTTCCTTTCTAACCTGCTTTCCTTTTCCGTCCCTCTTTCCTCGAACCTTTCTAACTGCTCCTCTGTCTCCTCCTTCTTTTTCTAACTGCCCTCCCGTCTTTCCTCTTTCTTTTTCTAACTTGTCCTTCCGTCTCCTCTTTTCCCCTTTTCTAACGCTCCTCCGTCCCCTCTTTTCCGTTTGTTTCGTAGACTTGCTCCTCCTTCTCCTTTCCTTTTTCTAACTGCTCCTCGTCTCCTCTTTCCTTTTCTAACTGCTTTCGCGCGTCCCCTCTTTCCTTTTTCTAACTGATCCTCTGTCTCCTCTTTCCTTTTTCTAACTGCTCTTCCGTCCCCTCTCCTCTACTCTCCTCCTTTTTGTTCTCCTCTTTCCTTTTTCTAACTGCTCCTCCGTCTCCTCCTTTCTTTTTCCTAACTGCTCCAAACCGTTCCCCTTTTTTCTTTCTTTTCTAACTGCTCCTCTGTCTCCCTCTTTCCTTTTTCCTAACCTTGCCTCCTCCGTCCCTCCTTTCCTTTTTCTTTTCTAACGCTTCTCCAATCTCCTCTTTCCTTTTTCTAACTGCTTCTTCCTTCCGTCCTCCTTTTTCCTTTTTCCTTTTTCTAACTGCTCTTCCATCTCTCCTCTTTCCTTTTTCTAAAACTGCTTCCCCTCCGTTTCCTTTTTCCTCTTTTCCTTTTCTAACTTGCTCTCCATCCCCTCTTTCCTTTTTCTAACTTGCTTCCTCCGTCTCTCCTTTCTTTTTAACTTGCTCCTCTATCTCCTCTTCCTTTTTCTAACTGCTCCCTCCCTGTTTCTTTTTTTCCTCTTTCCTTTTTCTAACTGCTTCCTCCGGTCCTCCTTTCCTTTTTCCTTTTTCTAACTGCTCCTCCGTCTCCTCTTTCCTTTTTCTAACTACTCCTCTGTCCCTCTTTCTTTTTCTAACTGCTTCTTCTCCCGTCTCTCTCCCCTTTCCTTTTCTAACTGCTCCTCGTCCCCTCTTTTCCTTTTTCTAACCTGCTCCTCCGTCTCCTCTTTTTCCTTTTTCTAACTGTCTCCTCTGTCTTCTCTTTCCTTTTTCTAACTGCTCCTCTGATCCCCTCTTTCCTTTTCTAACGCTCCTCTGTCCCCTCTTTCCTTTGGCTAACTCTCCTCTGTCCCCTCTTTTCCTTTTCTAACGGCGCCATCCGTCCCTCTTTCCTTTTTCTAACTGTTTTCCTCGTCCCCCTCTTTCCGTTTTCTAACTGTTTCCTCTGTCCCCTCTTTCCTTTTTCTTTCTAACTGTTCTTCCTCCCGTCTCCCTTGTCCTTTTTCTACTGCTCATCCGTCTCCTCTTTCCTTTCTAACTGCTCCTCCGTCCCCTCTTTCCTTTTTCTAACTGCTAACTGCTCCTCCTTCACCTCTTCCTTTTTCTAACTGCTCCTCCGTCCCTCCTTTCTTTTTCTTACTGCTCCTCCGTCTCCTCTCTCCTTTTTCTAACTGCTTCCTCTGTCTCTCTTTCCTTTTTCTAACTGCTCCTTCCGTCTCTCCTCTTTCCCCTTTTTCTAAATGCTCCTCCGACCCCTCTTTCCTTTTTTGTAACTGCTACCTCCGTCCTCCTCTTTCCTTTTTCTAACTGCTTCTCCATCTCCTCTTTCTTTTTGTAAACTGCTCCTCCACTCCCCTCTTTCCTTTTTCTAACTGCTCCTCTCCTCCGTCCCTCTTCCTTTTTTTAAACTGTTCCTCTCCGTCCCCTCTTTCCCTTTTTCTAACTGCTCCTCTTCCGTCCCCTCTTTCCTTTTTCTAACTGCTCCTCTGTCTCCTCTTTCCTTTTTCTAACTGCTCCTCCGTCTCCTCTTTCCTTTTTCTAACTGCTCCTCCGTCTCCTCTTTCCTTTTTCTAACTGCTCCTCCGTCTCCTCTTTCCTTTTTCTAACTGCTCTCCATCTCCTCTTTCCTTTTGAACCTGTCCTCCATCTCCTTTCCTCTAACTGCTCCTCCTTTCCCCTCTTTTTCCTTTTTTAACTGTTCTCCGTCTCTCCTTTCTTTTTTCTAACTGCTCCTTCCCTCTCCGTCCCAATCTTAACTCCTAAACTGCTCCTCCGTCTCCCTTTTTCCTTTTTCTAACTGCTCCTCCTCCCTCCTTTCCTTTTTCCTTTTTTTAACTGCTCTTTCCTCCTTTCCCCTTTTTCCTTTTTTCTAAACTGCTCCCTCTGTTCCTCCGGTCTCCCCTAACTGCTCCTCCGCTCCCGTTCTCCTCTAACTGCTCCTCCGTCTTTCCTTTTTCTCTAACCTGCTCCTCAACGTCTCCTCTTTCCTTTTTTCTAACTGATCCTCCTCTGTCCTCACCACTTTGCTTTTTCTAACCTGCTCCTTCCCCGTCCCCCCCTTTCCTTTTTCCTTTTTCTTAACGGCTGTCCTTCCTCCGTCCCCTTTTTTCCCTTTTTTCCTAACTGCTCCCGTCCGTCCCCTCTTTCCTTTTCTAACTGCTCCTCTGTCCCCTCCTTTTCCTTTTTCTAATAACTGCTCCTCCGTCCCCTCTTTCCTTTTTTGTTCTAACTGCTTCCTCCTTCTCCTTCCTCCTTTCTTTTGTTTTCTAACTGGCTCCTCCTGTCCCCTCCTTTTCCTTTTTCCTTTTTAACTGAATCCTCTGTCTGTCTTATCTTTTTTCTAACCTGCTCCTCCCTCTCCTCTTTTTCCTTTTTCTAACTTGCTCCTCCTGTCTCCTGTTTGCCTTTTTCCTAATCTGCTTCCTCCGGTCTCCTCTTTTCTTTTTCTAACTGGCTCCTCCGTCCCCTCTTTCCTTTTTCTACTGCCTTCCTCCGGTTCTCCTCTTTCCTTTTTCTAACTGCTCCCTCCTGCCCTCCGTCCGCCTCTTTCCTTTTTCCTAATCTGCTCCTCGTGTCCTCTTTCCTTTTTGTTTCTTTTTTTAAACTGCTTCCTCCGTCCCCTCTTTCCTTTTTCTTAAGTGCTTCCTGCCTTCCCCCTCCGTCCCCCTTTTTTTCCGTTTTTCCTTTTTAACTGCTCCTCCGTCCCATCCTTTGCCTTTTTTCCTAACCTGTCTCTCCTTCTTCCTTTTTCCCTTTTTCTAACTGCTCCTCCGTCCCCCTCTTTCCTTTTTCTAACTGCTTCTCCTGTCTTCCTGTTTCTTTTTCTAACTTGCGCCTCCTCCTCCGTCCTCCTCTTTCCTTTTTTCCTAACTGCCCTCCGTTCCTCCCCTCTTTCCTTTTTTCTAACTGCTTCCTCCGTTCCCCTCTTTTCCTTTTTCTATCTGCTCCTCCTGTCTCCTCTTTCCTTTTTATCTAACTGCTCCTCCTTCTCCCTCTTTCCTTTTTTCTAACTTGCTCCTCCTTGTCTTTCCCATGTTTCCTTTTTCTTTTTCTCTGCTTCTCCGTCTCCTTCTTTTTCCTTTTTCTAATCTGCTCCTCCGTCCGTCCCTCTTTCCGTTTTTCTTCAACTGCTCCTCCTGTCCCCTCCTTTCCTTTTTCCTTTTTCTAACTGCTCCTCCTTGCTCCTCCGTTTCCCTTCTTTAACCTTTTTTGCTCCTAACCTGATCCTCTTGGCTTTCCTTTTGTTGTCCTTTTTTAACTGCTTCCTTCCGTCCCCTCCTTTCTTTTTCCTTTTTCTAACTGGCTCCATCTTTCCGTCCCTGTTTCCTTTTCCCTAACTTGCTCCTCCGTCCCCTCCTTTCCTTTTTCCTTTTGTATAAAAACTGGGGCTCCTCCTGTCCCCTCCTTTTTCCTTTTTTTCTAACTGCTTCCTCCGTCCCCTCTTTCCTTTTTCTAACTGGCTTTCCTCCGTCTCCTCTTTCCTTTTTTTCTAACTGCTCCATCCTGTCTCCTCTTTCCTTTTTTTCTATTGCTCCTCCTGTGCTCCCTGTTTCCTTTTTTCTAACTGCGTCCTCCGTCTCCTCTTTTCCTTTTCTAATCTGCTCCTACCGTCCCCTCCTTTCCTTTTGCCTTTTTATTCTAACTGCTCCTCCTGTCCCCCTCCTTTCCTTTTTCCTTTTTCTAACTGCTCCTCTGTCTCCTCCGTTTCCCTTTTTCTTTTAACCTTTGTCTACCTGATCCGTCTGTCTTTCCTTTGTTTCCCTTTTTTAACTGCTTCCTCCGTGTTTCCTGTTTCCTTTTTTCTAACTGCTCCTGCCTCCTTCCCCTCTCGTCCTTTCTTTTTCCTTTTTCTAACTGCTCCATCCGTCCCGCTCTTTCCTTTTTCCTTTTTAACCTTTTTGCCTCAACCTCTGTCCCTTTTTCCTTTCCCTAACTGCTCCTCCGTTCCCCTTTCCTTTTTCCTTTTTCTAACTGCTTCTCCGTACCCTCCTTTCTTTTTCTTTTAACTGCTCCTCTGTCTCCCTCTTTCCTTTTTCTAACTTTTTGCTCCTCCGTCTCCTCTTCCTTTTTCTACTGTCTCCTTTTCCTGTTTCCTTTTTCTAAACTGCTCCTCCGTCTCCCTCTTTAATCTCCTCCTTAACGCTCCTCTCTCCCTCTTTTTCTTTTTCTAACTCTCCTCCGTCTCCTCTTTCCTTTTCTAACTGCTCCTCGCCGGTTTCCCCTTTTCTTTCCCTTTTCCCTAACTGCTCCTCTCCCCTCTTTTCCTTTTTCTAACTGCTCTCCGTCTCCTCTTTCCTTTTTTCTAACCTGCTCCTCCGGCCCCTCTTTCTCTAACTGTCCTCTTTTCCTTTTTCCTGTCCTCTAACTGTCCTCCCCCTCTCCTTTTTTCCCTTTGATCTCTGCTCTCTGTCTCCTCTTTCCTTTTCCTAACTAACTTGCTCCTCCGTTCCCTCTTTCCTTTTTCTAACTGCTCCTCCGTCCCCTCTTTCCTTTTTTCTCTCTAACTGCTCCTCCGTCCCCTCTTTCCTATTTTTAACTGCTCCTCCGTCCCATCTTTCCTTTTTCTAACTACTTCTCCGGCCTGCCGCCCCCCCCCCCCACCCCCCCCTTCCCCCACAGATACCCACCCCCACACCATCCAGGTTGCGTGATACAGCATCCTTTCATCTCTCCGTCTTCAGTCTCTGCTTCCACCTCCGTATCATCTCTCTGAAGTTGTAAAATCACCGGTTTGCTACAGTCGCCTTATGTTTACTGCATAGAGGATAACAAGGCTTCAAAATGTGTAGCCCATTGAGCTCAATACAGATTATTTAATGGTAAGCTGATTTGGCCTTGCACTTTGTGGGCAGGATTTCCAATGATTGCTGCATTTGGGTATTCGAGCCCAACTTTTAATCAAACACTTATTTTAGTTTTGCATCGTTTTACATGGAAAAAAGGTATATTTGAGTGTGTTATGTATGAACAGTAGGTATTTTCTTCATAAATAAGTGGCATTCTGAAGAAATAAGAATTAATCTCCACAACAAATTTGACGGCGGTCAAAGAGGACTGTCATATTTTACTTCTCGGCGCGTCACTACCATTAAATGACGGATAGGAAAAAAAACTTAGGAGAATTGTAACCATTGAATGACGGACAGAAAAAACTTAAGAGAATTGTAACCATTAAATGACAGGTAGAGAAAGAGAATTGTTACCATTAAATGACAGGTAGAGAAAGAGAATTGTAACCATTAAATGACAGGTAGAGAAAGAAAATTGTAATCATTAAATGACAGTCAGAGAAAGTGAATTGTAACCATTAAATGATAAACAGAGAAAAACTTAAGGGAATTGTAACCATAGAATGACGGACAGAAAAAACTTAACAGAATTGTAACCATTGAATTACGGGCAAAAAAAAAAAAATAAAAAAAAAAATAAAAACATGATAATTGTAACAGTGCGTTAGTTTTATGCTTTCAGAATCTTGTAATTGTTGTTAATGTGTATTTTTAGAATTTACAATTCTCAAGTTTTACTGAAGTTCAAGAACGTTTATATGCTGGAACTCTGTGAATTCCCAACATAACAATCGAGATTTTTTTGGAGGAATAAAGGAGCCATTTTCATGTTAAAGATATGATATGCTTCATAGCTCCCATCAAGCCGTGTAAAATCCCTTCAGATTTTTCCAGGAATCTTCAGTTTCCGTAAAAAAAATTTCCCGTTTTTCCCATTTATCAACAGACAAATAAGGGGAAAAGTACTTTGAAGCGTTAAGGAAATTATATTTCTAAACCCAACATTGGGACGTTTCCCTACGAGGAACACATTTGCGTGCTAGTCGATTATCTCTGCGCTGATAAACATAGACATTAATGTGTTTATTAACTGACCCTCTCAAGATAATTAATTTTTTGGGATAAGTCAGGCCAAAGATGGGTCTTTCTTGTCATGAGAATGATCTCGGCTCGGCTGATGCTCTCAAAAATTAGTCCTTAGTCTTGTGTAGGTCACTAGCTGAATGAGACTGGCAAAGTATTATGAAATTCTCTTCGTCTAAAACGTCGCGCGCGCACACACGCGTAAAAGTGTAGACATACTCACCTTGGTGGAGGTATTATTATTTTTTTTTTTCAATAAGCAACAACAACAAAAATACTTAAGGTTGGCAAATCAAGCCTTCTTAGAACATAAGTCAGCTTGAGAGGAGAGACTGTATTACATAAAATCATGTTAAAAAACAAATAATTATGTTATTTTTGTGTGGACTATTTTTTGATGTCGTAGTTTCCGTTTATTTTTAATTATCATTGTATTAAACGCCTCAGTGGCATGGTCGGTATGGTCTTGGCATACCACCTCAGTGGGCGTAGGTAGGTATGGTGTTGGCGTACCACCTCGGTGGCCGCGAGTTCGATTCTCGGACATTCCATTGAGGTGTGAGAGATGTGTATATCTGGTGATAGAAGTTCACTCTCGACGTGGTTCGGAAGTTGCGTAAAGCCGTTGGTCCTGTTGCTGAATGACCACTGGTTCCATGCGACATAAAAAAAAAAAAAAAACTATCATTTTATTTTTGTGAGCAGCAGCAACGCCTCGCCATTACACCAGGAAATAAGACTAGTCCGTCTCGGCAGAAGCATCGCAGAAAGCGAGGAGGAAGGATCAAAGCAAATCTTGCTTGGGCCGCAGAAAGCGACCCAAATGATTATGCTGGCACCGAGGAAAGGAAAGTGACGCAAGCACAGCCACAAGTTCCTTGGGTAGTAAATGTTTGCCTTAAGGATGAGATGAGCGTCTCCTTAAAAGCAGAGATTACCTCTTTCATATACGCCACATCAAGATTAGTGTCGTCTGGGGCTTTGAATGTTTTCACGGCAAAGGAGATTACGGCGTTTTTACCAAAAAGGAAAATGTTGGAGTATTTATTCAACCGAGGGTTTTGCTTCGCAAAAGCACACGTGTCTTTGAGCTGGAAATAAATGCTCTTTAAAAGCAGGTGTAGGGAAGGACCATCTTTATTCCGCCCACTGAAAAAGTTGGAGTCGTCTTTTCATATGTGAAATTTCGTGACTAAGATTTTTTTTTTTTTTTTCAAAAATGCTGTGGACGCGCACACGCTGCTGAACAACGCCTTTCTTCTTTATAGGAAGGCAGTTGTCGTGGAAGGTTCATCTCATCACTATTGAAAAAAAAATCTTACTCTCCACCTTTTCCTAACTCTTGATTCATAGTGCAACTGCTTTGAGGTTTTCCTCCTGTTACACTTTTCAAACCTTGTACTGTCAGTTTCCGTTTCAGCGCTGAATGACCTCGTACGTCCCAGTGCTTGACCTTAGTTCTAATTCAATTTCCGCCTACAATTACAATAGTTTAGTGAGGAAAATTTCTAAGATGAATTACCTCCCATCCCCTTTTGCAGGGAGAATATAATATCGTGCATTAACTAATGGTAACATTGTATGCGATAAAGGTATCAATACTTATAGCATTAAAGTTATAAAATTAGACACTTTCGTGAACTTTCATTTAATTAGGTATCAGGGTGATAAATTAGAAATAACTGGAAAAGGGTGGCTCTTTTGGATATAATAAAGTAATGGCGTGAAGGAAAGACGTGGAAAGAGAGAGAGAGAGAGAGAGAGAGAGAGAGAGAGAGAGAGAGGAAACACACCCTGCATCTTTCTGTGTCGTTCACCTTCATCTTTTGCTCTCTTTGTCTTGTGTTACTTGTGTTATTGTATTTTATTTTAAGATATTGTTGGCTTCCTGCACATTCCATGTCGCTCATTTTATGTGTTCTTGGGAGAGCTAATTGGGTGTTATTGTTCTTTAGTTCCCTGTCTTTGTCTTTTATCTAAATTTGTCTGTGTAGATAATGTGTGTCGAAAGCTAGCAGTTTAATTGATACTAAAATAAAAGTCGTATGTATATTTTAATGTTTTAGGCACGTGCATGCAGTAATACTATATATATATATATATATATATGTATATATATATATATATATATATATATATATATATATACATATATATGTATATATATATATATATATATATATATATATATATATATATATATATATATGTGTGTGTTGTGTTGTGTGTTTGTGTGTGTGTGTGTGGTGTAGATTTTATTTCTTTTAATCTTGCATTAGAGTGAAAAAGGATGGCTTAGATACAAGATTACTTTAATGATATGGTTTGATCCTTATAAAATGAGAGAGAGAGAGAGAGAGAGAGAGAGAGAGTTACCTCGATATCTTATGTACCTTATACCTTAGCGACGCAGGTGCCATCTCTGAAGGCAGTGAGATATTTCTAATGAAGATGACATAAATCATATAAATGAGCAGATTTAGAGGCTTAACAGATCTCCGATGTTCATCATCGACTTAACGCCTTAGAGCCAGATTTCTCGAAGGTCATAACCTTAACATATGAGATGGAGATATCAGCTGCTAGGGCAGCCGGAAGGTGTGGGCCTTAGTTCAAATTTCAATGCTCTGTACCTCATTCAGACAAAAAAAATAAGTATCTTGTTTTGAGTTATTGTAGTCTAGTGGTGCCACAGCAACTATACTAATCGGATCCTGAATACTAACAGGTATTGTTTATAGAAGTTATGAAGCAGAACAACTTTCCAAGAAGGAAAATTTAAACAACCCCCCGCCCCCAATTCTCGAATTAGATATTGTGGTGAAGAAAACTGTTAGAAGTCTTTCACTACTAATAGCAGGTTATTGAAGTTTTACAGCCTATATAAGCAACAATTTAGGTCAATTTCATGTACTGAGTTCTCTTGATTAATTGACTATAAATGCTAATTGTTTAACATTTATACTCTCTCTCTCTCTCTCTTCTCTCTCTCTCTCTCTCTCTCTCTCTCTCTCTCTCTCTCTCTCCTGGGGGCCTAGAGACATAAACCTGTCGTTTTGGCTTGCGAGTCACATTCCAAGCTGACTAATTAGCATAGCGAGGTCCCTAAATCTGTAACTGCTTATGAAGAGCTTTGCATGGCAACGTTAATTTGCCCGTATATGTACCGAGTATGACGTCAGTAACCTAATTAGCGTTTCGTAATGTATTTCAGATGTGTTGAAGTTCCCACATATCTGATATCCGGTCTTTTAAACTGCTTAGAACAAATTTCCATGGCAGGGTGAGTTAACTAAAGTTTACGCGTAAAGTGAATATAATCGACTTATTGGGATGTGAAATCAAGTTGCGAATGAATTCCTTGGGAACAGATACAAGAATTTCTTTTATTTCGTTGTTAAGTCCCACGCATTTTCCTTAGGCCCTTTAATATTTATTTATTTATTTATTCATTTTTTGCCAGGGCTACATAATGGTAATAGGTTACAGGTCATACTAGAGTTTCCATTAGTACGTACCGTTTTTTCTGTGCGTCGTGGCGTGTTTGTAGTGAGTAAATATTTCTGAAATCCCTTCGAATTTCTGAGGGTAGTATAGACTTTATTATTACCATTATGTAAACCTAACTCATCACTCAAATCAGGTCTTAAAAAATTTAACTTAGAGAGTCCGTATTATTGTAGAACCTTTTTTTCGTCCAGATGTTGACAGCTGCCACTTAGGAAGGTCAGAACTTTGATGAAAAGTCTGAAAGGGAAAATATGTCACTCAAGGAAAATGTTTGATTGTTCTAGATGGGTCGAATGTGTGAGCTCAAAGACACGCGCGCATCTATTTGTCTGTGTATGTTTGTCACTATAGTAGATTCACATCAACCGTGCATTTGATGTCTAGGCCAGTCCATTACGACGCTGTTGATAAGCCAATATATATATATCTATATATATATATATAATATATATATAGTATATATATATATATATATATATATATATATATATATATATATATATTATATATATATATATATATATATATATATATATATATATATATATATATATATATATATATATATATATATATATATAAAACCAGTGGCTCCCAGAATAATGCAGAATGGTCAAGACAAATCCCATACACTAAAGCCGGCCTCACACTAGGCATTTTTTTCTCGAGCAGCGAGCCGTTGCTGCCGATAATTAAAAACCGGGAGCTTTTAGCTCGAGATTTTAGCTTCCCGGCAGAACTGGAAGCAGCCAGCACGAGCCGCGAGCCACGGCTTAGTGTAAGACAAGCAAAGTGGCTGCTGCTGATAGGACGTACTCTCAGACCTTTGGCTTCTCTTCTCCTGAGCCGCTCTCGAACCCACAAACGTTTTTTGTTACTCTTGCATTCACGTAAGTTTCGAGAAATACACACTGCAGCACATCTTGCAACAGTCCGACAATTTCTGGGCACCATGATGATATCAGCTGATCAGTTTTGTTTACTTTTTCCTACGGCTCCTCGAAACCACGAGTTCCTAGTGTGACGATACAACACTTATGCTCGCGATCATCGCCTGGATGCTGGCCAAAACCGCGAGCGAGAAATGACTAGTGTGATACCAGCTTAAGTGTGACATTCCCATGTACCATTGTGCACTCTAGCACTTTCGTCACTTCAGATCTCTGTATTTCTTACCCTTTTGATTCTTCTTACACTCCGAGTGGTTCAGCAGACAAGTTCCGCATATGTTCTTTTATTCCCCCCATTAGCATCCATACTTCAGTTGCATGCAGGAGGTTTGGCTGAACAATCCTTTCATGCATTCATATATATATGATATATTATATATATATAAATATTATATATAGATATATATATATATATATATATATATATATTATATATATATATATATATATATGGATATAAATCCAGTAAAATGTTAGAATATCCTGGAACATTTTGGATCATTTTATCGCCAATATAACTGTTATTCTCTAAAAGCAAAAAGTAAAACTTGCTAGATGACAAAGGACAAAATGGAACCAAGGGAACAAGGGAACAAAGTCAGTTAGCTGTCTTTAGGGAACAAATAAAATGCTCGACAGAGAAAAAGACGCGAAGCCAACGGCATTTAAAAATACTGATTCAAAAGCAACTCGAGAAAGGCGAAGAGTACAAAAGAATGAAATTGAACGACGAAGAAAAAAAGAATCTAGGTGAAAACTTTAGTCAAAGGTCTCTCTTTCTCTCTCTCTTTTACTTTTGCAAAGAATGCAAGTAAAAAATGTTATGAGAGTGGGCAACTGTTCCTTAATATTCAACATCCATAAGAGCCCCCTTTTACTGCATTTTGTGTCATGCCAGCGCGGTGACCTTGTCACACGAGAAGACATTAGAAATTATGAGTTATAATGGTAATACTGCAATCCATAAAACTTTACGAGCAATATATCGAATTTTATATTTGTTTGTTTGGGGGGTTATAATAGGACATCCCAATAAACCACAAAATATCACCAGCATCAAGTAGCTAGTATATAGCATTGTTGTTATTACCACTGGGAAAAACAGAAATCCATTTCAGACAATACCAACTTCAATAAACTCTGTCGTAACTGTAGGCGGAAATGAAGTGAGGCGAGGTGAATATAGAATTTAGGCCAAGGGCCAAGCACTGGGACCGATGAGGCCATTCAGCACTGAAATGGAAACCGACAGTAAAAAGGTTTGATATAGGTGTAACGGAGGAAAAAACTCAAAGCAGTTGCACTATGAAGCAATTGTTAGAAGAGGGTGGAGAGTAAGATGAAAGAAAGAGATTATAAAAGGAGGTACAATAAAAGGGACGAGTTGCAGCTAGGGGCCGAAGGAGCGCTGTAAAGAACCTTAAGTGATGCGGGGTTCCTCGCTTTATGCGACGCTTATGGACTTGTCAGTTATTACTGCGTTTAACGGCGAGACACTGCTGCTGCTCGCAAAATAATACAGGTATAATAAATAAATGTACATTAAAGGAATTAGGAAATAAAGCACAAGAAAACATCCATACAAATAAATTTGTTGATATAATGAAAGTCTAAAAGGAACCATCCTCTTTATTGGAGCGTTTTACAACATCCCATTTTTTCAACTGTCATATGCAGTTCATTCTTTAAATAAACAGTAACAACAACACGTTTATACTAATTTCGTGCTAGTATATTTGAATGCTATAGTAGTATGAATTATATACGTTCTGTACTAATAAGGATAAGAGAATGATTTCTTTTAGACTATCATTACTATTTTTCCTCCTTTTAGATCATCACTATTACTTTTAAAGTAAGGGATACGAAACACAGCATTATACAGAGAGAGAGAGAGAGAGAGAGAGAGAGAGAGAGAGAGCGAGAGAGAGAGAGAGAGAGATAATAGCCAATGAATAAAAGAATAAATCTGAAATCTTTTCTTGAGCCTTCAACTTAATTAAATAGTACCGATCCAATCAACGCATAACTTGGATAAAACGAAAAAAAATCGATTGTACAACGATAAAGCTATCAAATTCCAATTACCATTTTAAATCGGTTTCTGACGTCACCTTAAATACCGTAATGGATCGCCAACATCCTTACTTTGGTCTGGACTTTTCTATCCAGATTTTTATTTTACAAGACTCCTTCTGACCCAATAAACAGCCTCTCACATTACCACATCTACAGCCTCGAGATTTCCCTTGGTTACGAGTAAAAATTTTAGAACTGCAAAAGAAAGACAAATATCGAAAGGTCTCAAGATGGAGGAAGATGCTGCGAAGGGTATAGGAGATGACCGGGAGCTGGAGCTCTATAAAGGAAAAGTAAGTGGAGGCTTACGGAGGAGAGGGAGGGTGGAGGAGGAGGAGGAGGAGGAAGAGGCGGAGGGTATTTAAGGAGAACGGATTACCCACGTCATCTGGAATATTATGACACATCACCGCCTGACATTGTTTCCGGGCCAACTTCTACCATTTCTCCGCCTGATTCATGACCCATTCATTTACTAAAACGGATTATTATTCTTTGTGTCTTCTTTCCTTCTCGCTCAGTTAAGGTATCTGCCCAAGATTTGCTCTCTCTCTCTCTCTCTCTCTCTCTCTCTAATGAATCGGAGTAAAACCGAAAGAACTGACTCTTCCCCCTCCCCCTGACTTACGAATGGTACAAAAGACTCTGCAAAGAGTCCGTGATTGCTTGCTTAAAATAATTATGATTTCATAGTCTATATTGCAAATCTGAATCCCTCATAAAAAATCATTATGCTTCATCGTGACTAAACGTTCACAAAGTAAACATTTCAGTGAAATCATTATCTCAGTTTCCTGTGCCTTTTGTATTGTAAAGACATAATTATCTCACATATTAGAAGCCATTTGATATGTTTTAACCTTTCAAATTGCCTAATTGAACAGCCGACTGGTTTCAGGGCAAAAAGGTCAGTTCATATAGCCGAAGCGGCTGCTGCTTTGTATGATAAATATATCACGGAAATAAATTATACGAGACTGCCTTCGCTGGTAAGGTTCAATGTCGCGAATTTCCGGTAACTTTATATCCCCAATATTTTGATATTCACGGAAACCCTAATTACCGAAGGATTAATCGGATAGAAATATAATAAACCCTCTTCTATCAGCCAGCACACGCCAACGCTGCCTCCCGCTCTCAAAACCGCCGGAAATTTCTCGTTATTTCGGGCCTGTGTGACCTTTGCAATATGAGTTTGAATTGAATGGAATATAGAATTTAGGCCTAAGGCCAAGCACTGGGACCTATGATGTCATTCAGCGCTGAAATGAAAATTGACAGTAAAAGGTTTGAAAGGTGTAAAGGGAGGAAAACCTCAAAGCAGTTGCACCATGAATCAAGTGTTAGGAGAGGGTGGAGAGTAAGTTGGACGAAAGAGAATATGAAAGGAGGTACAGTAAAAGGAACGAAAGTGGTTGCAGCTTGGGGCCGAAGGCACACTGCAAAGAAACTTAAGTCATGCCTACAGTGCACCGCATGAGGTCCACTGACGGCACTATCCCCCCTACGGAGCTTTGCAATATGAGGTTTACGAAAAGAACGTAGGGGAAAAGAAAACCAATGGCGCTACATGATAAACAGGAATATCACAGTCATCATTGTCGTTCTTGCTGCCTGTCTCGAGAAAAGGGGGGAAAAACAATCCTCATAAATAAGATTGATCTGCAAATTCAATCAACGAATGAAACAATGGGACTGACAAAACGGTGAAAACCCGCCATCACACAGATCAGAGAGATGCTTCCCGATCAGACTTAGCAAAGAATCAAGTTAAACCAAACGGAAGGAAATACGTAAGTCAAAACAGGCTTCCCTTCACACAAAACAACGTATATCACGTAAGCAAAGTTTTTTTTTTTTTATTATACATTCTGATTATCATCCGTGTCTTTGTTTGTATGGTGCTTTTACGTTTGCATGGAACCAGTTGGTTATTCAGCAACGGGACCAACGCCTTTACGTGACTTCCGAACCACGCCAAGAGTGAACTTCTATCACCAGAAATACACCCATCTCTTACTCCTCAATGGAATGGCCGAGAAATCGAACCCGCGACCACCGAGGTGGGGGACGCTAATACCATACCAATCACACCGCTGAGGCGCTATCATCCGTGTTTTTCCATACGTGTCTTTCTGGAACCATTACTAGAATATTCTGGATTTTTTCTACATACATGAAGACAGGGATAGTTAGGCCCATGACCAAGCGATGGGACCTATGAGGTTATTCAGCGCTGAAATGGAAACAGATAGCAAAAAGGGTGAAAGGCGTAACAGGAGGAAAACCTGGAAGTTGCACTACGAATCATTTGTTAGAAGAGGGTAGAAATTAGATTGGAAGAAAGAGAAGAATGTGAACGAGGTACAGTAAAAAGCCCAGAATGAAAGTAGTTGCAGATAGGGGCCGAAGGGGCGCTGCAAAGAACCTTAAGCAATGCCTACAGTGCGGCCCCTTGAGGTGCACTGACAACATTAACCCACTACGGGGGAAATTGTCTTCAGAACCGAGCGATACATCTGCTGCCTCCATCTTTTGTTCCGATAATAGGAAAAATGATTTGCAAAAGTAGAGACTTCCTGTGAAGTTAATGGAATTCTCAGTCACCAACGACCGATAGAAAAGTAATTCGAACGACCAGAGCTAAACAAGTGTAATTACATTAAAATGTCCTTGTATATCTCCCTGAGTCCATTTACGTCTCAAAATGAAGCATGCGATAATGAATTTCTCATTGAATCCAATTACTGGCGCCACAGCAAAAGACTATAATGGAAGAGAGAGAATTTTTAGGGGAACGCAAATGTCAGAGATCTCCATGAAAAGGAAATACTACTTCATGAAAATATCACTCCCCTTTTCCATTCAACACAGTTAAGAAAAAGATTGAATGCCTGCTGACGTTTACTGCCGGTGGATTTCACGCAGTTTTCTTACTTGAACTACATTTATAAGTGTTTCCTTCACTTTGGAAATTCGAATCCAGTTAGAAAAAAAGATTCTGTCTCCTCAGTTCTATTCCAACAATGGTTCAGGCTCCAAGGAGTAAAATGCCCCCCACGGTCCAAGAACACAATAATTCTGTGAATGCATCTCCACTCCCCGAGCACCCTATCCCACCCCCCTTAAAAATAAATGCACACAAACATGCACTTACACAAGCAGATAAACCAAATCCGCAGCAAAGATAAGGGCTCCCCGGTGCTTGGTTTCTCGTATGAGGAGGAAACGTTAACTAAAAGGAAGCGGCAGAGGAACTTTTAAATTTTATGCCTGAAATCTCGAAAACGAAACAAAGAAAGCCAAGAAATAAAAAAATAAATAATTGCATACAAAAGGGAGGCTGCTCTTTTAAACGGGAAACTAGGATGATAGCGATTATAGTTAAAACATCTTGGAACTTCATCTTCTGCTATGATATTTCATGG
>NC_061093.1:42126528-42134028 GCF_015104395.2 Macrobrachium nipponense
CCATGAAATATCATAGCAGAAGGATGATGTTTTAACTATAATCGCTATCATCCTAGTTTCCCGTTTAAAAGAGCAGCCTCCCTTTTGTATGCAATTATTTATTTTTTATTTCTTGGCTTTGTTTTGTTTCGTTTCGTTTTCGAGATTTCAGGCATAAAAATTTAAAAGTTTCCTCTGTCGCTTCCTTTTAGTTAACGTTTCCGTTTCCTCCTCACACGAGAAACCCAAGCACATCCGGGGAGCCCTTATCTTTGCCTGCGAATTGATTGATTTATCTGACTTGTGTAAGTGTATGTTTGTGCTGAGGAGACAGAAACTCTCTCTCTCTCTCTCTCACCCGCCCCCCACCCCCCTCTTTTTTATTAACTGGATTCGAATTTCCAAAGTGAAGGAAACACTTATAAATGTAGTTCAAGTAAGAAAACTGCGTGGAAATCCTTCGGCAGTAAACGTCAGCAGGCAGTCAATCTTTTTCTTAACTGTGTTGAATGCAAAAGGGGAGTGATATTTTCATGAAGTAGTATTTCCTTTTCATGGAGATCTCTGACATTTGCGTTCCCCTAAAAATTCTCTCTCTTCCATTATAGTCTTTGCTGTGGCGCCAGTAATTGGATTCAATGAGAAATTCATTATCGCATGCTTCATTTTGAGACGTAAATGGACTCGGGAGATATGACAAGGACATTTTAATGTAATTACACTTGTTTAGCTCTGGTCGTTCAATTACTTTTCTATCGGTCGTTGGTGACTGAGAATTCCATTAACTTCACAGGAAGTCTCTACTTTTGCAATCATTTTTCCTATTATTCGGAAAAGATGGAGGCAGCAGATGTATCGCTCGGTTCTGAAGACAATTTCCCCCGTAGTGGGTTAATGTTGTCAGTGCACCTCAAGGGGCCGCACTGTAGGCATTGCTTAAGGTTCTTTGCAGCGCCCCTTCGGCCCCTATCTGCAACTACTTTCATTCCTTTTTACTGTACCTCCGTTCACATTCTCTTTCTTCCATCTTAATTTCTACCCTCTTCTAACAAATGATTCGTAGTGCAACTTCCAGGTTTTCCTCCTGTTACGCCTTTCAACCCTTTTTGCTATCTGTTTCCATTTCAGCGCTGAATAACCTCATAGGTCCCATCGCTTGGTCATGGGCCTAACTATCCCTGTCTTCATGTATGTAGAAAAAATCCAGAATATTCTAGTAATTGTTCCAGAAAGACACGTATGGAAAAACACGGATGATAGCGCCTCAGCGGTGTGATTGGTATGGTATTAGCGTCCCACCTCGGTGGTCGCGGGTTCGATTCTCGGCCATTCCATTGAGGAGTAAGAGATGTGTATTTCTGGTGATAGAAGTTCACTCTTGGCGTGGTTCGGAAGTCACGTAAAGGCGTTGGTCCCGTTGCTGAATAACCACTGGTTCCATGCAACGTAAAAGCACCATACAAACAAAGACACGGATGATAATCAGAATGTATAATAAAAAAAAAAAACTTTGCTTACGTGATATACGTTGTTTTGTGTGAAGGGAAGCCTGTTTTGACTTACGTATTTCCTTCCGTTTGGTTTAACTTGATTCTTTGCTAAGTCTGAGCGGGAAGCATCTCTCTCTGTCCTGTGTGACGGCGGGTTTTCACTGTTTTGTCAGTCCCATTGTTTCATTCGTTGATTGAATTTGCAGATCAATCTGATTTATGAGGATTGTTTTTCCCCCCTTTTCTCGAGATAGGCAGCAAGAACGACAATGATGACTGTGATATTCCTGTTTATCAAATGTAGCGCCATTGGTTTTTTTTTTTTTTTTCCTACGCTCCTTTCGTAAACCTCATATTGCAAAGCCTCGTAGGGGGGATAGTGCCGTCAGTGGACCTCATGCGGTGCACTGTAGGCATGACTTAAGTTTCTTTGCAGTGTGCCTTCGGCCCCAAGCTGCAACCACTTTCGTTCCTTTTACTGTACCTCCTTTCATAATCTCTTTCGTCCAACTTACTCTCCACCCTCTCCTAACACTTGATTCATGGTGCAACTGCTTTGAGGTTTTCCTTCTTTTACACCTTTCAAACCTTTTACTGTCAATTTTCATTTCAGCGCTGAATGACATCATAGGTCCCAGTGCTTGGCCTTACGCCTAAACTCTATATTCCATTCAATTCAAACTCATATTGCAAAGGTCACATAGGCCCGAATATTGCAAAGGTCACACAGGCCCGAAATAACGAGAAATTTCCGGCGGTTTTGAGAACAGGAGGCAGCGTTGGCGTGTGCTGGCTGATAGAAGAGCGTTTATTATATTTCTATCCGATTAATCCTTCGGTAATTAGGGTTTCCGTGAATATCAAAATATTGGGGATATACAGTTAGCGGAAATTCGCGACATTGAACCTTACCAGCGAAGGCAGTCTCGTATAATTTATTTCCGTGATATATTTATCGTACAAAGCAGCAGCAGCATCGCCTGTGGACTGACCTTTTTGCCCTGAAACCAGTCGGCTGTTCAATTAGGCAGTTTGAAAGGTTAAAACATGTCAAATGGTTTCTAATATGTGAGATAATTATGTCTTTACAATACAAAAAGGCACAGAAAACTGATATAATGAATTTCACTGAAACGTTTTCTTTGTGAACGTTTAGTCATGATTAGGCATAATGTTTTTTTTATGGGGGGGATTCAGATTTGCAATATAGATTATGAAATTATTTTAAGCAATCATTCACGGACTCTTTGCAGAGTCTTTTGTACCATTCGTAGTCAGGGGGAGAGTCATTCTTTCGGTTTTACTCCGATTCATTAAGAGAGAGAGAGAGAGAGAGAGAGACCAAATCTTGGTCAGATACCTTAACTGAGCGAGAAGGAAAGAAGACAAAGAATAATAATCCCTTTTAATAAATGAATGGGTCATGAATCAGGCGGAGAAATGGTAAAAGTTGGTCCAAATGTCAGGCAGGTGATGTGTCATAATATTCCAGATGACGTGGGTAATCCATTCTCCTTAAATACCCTCCGCCTCTTCCTCCTCCTCCTCCCCCACCCTATCTCTCTTCCGTAAGCCTCCACTTAGTTACTTTTCCTTTATAGAGCTCCAGCTCCCGGTCATCTCCTATACCCTTAGCAGCATCTTCCTCCATCTCGAGACCTTTCGATATTTGTCTCTTTTTTTTGCAGTTCCAAAATTTTTACTCGTAACCAAGGGAAATCTCGAGGCTGTAGATGTGGTAATGTGAGAGGCTGTTCATTGGGTCAGCTGGAACTTAAAACAAGAAGGAAGTCTTGTAAAATCTGGATAGGAAAGTGCAGGAAGTGAGGATGTTGGCGATCCATTACAGTATTTAGGGTGACGTCAGAAACCGATTTAAAATGGTAATTGGAATTTGAGGAATTTGATAGCTTTATCGTTGTACAATCGATTTTTTTTTCGTTTTATCCAAGTTATGCGTTGATTGGATTGGTACTATTTAATTAAGTTGAAGGCTCAAGAAAAGCTTTCAGATTTATTCTTTTATTCATTGGCTATTACCTCTCTTTCTCTCACTATCGGTAGGATGCTGTGTTTCGTATCCCTTACTTTAAAAGTAATAGTGATGATCTAAAAGGAGGAAAAATAGTAGTGATAGTCTAAAAGAAATCATTCTCTTGTCCTTATTAGTGTTTTGCAGCATCCCATTTTATAACTGCCAAATCCAGTTCATTCTTTAAATAATCACTAACAACAGAACGTATATAATTCATACTGCTATAGCATTCAAATATACCTGCACGATTTAGTATAAACGTGTTGTTGTTACTGTTTATTTAAAGAATGAACTGCATATGACAGTTGAAAAATGGGATGTTGTAAAACGCTCCAATAAAGAGGATGATTCCTTTTAGACTCTCATTATATCAACAAATTTATTTGTATGGACGTTTTCTTGTGCTTTATTTCCTAATTCCTGTATATTTTGTGAGCAGCAGCAGCAGCGTCTCGCCGTTAAAAACAGAAATAAGAGAAGTCCATAAGCGTCGCATAAAGCGAGGAACCCCGCATTACTTAAGGTTCTTTACAGCGCTCCTTCGGCCCCTAGCTGCAACCCCTCTCGTCCCTTTTATTGTACCTCCTTTTATAATCTCTTTCTTTCATCTTACTCTCCACCCTCTCCTAACAATTGCTTCATAGTGCAACTGCTTTGAGGTTTTCCTCCTGTTACACCTTTCAACCCTTTTACTGTCGGTTTCCATTTCAGCGCTGAATGGCCTCATCTGTCCCGGTGCTTGGCCTTTGACCTAAATTCTATATTCACCTCGCCTCACTTCATTTCCGCCTACAGTTACGACAGAGTTTAATGAAGTTGGTATTGTCTGAAATGGATTTCTGTTTTTCCCAGTGGTAATAACAGCGATGCTATATACTAGCTACTTGTTGCTGGTGATATTTTATGGTTCATTGTGATGTCCTAGTATAACCCCAAAAACAAACAAATATAAAATTCGATATATTGCTCGTAAACATTTATGGATTGCACTATTACCAATATAACTCATAATTTCTAATGTCTTCTCGTGTGACAAGGTCACCATGCTGGCATGACACAAAATGCAGTAAAAGGGGGCTCTTATGGATGTTGAATATTAACGAACAGTTACCCACTCTCATAACATTTTGTACTTGCATTCTTTGCAAAAGTAAAAGAGAGAGAGAGAGAAAGACCTTTGACTAAAGTTTTCACCTTGATTCTTTTTTTTTCGTCGTTCATTTTCATTCTTTTGTACTCTTCGCCTTTCTCGAGTTGCTTTTGTATCTGTATTTTTAAACGCCGTTGGCTTCGCGTCTTTTTCTCTGTCGAGCTTTTTATTTCTTCCCTAAAGACAGCTAACTGAGTTGGTCCCCTCGTTCTCTTGGTTCCATTTTGTCCTTTGTCATCTAGCAAGTTTTACTTTATGCTGGTAGAGAATAACAGTTTTATTGGCGATAAAATTATCCAAAATGCTCCAAGATATTCTAACATTTTACTGGATTTATATGTATATATACACACACACACACACACACACACACACACACATATATATATATATATATATATATATATATATATATATATATATATATATATATATATAATATATATATATATATATATATATATATATATATATATATATATATATATATATATATATATGAGAATGCATGAAAGGATTGTTCAGCCAACCCTTCTGCATGTTACTGAAGTATGGATGCTAATGGGGAATAAAAGAACATGTGCAGAACTTGTCTGCTGAACCACTCGGAGTGTAAGAAGAATCAAAAGAGTAAGAAATACAGAGATCTGAAGTGACGAAAGTGCTAGAGTGCATAATGGTACATGGGAATGTCACACTTAAGCTGGTATCACACTAGTCATTTCCTGCTCGCGGTTTTGGCCAGCATCCAGGCGATGCTCGCGAGCAAAAATGTTGTATCGTCACACTAGGAACTCGTGGTTTCGAGGAGCCGTAGGAAAAAGTAAACAAAACTGATCCGCAGATATCATCATGGCGCCCAGAAATTGTCGGACTGTTGCAAGATGTGCTGCAGTGGTGTATTTATCGGAAACTTACGTGAATGCAAGAGTAACAAAAAACGTTTGTGGGTTCGAGAGTGCTCAGGAGAAGAGAAGCCAAAGGTCTGAGAGTACGTCCTATCAGCAGCAGCCATCTTGCTTGTCTACACCAGAGTCAAAGTAACAGGGTCTGCTCAACTCGGCAGGGGGGGCGGAGCTCATACTGGGACGTCAGAAGAGTAACACGACTTACGCTTCTCCATTGAATTACTTAAAGAAGCTTTAGTTTTTATACATTTAATCCATATTGCATGGTTTTTTTGATAAAATCTGATAAAACCTGTAAAGAGGTAACATGCTTGACTTTTTTAATAACCATTCAAAGTATATAGGGTCTACTTAACTCGGCAGTGGGGGCGGAGCTAATACTGTGACGTCACAAGAGTAACACTCGTGTTTCTCCACTGAATTTCTTAAAGAACCCTTTGTTTTTATACATATAATCCATGTCGCGTGGTGTTTTTCATAAAATCTTGATGATAAAATCTGTAGAGGTCACATGTTTGATTTTTTTAATACCCATTCTCTCATTTAGTCACCAAACCTTGTTTTATTGCACAAAATATACCAGTTTGAACACACATAGCTACTCCAGCTTTCTTCTTATGTTTATTCTTTACTTATTTATTTACTTACCTATATACTGGTTTGCTGTATTCTCTTCAAGTCCATTTCTTTTAACATGACAACTCTCTCTCTCTCTCTCTCTCTCTCTCTCTCTCTCTTCTCCTCTCTTTTCAGGTAGTAATATTATCATGATTTTAAATAATTCTTAAGAAATGTATTTAGTTCTGTCACTCTGTTCATACCTCACTTTGAAAAGCAACTTTTTTTATGATAAAGGTTAGAATGATAGATTAATTCTATTTTCCTAATCTTATTGTGAATAGTTATTGTTATGCAATAAATACAAAGAAAATGTGGATACAGGCAGTGTAAAAAATGGCAGTTGCATTTGCACGACTTGGCCACAAAAAAGAAAACAATATCAAAAGTATCAGAATTACATCATATACGATATAAGGTATCAAAGGAATAAATGATGAAGAAAATGATACAGGGAACACATTTCCCGCAAATTTCTCATTAGCACTTCATATCACATAAATATACTTCCGAATACATAAGTTTACATATTACACAAACTGTATACATAAAGGTATTAATGATGCATGCCTCAAACGATTATAATATTTTCGAAAAAAAAGTACAAAAAGGTATTCGTCAGTCTGGATGGATGTATCTGATGACGTTTCACAAGGGGCGGGGCTAGATTTCAGTTCTCCCATGAACGCTTAATTTTTTATAATTTTTGCGTGCGTAGATAATATTTTCTGTGCGCGATTATGGATTTGAAAATAATTGTAATTGTAATGTGTTATATACCAATTGAAAGGGCATTCTTTGTACTTTTACATGGTATGTGGCAAAACGTAATAAGATGAAAAATTATGTAAGAAAAATGTGGTAAATATTTACATAAAATTTAAAAATTCTGGTCCGTCTTTAACCTAGAATTCCTCGAAAATTTCTGCGAATAGCTATCAATTTTATTTATGCATTATATAGTAAATTTTATCAGCTTTCTAATCCATTTTTTAGTTTCTTTCTATCATCATCCCTTAGTCAGCTAGGCTACGAAACGTGAATGTATGTAGGTTGACGGATGAAGTAATTGCACATTTTTGTGTGCGTAGATAATTTTTTCTGTGCGCGCTTATGGATTTGAAAGTCATCGTAATTGTAATGTGCTATATATCATTTGAAAGAGCATTCTTTGTACTTTAACGTAGTATATGGCAACATGCAATAAAAGGAAAATTTATATAAAAAAACGCCATCGCAAAAATAGTTATATGAAAATGTTATCGTAAGTATAGTTTCATAAAGATATGGTCTTTTGTAACTGATGACGTTTCACAAGGG
>NC_061093.1:42136528-42146528 GCF_015104395.2 Macrobrachium nipponense
GCGAGAATTTAATAATAAGTAATGTAAGAAATACATAGAAAAATTTGGATTCTGTTCCGCATAGTTTTTAATGCACAAAAGATTTCAGCCCTGAGTTATTCTTTAACTTCTGTGGCTTTACAGTCAGATATTGGTTTCCTTTTCCAGTTGATGAAGTAGGTTGTGTTCTCACTAAAAATAAAAAAAAATGAATTTCCTTCTATACTGTAACAAGTTGGGTAACCTGAAAAATTAAGTTTATTCCTGTTTATATCCCCATGTACGTGTTTGTTTTCGATAGCTTATTCTGTTTACGAAAAGGTTTCATAATATGGAATTGGATTTATATAACAGAATTCAATCATATAACGTTTTCGAGCAGATGACATTTTCATGTATTGCTTACTGATGCTTATTGTTTTCCTCAGATGTTTGTGATCCAACTTTTGTTTATACCATTGTTCTTTGATGCAGATATATACAGCACACAAACACATACTGTATATATAAATATATATATATATATTATATGAATAATTATCACATCGAACCGTGATCCATTTATATATCAATTCAAGCTACAAATGTCCTTTAATATCTAAATTCACTTTACCTTTACTCCCAAATGATATATTTTCATATATGTACCGAAGGGGAATTTTTTAGTTGATAACAATTTCGTCCCCCCATGGGATCGAACCACCGTCCAAGTGGACGGGGACGAAATCAGGACAGTCAGTGACGCTGTTGGCTGATTGGATAGCGTCACTGACTGTCCTGATTTCGTCCCCGTCCACTTGGACGGTGGTTCGATCCCATGGGGGGACGAAATTGTTATCAACTAAAAAATTCCCCTTCGGTACATATATGAAAATATATCATTTGGGAGGTAAAGTGAATTTAGATATTAAAGGACATTTGTAGCTTGAATTGATATATATATATATATATATATATATATATATATATATATATATATATATATATAGATATATTTATATTATATATTTATGAACTTTATCACTTAAAGAATTGTTCTGTGCATTAATACAATTAATAACAGGACATCATTTAAACTGGCTGATATGTGGTGGCGATATTTATTCAGGAAAAGTTAAAGCTTTCTAGGAACAAACATATTAATATAGCGCTACCGCGGATAACCAGACGATGAGAACTTTTTTAGTCCTTGAAGGCTTGTAACTTTTCCGGGATAAATATCCCTACTAGATACCATCCAGTTTAAATAAGAACCTGTTATTTTTTGTGTGTATGTGTACGTGCGTATGAGACATTTCGCAGTGTCAGTTATAGAAGTACATGTTTCGATTATGGACTATAATTTGAGATGCAATGTATATACATTCTATTTCGTGTTTATTTCATTAAAAGTTTTTGTTTATTATGACTTGATTATCAGCAGTATTTCGGTCAATGTCATTTCATTTTTTTTTTCAGGCGCAAAGACATGGTGTCACCAGTTGGGGAAAGATAAGGTAAGTAAGGCAATCTCACCTTCTTCCATTCAGCGTCTCTCCTTTGGATGACCTCATCTACTTCAATCTCGCTCAAGTCTTCTGTTTCTCTTTCATCCAATTTGCCGAGGCTTTGACCTTAACGAACCTAACAAGATCGACGCTTTTTCCTGTTATACAAAACGCAAATGGACACTCACACAAAATGTTTCCATTTGTTTCTTTCCGTCTTGCAGTTGGGTTGTTTTTGTTGCCTGGAGGAATATGAAAATAGAGCTGATGTACGACTCATGCTTTACTAATTATGTCTTTGTATTTTTCAAAGGAATGTGGGTAGATCTCTTGTTATTAAATTCAGCTCATCTCTATGTGGTATTCGATAGGCATGTTCCGTCTTCATTGCATGTCATATTGCTTGGGAATTTTGTTTGTCAATATTGATATTATTCAAGGAGATAAAACCATTATACAGACATTCATGCATTCCTTTTAAAAAGGTCATAAATGCTATGCGAGGCTGAGCTAGTTCTGTCGTTCCTTGTTTTGCTCAACGAATTGGTGCTCGAAGCCATTTTTTCATTCGATTCATCCTTTAAGATAAGGGGTTCCGAAGCTGTTCAATGTGACCCCCAATTAAATAATTATATATGTATATATATATATATATATATATATATATATATACTTAAAACAATTATTATTTATCATTTAATTTGTTTTTTCTCACAATGAGACTTCTAGTAACTGTTACTCTACCAAACATTGAATTTAACGTGATACTTGGTACCCACTGCTTTGATGCTGTGTACACCCATTCCCCGGGGGTACCTCAGCGACCCTACCGACCTCATGACTTGTCTGTGACCCCACAAAATGAGCATTCCGACCTCACTTGGGGTCCCGACCCCTGATTTGGGAACCCCTGCAGTTTAGATGGTCGTTGACCCTTCGATTCTATGTTACTCTTTTCTTCAGGACAATATGTTTAGTAGTTATCTTTCTTCGGTATACTTGTTCTTTGTGTACATCCTTGTTTTATCATTTTTGTATCTGTAATTCAAGGAAATAATTAGTAGTAAGTTTCGTAAATTGTGGGAATAGACTCTTTCTGAGATTCTCAGTTTGTAGTGAATTGAGAACTTTCATGTAAATTTCATTATTTATGAAAGGCGTTACAAGCTTAGGTGTCCAGGTCCTCATGAATTACAAAATTCTCCATAGACTGTTGTGTTGGTAACCGAGTCCTGATTTCCTTTGCTTTCCTTGACATATTTACAGTAATCTGAAATTAATTTTAACCTAAAAGGGAAGCATATCAAATTCACCACGCACATTCGAATCATTTCGGTAATCGGAATCAGCCAAGGGGTCCTCAGAGCTTTCCTGAATTGGCTATTAAAAACTGGATGATGGTGCTTCGTAATTCACTTCGTAACTGATATACTCAGAAATGTTAGGCTTCTTTCCGCCTTCCACCTTCATAGTGGAAAACCCTTTTGTTCTTGAAGTAACGCCGCAGCTATACTAACTGGGTTAGATCATAATTGCACAATTTTCTTAAGAATAAACGACCGCTGTAGTCAAGAACTTCGCGTGATTTTGAGAGGTTTACACCAAAGGCTTTTTATTTATTTATTTATTTTTTTTTTTTTTAAGGTTAACTCACAAATGGAAACTTGTTACCTTGTTACCAGTGTGAAAGTTCAGACTGTTCTTAAATTCAATATGGATAGCGGATACCAGTCAGTTATTTGAGAGAGAGAGAGAGAGAGAGAGAGAGAGAGAAATGGTACATTATAGTTCAAATATGTTTCATCAGTATCAGTATATATATATATATATATATATATATATATATATATATATATATATATATATATATATATATATATTTATTTATTTTTTTCATTTTTACATTTGTTTGTTAAACTAAATTTTTTCTTAGGAATGTTTCATGGCATTGTTGTTCATTGCTTAAGAATATTGTAATCTGGTGGTAGCCAAAGTTTTAGTGCAAATGCATTCGGTTTTCGGTAAGTTTTAGCTGAGAGTAAGAGAAAGCAGGGCGTGGTTTTGATTGTGTTTGTGAATCCTTTCCTGTGGCGGCTCTCGCTGAATGAGAAGTACCTACAGGCAGAGTCTTGAAGGACTTTTGATGATATTTAAGTAGTTTGCTCACGTCTGCTTCTTTACAGGCCTCGCGGAGCCTTCCAAAATGAAGCTCGGCCGCGAACTTTACACTTTCCTTTGTTTTTTGTTTATTCCAATTTTTTCCTTCGTTTTAGCTTGTTCCAATTTTTAAATTTGTTTTTGTTTATTCCAATTTTTTTCATTTGTTTTGTTTATTCCAATTTTTTCTTTTGTTTTTATTTATTCCAATTTTTTACTTTGTTTTTGTTTATTCCAATTTTTTCTTTTGTTTTATTTATTCCAATTTTTCTTTGTTTTTGTTTATTCCAATTTTTTCTTTTGTTTTTATTATTCCAATATTTTACTTTGTTTTTGTTTATTCCAATTTTTTCCTTTGTTTTGTTTATTCCAATTTTATTTTTTTTTATACCAATTATTCCTTTGTTTTTGTTTGTTTACTCAATGGAGTGTTTAAAGCCGATATCTTTATATGTGATTCACTTCCCTTACTTTGTGCGGATTTGTTTTTATTGCTTATTTTTTATCAAAGAAAGTGTTTTGATGGATCTGCTTTAATCATACACGCACACAACACACACACACACACACACACACACACACACACATATATATATATATATATATATATATATATATATATATATATATATATGTATATATATATATATATATATGTAGTATGTATGTATGAAATAATATATATATATATATATATATATATATATATATATATATATATATATATATATATATATATATATATATACTATTTCAGTGGTGTGAAAGACCCTCCTAAAATAGTTTTTCCAAACTGCTCGAATTGTGAATAATATAGGAGATAATATAGGATGGCGTTCAGTGTCAAAGAGATGTGGCTATCCTATGGAATTGCCTCAAATTCTGGGTAGATCTATTTTCGCTAGAATATTGTTTCTTCCGCTCTTCAGGTTTACAGAATGAATGTTTCAGGATGCTTAAATGGTTGCAGTTGGCAGTTTATTATGATTTCAAAAGCGTCCCCTTCCGGTTGTTTTATGTAGAAATGGAGACTAGTCAATCAGTTATTCCACGAATGAAGGTTTAAATATTAATCCGTGAAGGATGCAGTAGAGGATGTTATTTATGTAGCACTAGGATTTCATAATGGTCCTTGAGCAGTCGTCAGTTAGATCAGTGGAAATCGACCTAAATTTAAACGTCGTTAGCGCTGACAATGGACTGTGATGTAGCGCTTATATTACTAAATAAAAACCTACACTATATCCACTAAACCCCCACAATATCCAGATAAAGAGTATTCCTGTATGGATTATGACTTTTACTAATCAATGACACAATAATTACATAATTTAGCAACATTTATCTCATGTATGCAAAGGTAATTCCGAATTCAGCGGGTCTCTGACGTAAAGTCCCAAATGATTAACATGTCTCCCAAAATGAAATGTTTAATTTGGTGTTTTATTTGTTTCATTCCAATGTGGGCTGCTAATAATGAAATGAGTTCCTATCGCTGTAAACCAGGCACAGAGGGATTTATTCATAAAGGATTAATTATTTTTTACAGTTTTAAATTAGTTAATCAGGATAAATGCAAATAGCAATACGTCAAATTATGCAGTGCATATGGGTACAAACAACTTCATAGGATTTGTGCCATAATTGTTTCTTTCGACCTGCATTATGACAATTATCATTTAATTGAAATAACATCCGCTTCTATAGTGGCAGATAATTTGATTCCGAGTTCCAATTCGTTTTCCACTGTATGTAAAAATAGCGCCTCAGTGGCGTGGTCGGTAATGTGTTGGCGTACCACCTTGGTGGCCGCTAGTTTGATTCTCGGGCATTTCATTGAGGTGTGAGAGATGTGTATTTCTGGTGATGGAGGTTCACTCTCGACGTGGTACGGAAGTCGCGTAAAGCCGTTGATCCCGTTGCTGAATAACCAATGGTTCCAAGCAATGTAAAATCACCAAAAAAAAAAAAAAAAAAAAAATGTATGTAATTGCCTAGTTTTGCGTGGATTTGTTATTATCACACTTATGCTTGTTATTTATTCAGAGTCGGATTTCCATCCCGGTTTAGATAGCTTGTTTTCCAAAGGGTTCACCATTATATACTTCCATATTTTTTCTCTTGAGAGCCCTGCGATAATTCCCCGAGGCAGCATCACCTACGTAAATTGTTCCTTAATTAACCCTGAATAATATTCTAGTAGTCTTCCAGACTACCAGAAAGATGAAAATATGGCAATCCGAATCCATTACTGAACACTGGCAATTAGCCCCAAAAAATTTGTACATGTAATATATTGTTTTTTTTTTTGTTTTTTTTATTTTAAGTGAAACTTATAGTTGACACATTTCGTTCTACTAAATATTCCACTGATCTTTCCAAAGCTCGTCCTCTGTAATTGAAGGCTTCTTTGTTTCGCTTGTCCTTAGTTGCATTTGTTGTTCGATTTTATTCGTAAACTTTTATTTGTATAATGTTTTCCTACTTTTGAGCAATATGTCACGAGAAAATAATGATAATAAAGTCATGATTTTTATTACGAGTTTCCTTTTGAAATAGGTTTCATTTGGGAGTCTACTTGCTGTCCTTGGGAAAAGGGTTGAATTGAAGTTTATAGATTCTTTACATATATTCGTTGCAGTTACATGATATACATATATATATATATATATATATATATATATATATATATATATAGTATATATATGTATATATATATATATATATATATATATATATATATGTATATATGTATATATATATATATAATATATATATATATATATATATATGTATATATAGTATATATATATATATATATATATATATATATATATATATATAGTATATATATATATATATATATATATATATATATATATATATGTGTGTATATATATATATATATATATATATATATATATATATATATATATATATATATATATATATATATATATATATATATATATATATATAAATATATATATGTTTGATCACATCACCGTGATTCATATATACGCTGCGCATTAAGCTACAAATACCCTTTAATATTTAAAGGCTCTACCTCAGAATTAATACATTTTCATATATGTTAACTGAAGGGGAAATTTTTATCAACTAAAAATTCCCCTTCAGTTAACATATATGAAAATATATTAATTCTGAGGTAGAGCGAATTAAATATTAAAGGACATTTTGTAGCTTAATGCGATATATATATATATAATATATATATATATATATATATATATATATATATATATGTATATATATATATATATATGTATGTAGTATATAATATATATATATATATATTATATATATATATATATATATATATATATATATATATATATATATATATATATATTCTTCCAGTGTTACCCTCACGATTCTCCAGTTGGTATTTTGAGATCAGGCTGCTATCATCGTCGTACTTTCTCGATCTCTTCGCGACAACTCAGTATCATTAATAACAAGTACTTAAAATTACTGCTTGCTTGAACAAAACTAACACAAGTTTAACAAAACCTGCTCCTGTCACTTCCTCCTCGAACGGAATTCTAACTATGCTTTTCTTGCTGGAGAAAGAGGATTTTTTGTCTTTCTTTCTTTTTTTTTACACATGAAACGCTTCGTTTGTCTTTGCACGAAGGCAGAGCACAATATTGGTCTTGTCATTTTTCACCCAAATGGTATATTCTCGCCAAGTTTAGCATTGTTGATTTTTTTCCGGTATTCTTTCAGCATGCCTCATATTGTGGAAGGTCACATGGCACCGAGGATAACGAGAATTTTCGGAATTTTTTGAGTCTAGGATCCAACGTCGGCCTGTGCTCGCTGATAGTAGAGGGTTTATATTTCTAACCAATTAATCCTTAGGGAATTAGGAATTCCCATGAATATAAAAGCATCGTAATTGTTGGACATTCAACCTAATCAGCAAAAGGTTAATTCATAGTATTTATTTTTGCAATGATATATTCATCTTTCACAGTAGCTTGGCGTTATTAATCGACCCTTTCCCCCAAAACAATCCTAGTGATTAATCCCGGAATTTAATATTGGACATATAAATAAAACCATACAGCGCTTCAGTGGCGTGCTCGGTATGGTGTTGGCGTGCCACCTCTGTGGCCGCGAGTTCGATTCTCGGGTATTACATTGGGGAGTGAGGGTTGTGTATTTCTGGTGATAGAAGTTCACTCTCGACGTGGTTTGGAAGTCAAGTAAAGCCGTTCGTCCCGTTGCTGAATAACAATTGGTTCTATGCAACGTAAAAACACCATACAAGCAAACAAACAAATAAAAGCATACTTCGTAGTGTTTGTTAAAATCTTTAACAGCCATTATCAGACGGAGTCACAGGACTATATAGATAATGTCGCATGGAACTTGGAACGCGATAGAAGAGACTTGTCAGAACCAGGTAGAAAAGTTTAGGAAGATTAGAAGTGTAGGAGATTTATCACGTGACTAAAAATGGAACCTTGATGAATTCTGACGGCTACATTTTAGTACGGTTTATTTTTATCTTTGGTTGCACCTAGGTTAAACGTAGGTTGAATCAGTGCAGTATAATTATGTTGGATGTTAAAGAAAAGCATCGAAAAGTACATTTGCATTATTGGTAGAGAAAGCTGTTTCGTTTATCTTACTCAAAATCACTATTGATGCTCGAAAAGGAATCACACTCAGGGACATAATGGAGTTAAGTATATCTTAGTTTTACCAGACCACTGAGCTGATTAACAGCTCTCCTAGGGCTGGCCCGAAGGATAATATAGTTTTACGAGGCTTGAAACCAATTGGTTACCTAACAACGGGACGTACAGCTTATTGTGGGATCCGAACCGCATTATATCGAGAAATGAATCTCTGTCACCAGAAATAAATTCTTCTGGTTCCGCGTTGGCCGAGCCGAGAATCGAACTTCAGACCACCAGATTGGTAGCCGATTGCGAAATCCACTCGTACAACGAGGAACTACATGATGGAGTGTTCTGCTTTTTGTAATATCGTGACTCCCAAGTTCAGTTCACTTTCGAATGATCGACATCAGCAACAGGAATGAGAAAATTCATTTCTATTGATTTAAATGTTAAAGAGACGTGTAATTAGGTTGGTTTTGACGGTAACTGGTAAGGATGAATGAAAACGCGAGTCACAAACATTCACGGAACAGCGCCATCAAAATTATAGTTTAGATTCTTTTTCCCATGGAATTATGGGGCAAATTACACCTGTTTATTGTTTATTGCTTCGATTGTCATTTTATAGATTCATGACTCGTTGTTACACGGTATTGAAATGGTTACACGAAATCTTGTGTACCTGCGTGTAGCTGAGTTCTCAATATACACCCTTGAAAGTATTAGAACGGAGTATGAACAAAAGATGTGTAAACAGGTGTGTCATAAAACAAGAAGAGTATAGTCGTTTCGAAAGTATCAAAGAAAAAGTTTGACCTCCAGTGTGACCTGAGAGGAAAGGAGAAAAGTTGACTAACGGAGTCGCTGCCTATTAAAATATTTTACTGTTATGTCTCCGTGCTTCCAATTTAGCGCGTGAAAAAATTATAGCGTTGCAACAACAGAGTCTTTTATGATTTTGACGTTTTGACAGTCGGGCAATTTTTCAGTTTTTTTTTTTTTTTTTAGAATATACACACCACTAGTTTGTACATTGTGTTGAAGGGCGCTCACAGTCAGTGTGTGGGTTTCCGCCTCTCTGTTCAAAATGGGAGGATAAATAAATGGGAAAATTCGCCAGCACTGTCCCTATCTAACCATTTTTATTCTTTAAAAAATTTGATGCTCTCTGTGCAAATGTTGAAAAAAAATGTCACTGATGTCCGGTGGCTCTCCACTTCATCTAACAACGGACACATAGTAAGGATATTATAGCCTGAAACCCTACGGAAGTTACCATGTAAAGCTAAACAAGATTATTTTTGGGAAGACACGTTAGTACGTCAACCGGAAAACTCAGTTCCTATTGAAATTGGCATAAATAAAGACGTCCTTATGATAACGAAACTTAATCATACTTCTGCCCAGATATGGACATTCGTTGTCATGGAAAAATCGCTGCCCTGATCTTATTTCTGCCGAACTTTAATCTTCCAGAGAGGCGAGCTGATGAATATACAGTACTAACAAGTTCAAGAGTTTCTTGATAGCCTCTATTCGGCGTTAACGATCCTTAATTTAGACCAACCATCTGCAAGGCAAGCATCCACAGATCAGTGCCTCTTTGAGACAAGAGAAAGTAATCGGGTTATATTAACAAACATTTCTATATTCATGCTTTCTTTCCTGTGCTCCTTTTCTGTGTTTTTATATCTAGAAGCAATTGTGAAGCGAGGAAGAAGG
>NC_061093.1:42151528-42164028 GCF_015104395.2 Macrobrachium nipponense
TTCTGGGCGTAAAACTAAACAGTGGGCCCTTACATGTTTACGAATTTCTGGGCATAGAACTAACCAGTGGGCCCTTACATGTTTACGAATTACGGGACATAGAATTAACCAGTGGGCCCTTACATGTTTACAAATTTCTGGTCTTGGAACTAACCAGCGGGCGCTTGCATGTTTACAAATTTCTGGGCGTAGAACTAACCAGCGGGACCTTAAATGTTTACGAATTTCTGGGCGTAGAACTAACCAGTGGGCCCTTACATGTTTACGAATTTCTGGGCGCAGAACTAACCAGTGGGCCCTTACATGTTTATAAATTTCTGGTCTTGGAACTAATCAGTGGGCCCTTACATGTTTACAAATTTCTGGGCGTAGAACTAACCAGCGGGACCTTACATGTTTACAAATTTCTGGTCTTGGAACTAATCAGTGGGCCCTTACATGTTTACAAATTTCTGGGCGTAGAACTAACCAGCGGGACCTTATATGTTTATGAATTTCTGGTCTTGGAACTAATCAGTGGGCCCTTACATGTTTACGAATTTCTGGGCGTAGAACTAACCAGTGGGCCCTTACATGTTTACAAATTTCTGGTCTTGGAACTAATCAGTGGGCCCTTACATGTTTACAAATTTCTGGGCGTAGAACTAACCAGCGGGACCTTACATGTTTACGAATTTCGGGACTTAGAAGTAACCAGTGGGCCCTTACATGTTTACGAATTTCGGGATGTAGAAGTAACCAGTTGGCCCTTACATGTTTACGAATTTCTGGGCGTAGAACTAACCAGTGGGCCCTTACATGTTTACGAATTTCTGGGCGTAGAATTAACCAGTGGGCCCTTACATGTTTACGAATTTCGGGACGTAGAAGTAACCAGTTGGCCCTTACATGTTTACGAATTTCTGGGCGTAGAACTAACCAGTTGTCCCTTACATGTTTACGAATTTCTGGGCGTAAAACCAACCAGTGGGCCCTTACATGGTTACGAATTTCGGGACATAGAAGTAACCAAGGGCCCCTTACATGTTTACGAATTTCGGGACGTAGAAGTAACCAAAGGGCCCCTTACATGTTAACGAAAAACACGCTCAGGTAAGGGAATGCTCTCTCTCTCTCTCTCTCTCTTCTCATTGTCATACACTTCTGATAATAATGGTAGGAAGAATTCGGGTTCTTTACATTATTATTATTATTATTATTATTATTATTATTATTATTATTCGCTTGTGTTTGTCATTATTTTTCCATTATATTCTCCAGTTTAAATCACTGTTGCCTCTTCCAGCGTATGTTTACTCTTCAGGACAATAGTTTCATTAATTATTACTTTTCTTCAGTATACATGGGCAGTATGTACATAGCTGTTTTATCTTTTTTTTTATTTGTAATTCGATAACATTAAGTACTAATAAATTCCGTAATTTTTGTGAATAAACTATGACTGAGATTCTTGGTTTAAAGTGTACAGAGAGCTTATATGCAAATTTCAAGTGTCCAGTTCCTCTTGAATTAGAAAATGCTTCATAGTCGGTTGTGTTGATGACGTGTTCTGCTTCCCTTGACATATTTCCGGTACTCTGAAACGGTTCTTTAATCGAAGGGAGAAGCCTATTAAATTTACCACGGATTTTGGAATCATCTTGGTAAACAGGAACAGCTACAGGGCCTTAAAGCCTTCCTGAATTGACTTGAAAGACTGGCTAGTTTTTGCTTCGTGATTCACTTTGTAACTGCTTTACTCATAAACTTTAGACCCATTTCCGTCTTCCACCTTTAGTGTGAGACAAATTTTGTTATTATAGTAACGCCACATCTGTACTAACTGCTTTAGATGATAATTGCATAATTCTCTTCACAAAGAAATTCGTAAACATGTAAGGGGCCACTGGTTGGTTCTACGCCCAGAGATTCGTAAACATGTAAGGAACCACTGGTTGGTTCTACGCCCAGAAATTCGTGAACATGTAAGGAACCACTGGTTGGTTCTACGCCCAGAAATTCGTAAACATGTAAGGAACCACTGGTTGGTTCTATGCCCAGAACCCCATAAACATATAAGGGCCCACTGGTTGGTTCTACACCCAGAAATTCGTAAACATCTAAGGAACCACTGGTTGGTTCTACGCCCAGAAATTCGTAAACATGTAAGGGCCCACTGGATGGTTCTACGCCCAGAAATTCGTGAACATGTAAGGAACCACTGGTTGGTTCTACGCCCAGAAATTCGTGAACATGTAAGGAACCACTGGTTGGTTCTACACCCAGAAATCCATAAACATATAAGGGCCCACTGGTTGGTTCTACACCCAGAAATTCGTAAACATGTAAGGGCCCACTGGATGGTTCTACACTCAGAAATTCGTAAACATGTAAGGAACCACTGGTTGGTTCTACGCCCAGAAATTCGTGAACATGTAAGGAACCACTGGTTGGTTCTACACACAGAAATTCGTAAACATGTAAGGAACCACTGGTTAGTTCTACGCCCAGAAATTCGTAAGCATGTAAGGAACCACTGGTTGGTTCTACGCCCAGAAATTCGTAAACATGTAAGGAATCACTGGTTGGTTCTATGCCCAGAAATCCATAAACATATAAGGGCCCACTGGTTGGTTCTACACCCAGAAACTCGTAAGCATGTAAGGAACTACTGGTTGGTTCTACGCCCAGAAATTCGTGAACATGTAAGGAACCACTGGTTGGTTCTACACCCAAAATTCGTAAACATGAAGGAACCACTGGTTGGTTCTACGCCCAGAAATTCGTGAACATGTATGGGCCCACTGGTTGGTTCTACGCCCAGAAATCCATAAACATGTAAGGGCCCACTGGTTGGTTCTATGCCCAGAAATTCGTAAACATGTAAGGGCCCACTGGTTGGTTTTACACCCAGATTTTCGTAAACATGTAAGGGGCCCCTGGTTGGTTCTACACCCAGAAATTCGTAAACATGTAAGGGCCCACTGGTTGGTTCTACACCCAGAAATTCGTAAACATGTAAGGGCCCACTGGTTGGTTCTACACCCAGAAATTCGTAAACATGTAAGGGCCCACTGGTTGGTTCTACACCCAGAAATTCGTAAACATGTAAGGGCCCACTGGTTGGTTCTACTCCCAGAAATTTGTAAACATGTAATGGCCCACTGGTTGGTTCTACACCCAGAAATTCGTAAACATGTAAGGGCCCACTGGTTGGTTCTACACCCAGAAATTCGTGAACATGTAAGGGCCCATCTTGGTTGTACACCAGAAATTCGTAAACATGTAAGGGCCCACTGGTTGGTACTACACCCAGAAATTCGTGAACATGTTAGGGCCCACTGGTTGGTTCTCCACCCAGAAATTCGTAAACATGTAAGGGTCCACTGGTTGGTTCTACACCCAGAAATTCGTAAACATGTAATGGCCCACTGGTTGGTTCTACTCCCAGAAATTCGTGAACATGTAATGCCCACTGGTTAGTTCTACACCCAGAAATTCGTAAACATGTAAGGGCCCACTGGTTGGTTCTACATCCAGAAATTCGTAAACATGTAAGGGCCCACTGGTTGGTTCTACTCCCAGAAATACGTGAACATGTAATGACCACTGGTTTTTTCTACTCCCGGAAATTTGTAAACATGTAAGGGCCCACTGGTTGGTTCTACTCCCAGAAATTCGTAAACATGTAATGGCCCACTGGTTGGTTCTACATCCAGAAATTCGTAAACATGTAAGGGCCCACTGGTTGGTTCTACTCCCGGAAATTCGTAAACCTGTAAGGGCCCACTGGTTGGTTCTACTCCCACGCTGGAAGAATAATATGTAACATATATATATATATATATATATATATATATATATATATATATATATATATATATATATATATATATATATACCATATACATATATACACACGCATTAAGCTACAAATGTCCTTTAATATTTAATTCGCTCTACCTCAGAATTAATATATGTTCACATATGTTAACTGAAGAGGAACTTTTAGTTGATAAAAATTTCCCCTTCAGTTAACATATAATGAAAAATGTATTAATTTTGAGATTTAGAGCGAATTAAATATTAAAGGACATTTGTAGCTTAATGCGTACATGTATGAATCACGGTGATGTGATCAGATACACACACACACACACACACACACACATATATATATATATATATATATATATATATATATATATATATATATATATATATATATATATATATAGATATATATATATATATATATATATATATATATATATATATATATATATATATATATCATGTACCTGCAACAAATATATGTAAAGAATCTATAGACAACTTCAGTTTAACCTTGTCCCATGGACAGCAATTAGACTCCCAAATGAAACCTATTTCAAAAGGAAACCCGTAATAAATATCATGACTTTATTCCCATTATTTTCTATTGATATGCTGCTCAAAAGTAGGAAAACATTTTACAAATAAAATTTACGAATAAAATCGATCAACAAATGCAACCAAGGACAAGCGAAACAAAGAAGCCTTCAATTGCAGAGGACTAGCTTCGGAGAGAACAGTGGAATGTTTAGTAGAACGAAATATGTCAACTTTCAGTTTCACTTAAAAATAAAGAAAGAAAAAAAAAACAGAATGTTACATTTACAAATTTTTGGGGGGCTAATTGCCAGTGTTCAGTAATGGATTTCGGATTGCCATATTCATCTTTCTGGTAGTCTGGAATAATACTAGAATATTATTTAGGGTTAATTAAAGAACAATTTACGTCTGGATAGCCAAAACATGCAACCGATGCTGCCTTATCAAGTAAAAATCCCTCGAGGAATTATCGCAGTGATCTCAGGAGAGAGAATATGGAAGTATTTGTGGTGAGCCCTTTGGAAATTAAGCTACCTAGACCGGGATGGAAATCCGACTATATGAATAAACAACAAGTATAAATGTGATAAAAAAAATCCACGCAAACTAGGCAATTACATAGTTTCTTTTTTATGGTGATTTTACGTTACATGGAACCAGTGGTTATTCGGCAACGGAATCAACGGCTTTACGTGACTTCCGCACCACGTCGAGAGTGAACTTCTATCACCAGAAATACATATCTCTCACCCCTCAATGGAATGCCCGTGAGTCGGACTCGCGGCCACCAAGGTGGTGCGCCAACACCAAACCGACCACGCCACTGAAAAACGAATTGGAAACTTTGAATCAAATTATCTGTCACTATAGAAGCGGATGTTATTTCAATTAAATGATAATTGTTCATAATGCACGTCGAAAGAAACAATTATGGCACAAATCCTATGAAGTTGTTTGTACCCATATGCACTGCATAATTTGACGTATTGCTATGTGCATTTATCCTGATTAACTAATTTAAAACTGTAAAAAATAATTAATCCTTTATGAATAATACCCGCTGTGCCTGGTTTAGAGCGATAGGAACTCATTTCATTATTAGCAGCCCACATTGGAATGAAACAAATAAAACACCAAATTTAACATTTCATTTTGGGTGACATGAAATATACACCAAATTAAACATATAATTTTGGGAGACATGTTAATCATTTGGGACTTACGTCAGAGACCCGCTGAATTCGGAATTACCTTTGCATACATGACATAAATGTTGCTAAATGATGTAATTATTGTGTCATTAGTAAATATACCATACAGGAATACTCTTCAGCTGGCTATTGTGGGGTTTAATGGATATAGTGTAGGTTTTTATTTAGTAATATCCCCACTACATCACAGCCCATTGTCAGCGCTAACGACGTTTAAATTTAGGTCGATTTCCACTGATCTAACTGATGACAGCTGCATAAATAACATCCCCCACGGCATCTTTTACGGATTAATATTTAAACCTTCATTCGTAGAATAACTGATTGACTAGTCTCCATTTCTACAAAAAACAACCGGAAGGGGACGCTTTTGAAATCATAATAAACTGTCAACTGCAACCATTTAAGCATCCTGAAACATTCATTCTGTAAACCCGAAGAGCGGGAGAAACAATATTCCAGCGAAAATAGATCTACCCAGAATTTGAGGCAATTCAATAGGATAGACATATCTCTTTGACACTGAACGCCATCCTATATTATCTCCTATATTATTCACAATTCGAGCAGTTTGGAAATATAATTATTTTAGGAGGGTCTTTCACACCACTGAAACATATATATATATATATATATATATATATATATATATATATATATATATATATATATATATATATGTGTGTGTGTGTGTGTGTGTGTGTGTGTGTGTGTGTGTGTGTGTGCGTGTATGATTAAATCACATCCATCAAAACACTTCCTTTGATAAAAAAATAAGCAAAAAAAAAAAGAAAACTCCGCACAAAGCAAGGATAACGAAACAAGATCTATATACACATAAATAAATCACATATAAAGATATCGGCTTTAAACACTACAATGAGTAAACAAACAAAAACAAAGGAATAATTGGAATAAAAAACGTCAAAAAATTGGACTAAACAAAACAAAAGAAAAAAATTGGAATAAACAAAAACACAGTAAAAAATTTAAATAAACAAAAACAAAAGAAAAAATTGAAATAAACAAAACAAATGAAAAAAATTGGAATAAACAAAAACAAATTTAAAAATTGGAACAAGCTAAAACGAAGGAAAAAATTGGAATAAACAAAAACAAAGTAAAAAATTGGAATAAACAAAAACGAAGGAAAAAATTGGAATAAAAAATAAAGGGAAAAAATTGGAATAAACAAAAACAAAAACAAAGGAAAAAAAAAACTGGAATGAAGTGTAAAGTTCGCGGCCGAGCTTCATTTTGGAAGGCTCCGCGAGGCCTGTAAAGAAGCAGACGTGAGCAAACTACTTAAAAATCATCAAAAGTCCTTCAAGACTCTGCCTGTAGGTACTTCTCATTCAGCGAGAGCCGCCACAGGAAAGGATTCACAAACACAATCAAAACCACGCCCTGCTTTCTCTTACTCTCAGCTAAACCGAATGCATTTATACTAAAACTTTGGCTACTACCAGATTACAATATTCTTAAGCAATGAACAACAATGCCATGAAACATTCCTGAAAGAAATTCAGTTTGACAAACAAATAAAAAAATAAATATATATATATAATAGTATATAGATATATATATATATATATATATATATATATATTATATATATATATATAAATGATACTGATGAAACATATTTGAACTATAATGTACCATCTCTCTCTCTCTCTCTCTCTCTCTCTCTCTCTCTCTCTCTTTCTCTCTCTCTCTCTCTCTCTCTCTCTCTAAAATAACTGACTGGTATCCGCTATCCATATTGCATTTAAGAACAGTCTAAACTTTCACACTGGTAACAAGGTAACAAGTTTAGATTTGTGCGTTTAATCTTTAAAAAAATAAATAATATAAATAAATAAATAAATAAAAAAAAATAAAAAAAAAGAAAAAAAACTTGGTGTAAACCTCTCAAAATCACGTGAAGTTCTTGACTACAGGGGTCGTTTATTCTTAAGAGAATTGTGCAATTCTAATCTAACCCAGTTAGTATAGCTGCGGCGTTACTTCAAGAACAAAAGGGTTTTCCACTATGAAGTGGAAGGCGGAAAGAAGCCTAACATTTCTGAGTATAGCAGTTACGAAGTGAATTACGAAGCACCATCGTCAAGTTTTTAATAGCCAATTCAGGAAAGCTCTGAGGACCCCTTGGCTGATTCCGTTTACCGAAATGATTCGAATGTGCGAGGTGAATTTGATATGCTTTCCTTTTGGGTTACAATTAATTTCAGATTACTGTAAATATGTTAAGGAAAGCAAAGGAACGCAGGACTCAGTTACCAATACAACATTCTACGGAGAATTTTGTAGTTCATGAGGACCTGGACACCTAGGCTTGTAACGCCTTTCATAAATAATGAAATTTACATAAATGTTCTCAGTTCACTTTGGACTGAGAATCTTAGTAATAGTCTATTCCCACAATTTACGAAACTTACTACTAATTATTTCCTTGAATTACAGATACAAAAATGATAAAACAAGGATGTACACAAAGAACAAGTATACTGAAATATGATAACATTCACTGGAAATTTTGTTCTGAAGATAAGAGTAACATAGAATCGAAGGGTCAACAACCATCTAAACTGCAGGGGTTCCCAAATCAGGGGTCGGGACCCCAAGTGAGGTCGGAATGCTCAATTTTTGGGGTCACAGACAAGTCATGGGGTCGGTAGGGTCGCTGAGGTACCCCCAGGGTGTGGGGGTACACAGCATCAAAGCAGTGGGTACGAAGTATCACGTTAAATTCAATGTTTGGTAGAGTAACAGCTCCTAGTAGTCTCATTGAGAGAAGAAAATAAATTAAATGATAAATAATAATTGTTTTAAGTATAATATATATATATATATATACTACTATATATATATATATATATATATATATATATATAGATATATATATATATATATATATATGTTAATTGGGGGTCACACTGAACAGGTGAAAGTGCTGAATCGGGTCGTACTAAGAAAAGCCTGGGAACCCCTGATCTTAAAGGATGAATCCAATGAAAAAATGACTTCGAGCACCAATTCGTTGAGCAAAACAAGGAACGACAGAACTGATTCAGCCTCACATAGCATTTATGACCTTTTTCAAAAGTTAAAAGGTTAAAATAAGGGATGCATGTATATCTGTATAATGGTTTTATCTCCTTGAATAATATCAATATTGCCAAACAAAATTCCCAAGCAATATGACATTCAATGAAGACGGAACATGCCTATCGAATACCACATAGAGATGAGCTGAATTTAATAACAAGAGTGCTACCCACATTCCTTTGAAAAATACAAAGACATAATTAGTAAAGCATGAAACATACATCAGCTCTATTTTCATATTCCTCCAGGCAACAAAATCAACCCAACTGCAAGACGGAAAGAAACAAATGGAAACATTTTGTGTGAGTGTCCATTTGCGTTTTGTATAACAGGAAAAAGCGTCGATCTTGTTAGGTTCGTTAAGGTCAAAGCCTCGGCAAATTGGATGAAAGAGAAACAGAAGACTTGAGCGAGATTGAAGGAGATGAGGTCATCCAAAAGAGAGACGCTAAATGGAAGAAGGTGAGATTGCCTTACTTACCTTATCTTCCCCGACTGGTGACACCATGTCTTTGCGCCTGAAAAAAAAACATGAAATGACATTAAGCGAAATACTGCTGATAATCAAGTCATAATAAACAAAAATGTTAATGAAATACAAAATAGAATGTATATACAGTGCATCTCAAATTATAGTCCATTACTTCTATGACTGAAACTGCCAAATGTCTCATACGCACGTATACATATACACAAACAATGACAGGTTCTCATTTAAACTGGATGGTATCTATACTCTGTTTTTTTTTCCATCTGTCCATCCGCCTGTGTAACGCTGCGTCCCGGGCTTTAAATAGTTACGCTATACCTAAGGTTAACGTAAATAAAAAGATATCTGGGTGTACATTGGCAAAAGAAAAGTGTTTTAATAATTTACTGTATGCGAATTACACCGTTAATATTCGAAATAGGATATTATTTAACGCCCGGGAAGCAGTGTTACCATGCGTAAACACCACAGGCGTATGGACAGATGGAAAAAAACAGACTATAGTAGGAATATTTATCCAGGAAAAGTTACAAGTTTTCGAGGACTAATAGTTTTCATCGTCTGGTTATCCGCGGTAGAGGCGTATTTATGTGTTTGTTCCAGGAAAGCTTTAACTTTTCCTGAATAAATATCGCCACTAGATATCATCCAGTTTAAATGATGTCCCGTTATTAATTGTATTAATGCACAGAGCAATTATTGTTTAAGTGATAAAGTTCATATTGTATAAATGCACAGAACAATTGTGAAGGTCATAAATTATATATTCATATACTATATTATATATATATATATTATAGTATATATATATATATATATATATATATATATATATATATATATATATACAAATATACAGTGTGTGTTCGTGTGCTGTATATATCTGCATCAAAGAACAATGGTATAAACAAAAGTTGGATCACAAACATCTGAGGAAAACAATAAGCATCAGTAAGCAATACATGAAAATGTCATCTGCTCGAAAACGTTACATGATTGAATTCTGTTATATAAATCCAATTCCATATTATGAAACTTTTCCGTAAACAGGATAATCTATCGAAAACAAAGACGTACATGGGGATATAAACAGGAATAAACCTAATTTTTCAGATTACCCAGCTTGTTACAGTATAGAAGGAAACTCATTTCTTTTTATTTTTAGTGAGAACACAACCTACTTCATCAACTGGAAAAGGAAACCAATATCTGACTGTAAAGCCACAGAAGTTAAACAATAACTCAGGGCTGAAATATTTTATGCATTAAAAACTATGCAACAGAATAAAAAAAATTCTATGTATTTCTTACATTACTTATTATTAAATTCTCGCTCAATTTCATGCTTTGAGGCAATTTAATATTATGTGATTATGATAAAATGATATTGTATTTTCCTCTCAAATTACTTTGCATATGATGAAAATGTTGCAATTTTTGCGATTACATTCATTGTCATAAAACTCGTCGAAGAAGTATATCTATATTTTATGATAACCCAGAAACCTAATTCTACGAAACACCTTCTACAATTCAAAAAATACGAGAAGATGCAATCAGTGTGAAGTCTAGAATATCTTAAACTGTTTCACAGTGCAATAGGAAACACAAGCACGAACGACCGATCTGCTTATCCACTGTCGCCTCAATTCCGGTAATATGTGCAAAGCAGGAGAAGAATTGGGCCAATAGACTTATGTAGATAAGGCAATTAGACGAGAAACCGAAGTCTCAGTCATTTGTTTCCTCAGGTAATGGAGACTTGAGGTCGAAGGAAGGTTTCGGCAGAAGGGTTCCAGAGGATTCCCCCAGAGAGGAAACAGCCGCCTGATAAATGATGTGTTGAAGTAGGTCTTGAAGGAAGGGTCCTCGGGAAGGACTTGGCAACACCAGTGATTCCAATTTATTATTAGTGAAAATACAGCAAAGATAATGTTAACGATCCAGCAGAAAAGGAACATGTTCTATTACATTTGGTTGTCATTACAACACCAATGTTATCATAACCAACAGAAAAAATACCCAAAGGACAACCATACCTTAAAAGCAGCCGTGGGGTCTTTGAGAACTCTCTTGAAACTCATTATATTTTTAGGAAACAATTCAAGTGCTATCAAATGTACTTCAAAAACTAGTTTTTTTGCATCGTTTTAATATATACACACACACACACACACATATATATATATATATATATATATATATATATATATATATATATATATATATACATATATATATATATATATATATATATATATATATATGTGTGTGTGTGTGTGTGTGTGTGTGTGTGTGTGTGTGTGTTTGATTTTAAATCAAGAAAAGGTAAAAACGTAAAGATTATACGAACGAAGTAACAGCCACGAAGGAAAGAGGAAAAAAACTGTATTTTCGTCTTATTACCAAGAGTTCCCTTCGTGACTGTAACTTGGTTCATACATATATATCATATATATATATATATATATATATATATATATATATATATATATATATATATATATATATATTACATCATATATATATATATATATATATATATATTTATATATGTATATGTATATATAGCTCAAGCTCAAGTGTATGTGGTGTTAGATGAGTTGGGAGAATGGTCGCGTAATTTCATACAATCTTTTTATAATGAATGACACGTATTTTAACTTAGACAAACCTTGTAAAGCCGCCATATACCTGTATTAATTAAATCAAAGGTTAATTACAAAAGCAGCGATGAATCCAAGTACTGATGACGGATATAAAACGGATAACAATATGGAATATGACACGCTTTTTGGAAATATGAGAAGAATGTCATCATAAGCTTGGCTTTTATTGCTCTACAGAGAGAGAGAGAGAGAGAGAGAGAGAGAGAGAGAGAGAGAGAGAGAGAGAGAGAGATATCCATCCCTTCTCACCTCAATAACAATGTTACTGAGAACGAAATCATTTGAGTCGTCTTTCCGTCCATTTATCTCCGACTCCTATCTTGCAATCCTTTGCCAGCAACCCCGCCCCTCTCTCTCCTCTCTCTCTCTCTCTCTCTCTCTTTGGGCACACACAGGCACATTTGAGAGACAAGAGAGGTTCGCCTTTGGTTCAATTTGTCTCTATTTGTCTCTGACTTCTGCAAGAGTACTGAAAGACGACTTTTGCCAAGTCCATCCATTTGGTCCTTTATATATAAAATGGTGCACGGTAATAATGGCACAGGTAAAAATGGCACAGGAAAAAATGGCACGGTAAAAATGGCACAGGAAAAAATGGCACGGTAAAAATGGCACAGGAAAAAATGGCACAGGAAAAAATGGCACAGGGAAAAATGGCATAAGTTA
>NC_061093.1:42169028-42176528 GCF_015104395.2 Macrobrachium nipponense
TGCTTAATCATGACTAAACATTCACAAAGAAAACGTTTCAGTGAAATTCATTATATCAATTTCCTATGCCTTTTGTATTGTAAAGACATAATTATCTCACATATTAGAAGCCATTTGATATGTTTTAACCTTTCAAATTGCCTAATTGAACAGCCGCCTGGTTTCAGGGCAAAAAGGTCAGTTCATATAGCCGAAGCGGCTGCTGCTTTGTATGATAAATATATCACGGAAATAAATTATACGAGACAGACTTCGCTGGTAAGGTTCAATGTCGCGAATTTCCGCTAACTGTATATCCCCAATATTTTGATATTCACGGAAACCCTAATTACCGAAGGATTAATCGAATAGAAATATAATAAACCCTCTTCTATCAGCCAGCACACGCCAACGCTGCCTCCTGCTCTCAAAACCGCCGGAAATTTCTCGTTATTTCGGGCCTGTGTGACCTTTGCAATATTCGGGCCTATGTGACCTTTGCAATATTCGGGCCTATGTGACCTTTGCAATATTCGGGCCTGTGTGACCTTTGCAATATGAGTTTGAATTGAATTGAATATAGAATTTAGGCCTAAGGCCAAGCACTGGGACCTATGATGTCATTCAGCGCCGAAATGAAAATTGACAGTAAAAGGTTTGAAAGGTGTAAAAGGAGGAAAACCTCAAAGCAGTTGCACCATGAATCAAGTGTTAGGAGAGGGTGGAGAGTAAGTTGAACGAAAGAGAATATGAAAGGAGGTACAGTAAAAGGAACAAAAGTGGTTGCAGCTTGGGGCCGAAGACACACTGCAAAGAAACTTAAGTAATGCCTACAGTGCACTGCATGAGGTCCACTGACGGCACTGACGGGGCTTTGCAATATGAGGTTTACGAGAAGAGCGAAAGGGAAAAAAACCAATGGCGCTACATTTGATAAACAGGAATATCACAGTTATCATTTTCGTTCTTGCTACCGACAAAACTCCAGCCAGGGCAACTTGTGCATCTAAGACACTTTCTTACCTACCATTTACGATATTAAAGTCGCTGGTACAGTATATGCAATAGCGTGAATTACTTCTAAATCTAATAACCCATTGTCCTTCATAGTTTATTTTTTATTTACATTTAAATTATACAAAATCATTCTATTCCTACTACTGCACATACACATATATACAAGCACATATCCACAGACATACACACACACACACACACACACACACATATATATATATATATATATATGTGTGTGTGTGTGTGTGTGTGTGTGTGTGCGTGTGTGTATGTGAGTGTTTTCTGGAAGAATCTTTTTATTCTCATCAAGTGCTTAGGAACATGTGTGTATGTGTATATATATATATATATATATATATATATAATATATATAATATATATATATATAATATATATATAACACACACACATATGAAAAGATATAAAGCGATAGTGGCAAATTGTTGAGTGCAATAAAAGACTAAGCTGAAATATTGCATACATATGAAAAGATATAAAGAAGCAATAAAAAATATCCAGATAAAAGACTAAGCTGAAATATTGCATACAATAAAAATTGATTTCACGTCTCATCCGAAGGAAGACATCCAGGTATTTCTATAAAGAACCCAGCCTGACCTAACGCAAATCCTTCAAATGGCCATAAAGCCAGATATATTCAATATCTGTTGTGAAAAGCTACCTCAACTGAAGGAGGGTGTGACCTACAAACAATTACAAAAGCTTTTATCTTCATTAAGCACATGCGGAAGTTGTCATTATTCGAACAAGTATCAATGGACACACCTGAATTACCTTTTCAACAAAAGACCGTATTGAACTACAGACTTAAATGAAACGTTTACAAAAGCGACACACGATAGCAATTATTCGTGGCACTTGAATTTGAGAACCACTCTGTGTCCCTTAATGCATCCAGAAAAATAGAAAGGGGAAATTTCGTGTGGATTGTTGCAGAAAACGTAACAGGAACTATATTGGCTTTAATGATATATGGTTTTTTTTATTTATGTTTAATATTAACCTTATATCAATTTTACATCTTTTCTGGCTTCATTGGTCATAAATAAAATAAAATAAAATAAAGAGTATAGACATGAAAATCCAGTAGGAAACTAAAAATGGCTGGAAAAAGTCGAAAGAGTATCATATAACATCTTCAAACTACATCAAGGAGTAGAAAAGAAAAATAATTTGCAGAATCCACGGGTCACTTTTTACGAGATTTTGTAGTTTTAATAGCCACAATGCCCTCTTGCCTTCTCGAATTCTTCACGCTTTTTAGGATACGCTTTTCACTACAAAGCCTTAAGATCCCAGTGCAAGAAATTTGAAGCGGTTATGATGCCCGGTAGCGGTAGACGAAGACTCTCATAATTATAAGTATAATGTGACCTCATAACTGCTTCAAATTTGTAATGACAAGTGATATCCTTATATATATCATATTTGACTATATATGTATATAAATACATACTATACATACACATACATACAGACATATCAGATTATATATAATATATAGAATCAGAATAGTACATAATATATATTAATTTATTTATATATTATGTAATTACAATACATACGATACATACACATACATACATACATACATTATATATATATATTAGATTAGAAGATAGATATATAACGATATATATTATATATATATACTATAATATATAAATATTAAATATATATATCATACTATATGCTATATTTATATATATTAAGTATCTATATATATATATATATATGTGTGTGTGTGTGTATATATTATTATTATATATTATATAGTATATATATATATGATATGATATATATATATAGATTAAATATACTGTATATACATAATATATAGATATTAAGTATATAGTATATATTATATATTATATACTATATATAGATATATATTACTGTTATTAACACATATTATATTATAGAACATATATATAGAATATTATATAGATAATATATATATATATATATGATTAATAGATAATAATGCGTTGTTGTCAGTTATGTAAACGTTATGTGTTGTGTTGTAAATAAAGTAGGGATTAAAATAGAATAAGATTGTACCTCAAACTCATGAAATTTCAAATTTCACATATCAAAGCTATCTTAAAATTTTTGAGTGGGAAGTAGAAGCGTACTCCTTTAGTATACCTTTCTCTAAGACAATTTTTCCTTTATTTCCAAGCAAACCTTCAGAGAATACATTCTCCTACATTTTTCTTACGTAAATAGCCGTAATCCTCTTTGCCAGGACACATTTCAAAGAAGCACCAGACGACAGTAATCTTGATGTGGCTTAAATGAAAGAGGCAATCTCTGCTTTTCAGGAGACGCTCATCTCATCCTTAAGACAAACATTCACCCAAGGAACTTGTGCCTGTGCTTGCGTCACCTTCCTTTCCTAGGCCCAAGCAAGATTTGCTTTGATCCTTCTTCCTCGCTTTACAAGATGCTTCTAGATATAAAAACACAGAAAAGGGAGCACAGGAGGAGAAAGCATGAATAGAAATGTTTGCTAATATAACCCGATTACTTTCTCTTGTCTCAAAGAGGCACTGATCTGTGGATGCTTGCCTTGCAGATGGTTGGTCTAAATTAAGAAACGCCCTGAACTTGGTAGTACTTTATATTCATCAGCTCGCCTCTCTGGAGGATTAAATTTTGGCAGAAATAAGATCAGGGCTGCGATTTTTCCACGACAACGAATGTCCATATCTGGGAAGAAGTATAATTAAGTTTCGTTATCATAAGGACGTCTTTATTTATGCCAATTTCCACAGAAACTGAGTTTTCCGGTTGACGTACAAACGTGTCTTCCCAAAAATCATCTAATGTTTAGCTTTACATGGTAACTTCCGTAGGTTTTCAGGCTATAATATCCTTACTATGTGTCCGTTGTTAGATGAAGTGGAGAGACACGGGACATCGGTGACATTTTTTTCTACATATGCACCAAGAGCACCAAATTTTTTAAAGAATGAAAATGGTTAGATAGGGACAGTGCTGGCGAATTTTCCCATTTATTTTTCCTCCCTTTTTGAACAGAGAGGCGGAAACCCACACACTGACTGCGAGCGCCCTTCAACACAATGTACAAACTAGTGGTGTGTATATTCTAAAAAAAAAAAACAGAAAAATTGCCCGACTGTCAAAACGTCAAAATCATAAAATACTCCGTTGTTGCAACGCTAATAATTTTTTTACGCGCTAAATTGGAAGCACAGAGACAGAACAGTAAAATATTTTAATAGGCGACGACTCCGTTAGTCAACTTTTCTCCTTTCCTCTCAGGTCACACTGGAGGTCAAACTTTTTCTTTGATACTTTCGAAACGACTATACTCTTTTTGTTTTATGACACACCTGTTTATGTTTATACATCTTTTGTTCATACTCCGTTCAAGGGTGTATATTGAGAACTCAGCTACACGCGCGTACACAAGATATCGTGTAACCATTGCAATATCGTGTAACAACGAGTCAAGAATCTCTAAAATGCCAATCGAAGCAATAAACAGGTGTAATTTGCCCCATAATTCCAGTGGAAAAAGAATCTAGACTAATTTTGATGGCGCTGTTCTGTGAATGTTTGTGACTCGCGTTTTCATTCATCCTTACCAGTTACCGTCAAAACCAACCTAATTACACGTCTCTTTAACATTTAAATCTACAGAAATGAACTCTCTCATTTCTGTTGCTGGTGTCGATTATTCAAAGGTGAATTGAACTTGGGAGTCACTTAATTAAAAAACGGCAAGGGACTCCCTTTATGTCCCTTGAGTGTGATTCCTTTTGGAGCATCAATAGTGATTTTGAAATAAGATGAACGAAACAGAGCTTTCTATACCAATAAGGAAAGGGAGAAGAATAAAATTCACTAAATGCAATAGCACTTCACGATGTTTTTCTTTTTCATCCAACATAATTATACTGCGCTGATTCAACCTACGTTTTACCTAGGTGCAACCAAAGAAAAAAAGAAATCGTACTAAAATGTAGCCGTCAGAATTCCTCAAGGTTCCATTTTTGTTTTTAGTCACCTGATATCATCTCCTACACTTCTAATCTTCCTAAACTTTTCTACCTGGTTCTGACAAGTCTCTTCTATCGCGTTCCAAGTTCCATGCGACATTATCTATATAGTCCTGTGACTCCGTCTGATAATGGCTGTTAAAGATTTTAACAAACACTACGAAGTATGCTTTTATTTGTTTGTTTGTTTGTATTGTGTTTTTACGTTGCATGACAAACAGTGTTATTCAGCAACGTGGGACGAGCGGCTTTCAACTTCTATCACCAGAAAAAAATACAACAACTCACTCCCCAATGTAATACCCGAAAAGAACGAATCTCGCGGCCACAGATGTGGCACGCCAACACCATACCGAGCACGCCACTGAAGCGCTGTATGTTTTTATTTACATGCCCAATATTAAATTCCGGGATTAACCACTAGGCAGGTTTCAGGGGAGAGAGTCGATTAATTAAGCCAAGCTACTGTGTAAGATGAATATATCATTGCTAAAATAAATTCTATGAATTAACCTTTTGCTGATTAGGTTGAATGTCCAACAATTACGATGCTTTTTTATGGGAATTCCTAATTCCCAAAGGATTAATGGTTAGAAATATAAAACCCTCTACTATCAGCCAGCACAGGCCGACGTTGGATCCTGGACTCAAAAAATTCTGAAAAATTCTCGTTATCCTCGGTGCCGTGTGACCTTCCACAATATGGGGCATGCTGAAAGAATGCCGGAAAAAAAATCAACAATGCTAAACTTGGCGAATAATATACCATTTGGGGTGAAAAATGACAAGACCAATATTGTGCACTGCCTTCGTGCAAGACAACGAAGCGTTTCATGTGTAAAAAAAAAAAAAAAAAAAATCCTCTTTCTCCAGCAAGAAAAGCATAGTTAGAATTCCGTTCGAGGAGGAAGTGACAGGAGCAGGTTTTGTTAAACTTGTGTTAGTTTTGTTCCAGCAAGAAGTAATTTTAAGTACTTGTTATTAATGATACTGAGTCGTCGCCAAGAGATCGAGAAAGTACGATGATGGTAGCCTTCTAATCTCAAAATGCCAACTGAAGAATCGTGAGGGTAACACCGGCAGAAATATATATATATAATATATATATATATATATATATATATATATATATATATATATATATATATATATATATATAATGTATATATATATATATATATGTGTGTGTGTAATCTATATATATATATATATATATATATATATATATATATATATATATATATATATTGTATATTATATACATACATATATATATATATATATTATATATATTATTATATAACATATATATACATATATATATTTATATATATATATATATATATATATATATATATATATATATATATATACATATATATATATATACATATATATATATATTTATATATATATATCGCATTTAGGCTACAAAATGTCCTTTTAATATTTATTTCGCTCTACCTCAGAAATATTTATTTTTCATATATGTAAACTGAAGGGAAATTTTTAGTTGATAAAAATTTCCCCTTCAGTTAACATATATGAAAATGTATTTAATTCTGAGGTTAGAGCCGAATTAAATATTAAAGGATTTTTGTACCCTAATGGGGCAGCGTATAATATGAATCACGGTGATGTGATCAGACTCATATAAAATAAATATATATATATATATATATATATATATATATATATATATATATATATATTATATATAGTATATATAACTGCAACAAATATATGTAAAAAAATCTATAAACTTCAATTCAACCCTTTTCCCAAGGACAGAAACTAGACTCCCAAATGAAACCTATTTCAAAAGGAAACCTGTAATAAATATCATGACTTTATTCCCATTATTTTCTCTTGATATGCTTCTGAAAAGTAGGAAAACATTATACAAATAAAAGTTTACGAATAAAATCGAACAACAAATGCAACTAAGGACAAGTGAAACAAAGAAGCCTTCAATTGCAGAGGACTAGCTTCGGAAAGAATAGTGGAATGTTTAGTAGAACGAAATATGTCAACTTTAAGCTTCACTTAAAAAGAAAGAAAGAAAAAAAAACAGAATATTACATGTACAAATTTTTTGGGGGCTAATTGCCAGTGATCAGTAATGGATACGGATTGCCATATGATATTTTTATCTTTCCGGTAGTCTGGGAGAATACTAGATTATTATTCAGGGTTAATTAAAGGACAATTTACGTCGGGATAGCCAAAACATGTAACCGTTCATATGGCAAGTGATTCTGCCTCGGGGAATTATCGCGGTGCTCTCAGAAGAGAGAATATGGAAGTATATAATGGTGAATCCTTTGGAAAATAAGCTATCTAAATCGGGATGGAAATCCGACTCTTTGAATAAACAACAAGCATAAGTGTGATAAGAAAAAATCCACGCAAAACTAGGCAATTACATACAGTTTTGTTTTTGTTTTTTTTACAT
>NC_061093.1:42186528-42213358 GCF_015104395.2 Macrobrachium nipponense
TAAAAGGGTTGAAAGGTGTAACAGGAGGAAAACCTCAAAGCAGTTGCACTATGAAGCAATTGTTAGGAGAGGGTGGAGAGTAAGATGAAAGAAAGAGATTATAAAAGGAGGTACAATAAAAGGGACGAAAGGGGTTGCAGCTAGGGTCCGAAGGAGCGCTGTAAGAACCTTAATAAGTAATGCGGGGTTCCTCGCTTTATGCGATGCTTATGGACTTCTCTTATTTCTGCTTTTAACGGTGAAACACTGCTGTTGCTGCTCGCAATATATACAGGTATAAAAAAAAGTACATTAAAGATATTAGAAAATAAAGCACAAGAAAACGTCCATATAAATAGATTTGTTGATAGAATAAAAGCCTAAAATGAATCATCCTCTTTATTGGAGCGTTTTACAACATCCCATTTTTCAACTGTTGTATGCAGCTCATTCTTTAAATAATCAGTACCAACAACACGTTTATACTAATTCATGTTATTATATTTGAATGCTATAGTAGTGTGAATTATATACGTTCTTTTCTTAGTGATTATTTAAAGAATGAACTGGATTTGACAGTTATGAAATGGGATGCTGCAAAACACTAATAAGGACAAGAGAATGATTTCTTTTAGACGATCACTACTATTTTTCCTCCTTTTAGATCATCACTATTACTTTTAAAGTAAGGGATACGAAACACAGCATTCTACACACACAGAGAGAGAGAGAGAGAGAGAGAGAGAGAGAGAGATAGAGAGAGATAATAGCCAATGAATAAAAGAATAAATCTGAAATCTTTTCTTGAGCCTTCAACTTAATTAAATACTACCGATCCAATCAACGCATAACTTGGATAAAACGAAAAAAAATCGATTGTACAAATTCCTCAAATTCCAATTACCATTTTAAATCGGTTTCTGACGTCACCCTAAATACCGTAATGGATCGCCAACATCCTCACTTCCTGCACTTTCCTATCCAGATTTTACAAGACTTCCTTCTTGTTTTGAGTTCTACCTGACCCAATGAACAGCCTCTCACATTACCACATCTACAGCCTCGTGATTTCCCTTGGTAACGAGTAAAAACAAATTCTAGAACTCTGAAATAAAGACAAATGTCAAAAGGTCTCGAGATTTCCCATAGTTCCAGAGAGGATACGGAGATGAAGGAAGATGCTGCGAAGGGTATAGGAGATGACCGGGAGCTGGAGCTCTATAAAGGAAAAGTAAGTGGAGGGTTACGGAGGAGATGGAGGGTGGAGGAGGAGGAGGAGGAGGAAGAGGCGGAGGGTATTTAAGGAGAACGGATTACCCACGTCATCTGGAATATTATGACACATCTCCTGCCTGACATTTGGACCAACTTTTACCATTTCTCCGCCTGATTCATGACCCATTCATTTACTAAAAGGGATTATTATTCTTTGTGTCTTCTTTCCTTTCTCTCTTAGCTAAGCTATCTGCCCAAGATTTGGTCTCTCTCTCTCTCTCTCTCTCTCTCTTAATGTATCGGAGTAAAACCGAAAGAATGACTCTCCCCCTGACTACGAATGGTACAAAAGACTCTGCAAAGAGTCCGTGAATAATTGCTTAAAATATTTTCATAATCTATACTGCAAATCTGAATCCCCCATAAAAAATCATTATGCCTAATCATGACTAAACGTTCACAAAGAAAACATTTCAGTGAAATTCATTATCTCAGTTTCCTGTGCCTTTTTGTATTGTAAAGACATAATTATCTCACATATTAGAAGCCATTTGATATGTTTTAACCTTTCAAATTGCCTAATTGAACAGCCGCCTGGTTTCAGGGCAAAAAGGTCAGTTCATATAGCTGAAGCGGCTGCTGCTTTGTATGATAAATGTATCACGGAAATAAATTATACGAGACTGCCTTCGCTGGTAAGGTCAATGTCGCGAATTTCCGCTAACTGTATATCCCCAATATTTTGATATTCACGGAAACCCTAATTACCGAAGGATTAATCGGATAGAAATATAATAAACCCTCTTCTATCAGCCAGCACACGCCAACGCTGCCTCCTGTTCTCAAAACCTTTGTAATATTCGGGCCTGTGTGACCTTTGCAATATGAGTTTGAATTGAATTGAATATAGAATTTAGGCCTAAGGCCAAGCACTGGGACCTATGATGTCATTCAGCGCTGAAATGAAAATTGATAGTAAAAGGTTTGAAAGGTGTAAAAGGAGGAAAACCTCAAACCAGTTGCACCATGAATCAAGTGTTAGAAGAGGGTGGAGAGTAAGAAGGACGAAAGAGAATATGAAAGGAGGTACAGTAAAAGGAACGAAAGTGGTTGCACCATGAATCAAGTGTTAGAAGAAGGTGGAGAGTAAGTTGGACGAAAGAGAATATGAAAGGAGGTACAGTAAAAGGAACGAAAGTGGTTGCAGCTTGGGGCCGAAGGCACACTGCAAAGAAACTTAAGTCATGCCTACAGTGCACCGCATGAGGTCCACTGACGGCACTATCCCCCCTACGGAGCTTTGCAATATGAGGTTTACGAAAAGAACGTAAGGAAAAAAAAACCAATAGCGCTACATTTGATAAACAGGAATATCACAGTCATCATTGTCGTTCTTGCTGCCTGTCTCGAGAAAAGGGGGGAAAAACAATCCCCATAAAAAGATTGATCTGCAAATTCAATCAACAAATGAAACAATGGAACTGACGAAACGGCGAAGCCCCGCCATCACACAGATCAGAGAGATGCTTCCCGATCAAACTTAGCAAAGAATCAAGTAAAATCAAAAGGAAGGAAATACTTAGGTCAAAACAGGCTTCCCTTCACACAAATTAATGTATATTACACTAGCAAAGTTTTGTTTATTATACGCAAAGTTTTTTTTATTATACATTCTGATTATCATAGTCGTGTCTTTCTGGAACAATGACTAGAATATTCTGGAATTTTTCTATATACATGACGACAGGATAGTTAGGCCCAAGACCAAGCGATGGGACCTATGAGGTTATTCAGCACTGAAATGGAAACTGATAGCAAAAAGGGTTGAAAGATGTAACAGGAGGAAAACCTGGCAGTTGCACTACGAATCAATTGTTAGAAGAGGGTGGAAATTAAGATGGAAGAAAGTGTGTGAACGGAGGTACAGCAAAAGGAATGAAAGCGTAGCAACTAGGGGCTTAGGGGACGCTACAACCTTAAGTAATGCTTACAGTGCGGCCCCATGAGGTGCACTGACAGCATTAACCCACTACGGGGGAAATTCTCTTCAGAACCAAACGATACATCTGCTACCTCCATCCTTCCGAATATTAGGAAAAATCATTGCAAAAGTAGAGATTTCCTGTGAAGTTAATATAATTCTCAGTCACCAACGACCGATAGAAAAGTAATTGAACGACCAAAGCTGAACAAGTGAAAGTATACATCTCAACACACACCTCATACATTCTGCTTTTCAAACATCAGTCATTGACTATGTAAATCATGTCCTGAACAATCGTCTGTGAAACGCTAATCACTTAGTTTTTGAAATATACTATCTTCTCAAAAATAATTTTGTTTCTTTCAGCATCGTAAGAACCGCTTACAATATTTTTCCATTGTTATCTCTAACTTAACGGTTATTATTATCACTGATCAAGGATTTACCAAATTGTCTAAAAGATACAGTGTCGCAAGTTGATTGCATGAGAAGGGAAAACAAAAATGTTAGGAATACAACAGGAGCTGTGTAAATATATGTAAGGAAAATTAGATAGGAAAATCCACTGGTAGAGTGATGGTAGAAATATGTAGGGTGATGGTAGAGTTATGGTAGATGAAAGCCAAAAGAGACCAAACACAGGCAACAGCTTGCCAAAACAAAATTATGTAGACCCCAGTGGAAAATCTGAACTTTGACACCTCAAGTGGGTGGTTACGATAGATTAGGATAACCAATAAGACTAATCTAGGGGTGGCACCGGAAGTTAGAAAAGCCACTCAAGAAGAAGTTGGGTGTATCCTAGTTGAAGTGAAGGAGGAGCAAAATTGTAGAAGTTAGGTTGAGACTTCACTTGAGGTCTCAGGAAAGTTCAGTCATATTCTAAAAAATAAATCCATATCATTTTTGAGCTGCTGATGGAGGTTGGCAGCCCTGAGTATTGTAAACACACATCCAAGTTTGAGCTCCGCTGTTATCGACGGGTTTCGAAGGATAAAGATGGTGTAACGTACCCAGGTAGAAGAAAACCGTAACTATAACGTTTCTAGATTAAACTGAAAGAGAAAAACTGTGCTAAAGGTGTAGGATTAGTGAAATTTGGCTGTTTTTTCGCCAGGAAGGTCCCTGGTGGCCCCGGCCAAAGTTACACCATGACTTCAGGCTATTTGGTGACGTCAGTGAAATGTCATTGGTGACGTAATGAGCTTTAAACCAACCCGGAGACAGGACTCTGTGGGGTTGTCGTTTTCGTTCAACCCTGAAATTTGTGAAGTAAGTGAGGTAATTTTTGATTTGTTGAAAGTAAATCCTGAGGATATCACCGGATACCAGGTTTATAATGGCAATAGGGATGTCATTAAATTTTGTAAAAAGATAGCCTATAAGTCATTTTGTGATTTCTATGATGAAAAAGACGTAAACATTACTGATAAGAAATCATTTCGAATATTAAACTTCAGTAGAGCATACACGTACGTGTCAATTAGGTATGCGCCATTCGAAATGGAAAATGGTTTGTTGGAATACATTCTCGGAAGGTATGGGAAAGTATATGGAATTAGGCTAAACAGATTTACTCATGGACGGGAAGCAGGCCTTCTGAATGGAATACGAACAGCAAGAATGGAAGTGGAAGAAGTGACCATACGGCAGTCAAATACACATATGAGAAAGAGGATAGAATAAACATATTCAGCAATGAAGATTTTCCTTGCTATGATTCCACGTGATAAAGTGAATCCTGTGGGAAAAATAAATGAGGTACAGGCAGTTGGGGATAGTCAAGAACAGGTTAATGTGTACGAAGACAAAAATGGAAAGGAAGATGAGAAAAATGGAAATGAAATTAATGTGAATGAAGTCGGAAATGCAAAGGAAGACGAGAATAATGGATTTTCCTTTTTTTATAATGAAATGGATGTGAATGAAGAAGACAGTGCAAAGGAAGGCGAGAATAATGGAAATGAAATGGATATAAATGAAGACAGTGCGATTGGAAATGGAATGGATGTAAATAAAGAAAACAGTTCAAAGGAAGATGAGAAAAATGGAAATAGAAAGTAAAATGAAGTGAATGACAAAGATTTAGGAAATAATCATTTCGGCGACAATAAGTCGGATAAAGGGCAAAGCCCAGATGGAATAATAACTGGTATAATAGAAGCAGAAGTACACCAAGATATGGGAGGACCAGAGGACAGTAACACCCAAATAGAATCAAGGTTGAGAGAGCGAAGTCCTTTGCATGACGAGCAGTCGTTAGATTTCCTTGATTTAAAGTTCCTTAGTAGTGAAGATAAAACTGATCATGATATCACACAGTAAAGGCAGGTCCAGTTGTACATTTAGCACCGGAAGCGTTTTCACAAGACTTGTTTGCTGAAGGAATATCAGAGGATGCCGGGGAAGAAGCTGTCACTATTGATGACGACTCGAGTAGCAATTCAGAAGATGGTAGTGAAGTGGGAGGAGTACCTGACATCGAAGATGGAAAAGACTCTAAGAAGAAGAGTGAATGGTCTGTTAAAGTGAAGTAAGGGGGGAAATTAAAATTGAGAAAGAAAAAGAATAAAAAGAATATTGCGAAAAAGAGGAAAATAGTTTAGGAACTTATAGATTTATTGCTTTATTAATCCTTTATCCTTTATATCATTCATTATGGCATTTAATATTGCCACAATCAATATAAATGGCTTGAATGAGGAAAACAAACAAATTAAGTTTATATCAATGGCTAAATATCATAAATTGGACATTGTAATGTTGCAGGAACATAATATAAAGTGTATCAGTAAATTAAGCTATGTTAGTAAATATTATGAAATATTCATTAACTATACCACGTGCTTGAAAGGAGGTGTAGCCATATTGATAAGTAAGCGTTTGTCACCTGTATATGTCATAAGCCAGGAATCAGATGTGGAGGGCCGTATAATAAGTTTACGCGTTCGTATTGGTGAACGAGTGTTATTCTTGTTAAATGTGTATGCACCATCAGGTACTGGTAAGGAAAAGGAGAGGGAAGATTTTTTTGATGAATTGTGTTATTATTTGAGGCATAATGTTGATGATATCATTTTTGGTGGGGACTTTAACTCAGTAACTAACGCTAGAGATGTAAGTAATGGAGATGATAAATTGATCTCTAAGAAATTTACTCTGTTACCAAAGGCAATTGATTTGAGAGATGTTGCCAATACGAATATTTCAAAGGACCATACTTATATAAGAGGAAACTATGCTTCTCGCATTGACAGGATATATGTGACTAAATTGTATTCAAATATCAATGTACGTGAAACGATTCCTTTATCATTTTCAGATCATAATATGGTTGTAACCAGTATCAAAGTTGAATCACCTTCTATTGGAAGAGGTGTATGGAAATTAAATGTAAGTCTGTTAGCTCAGGATGAGATGAAAGCAAAATTTAAAGCTCTGTGGGCGAGTCTTAAAAAGGGAAAAGGTAATTTCAGAGATATACTAGAATGGTGGGATCATTGTAAAATTCAAATAAAACGATTCTTTATAAAGGAGTCTAAACAGATAGCATCAGAAAATATTGTTTGATCAATCTCTTGCAACAAAGGCCTAAAGATTTATACATGAAAGCAGGGGATGATGGTGTAGAATTTACAATGATAACTTCAATAAAAGAGAGGGTAGAAAAACTGAAAAATGATATTTGTGAAGGGGTAAAGGTAAGAACAAAAATTAAAGACAAAATAGAAGGAGAAAGGTTATCATGCCACTTATTGAGGGAAGAGAAAAAACAAGGTAATCGTGTATTACGTAATATCGTGGGGCCTGAAGGACGAGTATTGGATAAAACAGATGCCATTTTATACTATTCTACAGAATTTTATAAAGAATTATATAGGAAAGTTGATGTTGAACTTCACGTGCAGGAGAAGTTCATAGCATTATGTAATAATAGTCTGGAAGAAGAGGACTGTGAAATGTTGGTTGATGATATTACAGAAAATGAGTTAAGTGCTGTAATTAAGAATTTGAATAATGGGAAAGCACCAGGTATGGACGGGTTACCGACAGAATTCTATAAGGAATTTTTACCCATAATAAAAGAGGAGCTATTAATGGTCATTAAGAAAGTACTTGAATGCAAATATTTGACTTCTTCACAAAATATAGGATTGATCAAACTCCTTAGCAAAGGGACTAAGGGGAATACCCTTAATAACTGGAGGCCTATTTCACTTTTAAATGTCGATTATAAAATAATTGCGAAAATATTAGCAAACAGGTTAAAGATTGTCATGCCAAAATTAATCTCTGAAGAACAATATTGTAGTGTAAAAGGGAAATCTATCATAAACTGTAATAATAACATTCGAGATATCATCCACAATGTCAATGAGAATAGATTAAGTGGAGCAGTTTTAAAACTAGATTGGGCAAAGGCCTTTGATACTGTCGATCATGACTTCTTGTTTAAAATAATGCAAAAACTGGGAATACCATGCATATTTGTCGAGTGGATAAAGGTCCTTTATAAGAATTGTATGAATCGGTTATGTATTAATGGGTATTTAGGTAACCCCTTTCCCATTGAAAGATCAGTAAGACAAGGATGCCCTCTCTCTATGCTACTGTATGTTTTATATCAGGAGTCATTATATTTGGAAATTAAGCAAAATGAAGGTATAAAGCCAATTCAACTTCCAAATAACACTAATGTATGTGTTCAAGGATATGCTGATGATTCATCAATTTTTATAGTTAATGATCAGTCTTTGGTGGAAGTATGTAAGGTAATAAATGAATTTGAAGAAGCATCGGGGGCTAAACTGAATAAAAATAAAAGTAGTATTACTGGTATAGGAAACTGGAAGGGTAAAACAGACTGGCCTACACCTTGGTTGGAAACCGAGATTGAACTGAAGATCTTAGGGATTTTTTATTGTCAGACAGAAGTCGAGACTATGGCAAAAAACTGGGATAGCACTGTGAGCAAGGTAGAAAGAGCAGTAAATATGTTATCTGATAGATATCTTACCATTTTTAAGAAAGCCCTAATTATAAATTCTATGTTGCTGTCAAAAGTCTGGTATCTAGCTCATACAATACCATTAAGCAAAATATATGCTCAGAAAATAAATAGCATAATTTTTAGGTATTTGTGGAAAGGGAAATATCAACCTGTAGGTAGAGCTACTTTGTTTTTGCCTATGAATGAAGGTGGATTAAACATAATAAGTGTATACCACAAAGCTGCGGCTATTCTTGCTGCCACAAGCCATAAGGAAGCTCTGAATGGCAGGGAAGTGACTATATATTACTGTAAGATAAGATTAAGCCATTTGGTAGAGACTGCTCCCTGCACAGATGTGTCATTTGTTACTCCTGCATTCTATACCAAAGCAATTGAGGGTATAAGAGCAGTGTGTAAGCATAAATATTTCCCCATTGTTAAAAGTAAACATATCTACTATGAGCTTTTTTCCAAGGTTCCTACAAAAGTTGAAAGCAATTACCCTCGGTTGTGTTGGGGGAGAATATGGAAAAACATAAATAACAAATTAATTGGTATTCGGGAGAGAGAATTTTTGTTCAAATATGTACATGAGGTATTGCCCACAAATGTAAGACTAAAAAACATGAAACTAAGAGACAATGGAAACTGTAACCTTTGCAATGAACAAGAATACACAATGCATGTATTTTATTTTTGCATTAAGATAAAAACGTTTTTCGATTGGTTTAGTGTAAAATTATCATCAATGTGTTCTATTAATAAGAGAAATTGGTTCAACCTTTTGTACTTTGATTTTTATTACAAAACAACCAGGGACAAAAATACAGCAATTATTTTAGTGTGTAATTATCTGTATGTTGTTTGGATTAGCAGAGTTAAAAACCTAGATGAAAGAGATATGATTCATTATTTCAAAGGTAGGCTTAATTATTGTAAATGGATGTTAAAGTCAGTTTATGGGCAAAAGATTAATAAGTTAGTCACGGAAGACTTCTTGGAGACGGTGTTATGAGCAAAAAGGGCTTCTTTGAGAATAGCAAAAACAATGTAACTTGAATTTGTGCTTCCTATATGTAAGGGTTTCTTTCTCTTAGGGACCGGTGAGCACTCCAGAAGAGCCCTCCTCGGAGGGGGAGGCTGATAGCCATAAGGTCATCCTCTGGCGAGGGAGGAGCAATACCCGGTCCCACACTGATGCATTTTTTATGTTGTGGGTTAACCACATATTGTAGTCTTTTATAGAGCATACCTATACTGTGCAAAGACTATATTGTACATGAGATTACTATTAAAAATATGTATATATATGGATGTATAAATTTACAATAAAAGAAAAAAAAAAAGTCAAGAACAACGCCTTATACGGGGAGGTTGTGTCGGTGTACTCTCTGTTCCCTGTGAATTTTTGTGTAGTGTACTACCTATAAACTTATATTTATTAATATAATTAAGATAAACTAAGTGGTGTTTAACTTGCCAGCGTCCAAGCACCCAAGCAACTCCTGAGAGACTAGGTAAGTGATTTATTATGATTTCAGAATCTACAGAAGTCCAGTGTAAGTGATATACTATATAATTACCTGTTCCTAAAAAAAGAAAAACTCAACCACAACAAATAGAGGAAGGTTATCCCATATAACAAATAACCTTCCCAAATAATACCAATCAGCTACCGAAGAAAGACTGACTAATAAATAAGAGAAAGAGAATAAAAGGAAACCCGCAACACAACAAAAACTATAAAGAAAGTTGTTTTTCTGATAAGAGATAAGTATCGACAAAGGCAAAAGGAAACTTTTGAGGCAACAAAAACATTCTTACTTAAATCAACTAATCGTCTTGCCTAACAGTATGGAATGTATGAATGAATTTATCATAATGATAAGAAGCACCACCAAAGGTCGGACATTTGCAAACAGACCATACACACTAAAAGGAAAGAGTTCGCTGCTCTGGATTCTCTTCCACAGTATCTTTTTTATCCACCTCCTTAGACCCTGTCTAACGCCCGCCACTATCGTTCAGTCATGCCTACGCAGTTAAAACTACACAGTCGACCTGTGAAATTATAACTGAACGTTAGTGTAGACAACCTGCACAGTTTTTCTCGCCTGCGCAGGCGGCCTCAGTAAATAGCTCATCTCAATGGATGAGCCTACGGGCAAACGGCTGCGCATTAGCAGTTATGCCTGCGCAGTTATAACTGCACAGTTAGACCGTGCAGTTATAACTGAAAGTTAGTGTAGAATAAAATCCAAAGGCTATTGTAAATATTATGACAAAAATAATGTAAGACAAGTATAGGCCTATAAGCGTCTATTCATGGTTATACATCATGTATGTAATTCATTTTTAAAATGAGAACAAAATAATATTCTACTTTATGATGAAACAAAATCAAACAATATTGGACCATGTGTTTATTCATTGCTTACATCCCGCGTAAGTTCTTTTTAAAATAATATTAGACTATTCAAGACACCATTGAAACAAAGGAAGAGAGTAGTAAACTATGGATTTTCATTCGTTGCAATACGTCAGAAGAAAGTCAATCTTTAAACGAAAACAAATCGGTATTAACCGATTTTAATGAAATAGAAAAAAACATTTGGCCTATATGTGTGTCAACTTTGAAATGAAACGGTTACGAACTTAATTAATGGAACTCTTCCTTCATTCATAAATATTCAATAATCATTATGAAAGTCCTTGAGGCCAAATTTAAACTCTTAACAAATTAACTTGAGAGTATTTAATTTGTTTTTATTTACCACTCTTTCACTGGATGTCTTACTTGACATTTATGAATTTTATTTTATTTATTTATTTTTGTTTTTGTGATGTCAGCAAGCCAATTTTATACAGCAAAGAGCATCGTTTATTGACGTGGCTCCTACGGACGACTGAGGAAAAAGACGGTATAGTTAGAGGTGAAGATTTGCCTACACAGTCCGACTGTGCAGTTTCGGACTGTGCGGTTGTAACTGTGCAGGCATAACTGAACGTTAATGGCGGAAGGAACTACAGGAACTGGCAAAGGATAGACTCGAAGGCAAGAGAAGAGAAGACAGGATGTAAAAGGAAATTGGAGACTTAGGAAGAGAAATAATAGACCTTAGGAGAGGGAACGTATTCTTTTTTCCAGAGGATTAAGGACGAACTCCCCCCCCTCCCCCCCCCCCCCCTCCCCCATGCCCCACAAACCCCGATCCCCACGCTACAACTGCAATACCCCTAGAGTGTGGAAACGGCATCTGGAGACTGGAGCCGCGGAGAACTCAGAGGTTTTCTCCTAGAAATATCGAAGACTTAGATCAGTTTGAAACGTACGTACGTATGTGTGTGTGTGTAAAACCAACTGGAGACAGAACTCCATAAAGAATACTTCGGGATTTCTCACGGAGTTTCTACAAATAACCATAGCGCAACACATCGAGTACAAACACATCAAAATGATTAATGTAAATTTGATAAATTGTTCATTATTTTCCTGCTTCGGAGTAGGGAACAGTGGCTCCATATCCCCTGCCGTCGGCAGCTATGGAGTGGAATCTACTATACAACAACGGGTGCGTGATGATGTTATCACTACACCTGTAACTCTCGTCGAGAGTGTTAGACCACCGGAGGACTTGGGAAAAGACAAAAACGATGAGGAAATCCAACGTCTGCGGTCGGATGTCTGCCGTTTGTCTGAAGCATTGGACTTCTTGGCCGATAAATTCGAACAATACACCAAAGAAACAGATGGGTTGAAGAAGACGATTGTGGCCCAGCAGGAAAAGCTTCAGCAGTGGGAGAAGAAGAATGAAGAAACTGAACACCTGCTGGAGCGGACTAACCAGACTATTGTGGCGCTTCAACGAAATATCTTGCGCCAAAACAATCTCATAGGCTCATTAAAAGTGAAAGCGATAATGAGGGACAGGAAGATCGAATCTTTGGAAAATGTTATTGCAGAAAAGGAAACCTTGAAGAGAGATTCGATCATTCCTCGTCTAGAAAGAAGGCTGGAAGAACTGTCCTCTCAATGTGAGCTTCTGGAGGCAGATAAGAAACAAATGGAGGAACGAATAGTAGAACTTCAAATGGATAAGTCCAAAACCGAGCTCGAAAATCGAGGCTCAGACGCTAGGCAATTCGAGTCTCTAGTTTCTTGGATGGAAAATTTGTCGTCAAACGAATGGGAAGAAACTGCCAAAGCGGAATTTGATATAGACCGCTTAAATAAAGCAGTTATTCAAATGATGAAACTAGTGAATCGACGAAGTCTTGATCAAGAGGATAGGACCAACGCCAGGGCATTGATAGCTGGACTGAAGAGACAGAGGAAAACTCTGGGATGTAACAAGGCTGATTTGGCCATGAAAGCACATCTTGGCATTCATATACATATCCTGGGTAAAGCTCGAGGTAACAGAATCAAAAAGGAGATTGAAAAATTTAAAGAATGTTCCTGCCAGAAGAAAACTGTCCTACCGACAGAGAATGCCTCTGTCATTCCAAGATTTGGACTTGTACCGGAGGTCCTTCCTACTATGAAGGATTCCATACCCATCGCCCAAAGCGAGACTTTGAAGAAAGAGCTCACCACTAATACTTCTGCCGTTAAGAGACCAAAGTTTCAAGAGGAGAGAGACATTTTCTTCAAGGAAAAGCAAGACATACTGATAGGGAAATTGACGCAAGACCTGTACGAATGTCAATTGGAAAGAAAAAGGTTGATAGGATGGGAACAAGAACTGAGGGAAACTGAGAACAAACTGATCAAAATGAGGGAATTGCTCCAGATATTGGGTGAATATACTGTGGTGGACAATGAAAGGATGTTAAAACATGCAGAAGACTTGAAAGAATTGGAAAAAAACCTAAGTATAAGACAGAAAAAATTGGAAGAAAAAGAAAAATACATGCAGGAAAGAGAACAGAAAGAATTGGGACATAAAGAAAAATACTCGCAGGAATGGGAAGAAAACGTGAGTATAAGACAGAATGAATTGGGACAAAAAGAAAAAGACTTGCAGGAAAGAGAACAAAATATGAATATAAAACAGAAAGAATTGGAACAAAAAGAAAAAGACTTGCAGGAAAGAGAACAAAATATGGATATAAAACAGAAAGAATTGGAACAAAAAGAAAAAGACTTGCAGGAAAGAGAACAAAATATGGATATAAAACAGAAAGAATTGGAACAAAAAGAAAAAGACTTGCAGGAAATGGAACAAAAAGAAAAAGACTTGCAGGAATTGGAACAAAAAGAAAAAGACTTGCAGGAAATGGAACAAAAAGAAAAAGACTTGCAGGAAAGAGAACAAAATATGGATATAAAACAGAAAGAATTGGAACAAAAAGAAAAAGACCTGCAGGAATGTGAAGAAAACGAGAGTATAAGACAGAATGAATTGGGATTAAAAGAAAAAGACTTGCAGGAAATGGAACAAAATCTGAATATAAAACAGAAAATATTGGAACAAAGAGATGAAAACTTGCAAGAATTGGAACAAAATTTAAAACAAATAAGAGAAGAGTTCCAGGAATGGGAACACAACATGACCTTAATACATGATGGTATTGCAAGAGAAAAGAAAAAAAAAAAAAAAAAAAAAGAGTCTCAAAATGAGAAAGAAGAATGTTGATGGGTGACGAGTTTCCCCCAACTCGTTAGGAAGAGGATGTCTTTATGGCTGACGAGTTTCCCCCCAACTCGTTAGGAAGAGGATGTCTTTATGGCTGACGAGTTTCTCCCAACTCTTCAAGAGGAGGATGTCATGATGGCCAGCGTACCTCTCATGAGGATGAGAGCTGACACATGTTTGGAGACAGGAGGACCACCACTCAGGATGAGAGCTAACAGCTGTTTGGAGGCTGGAGGATGAGCTCTCAGTTTGAGAGCCAACAGCTATTTGGAGGCTGGAGGATGAGCTCTCAGTTTGAGACTAACAGCTTTTGGAGGCTGGAGGTAGAGCTCTCAGTTTGAGAGCTAACAGCTGTTTGGAGGGTCAGATTGCCACCAGAAGACCACCAGAAGACCACCAGAAGGAGCCCAAAAAGGTACCAGAGGGACACCAAAAGATGATTCTGTTGGAATAATCTAGAAGACCGGCTGATGCAGAAAGAAGGAACTTTTCCTTCACGTATGCTATGTCCCTTGATGAACGGACTATTCAAAGTAGAAGATCTCTGTCAAAAGCGGGCAAATAGTCGGATATCTAGAATAATTCTTACAGGATATCTTCCTTTTGGTAATTCTGTTGGAATAATTTTTTTTCTGGAAGACCGGCTGTGCAGAAAGAAGGCTCTTTTTCCTTTCAAGTATGGCTCCTGGTCCCTTTGATGAAGACTCTTATGATAAAGAAGACTCTGTCAAAGCGGGAAATTTTGGTTTCGGATATCTAAAGAATTCTATTCTGCCAGAATATTCTTCTCTTGGTATTTCTGTGGGAATAATCTAGAAGGACCGGCTGTGCAGAAAGAAGGGCTCTTTTCTTTCAAGTATGCTCTGTCCCTTGATGAAGACCCTCTTCTTAATAAGGAAGGATCTTCTGTCAAAGCGGGCAAATAGTCGGATATCTAGATCTATTCTTGCAGATATCTTCCTTCTGGTAGTTCTGTTGGAATAATCTAGAAGACCGGCTGTGCAGAAAAAAGGAACTTTTCCTTCAAGTTAGCTCGTCCTTGATGAAGACCTCTTCTAAATAGAAGATCTCTAGCAAAAGCGGGCAAATATTCGTCGGATATATAGAATCTATTCTTGCAGATATCTTCCTTCTGGTAGTTCTGTTGGAATTAATCTAGAAGACCGGCTGTGCAGAAAGAAAAAGGAACTTTTCCATTCAAAGTATGCTCTGTCCCCTTGACGAAGACTCTTCTAATAGAAGATCCTATTCAAAAGCGAGGGCAAATAGTCGGATATCTAGATCTATTCCTTACAGATATCCTTTCCTTTTGGTTAATTCTGGATTGGAATTAATAATCGAAGACGGCTTGCAGAAAGAAGGCTCGGCCTTCAAGTATGCTATGTCCCTTGAATGAAGGGGACTCTTCTAATTTAGAAGATTTTCCTTGTTCAAAGCGGGCCAAAATAGTTCGGATTCTAGATCCTTTGATTCCTGCAAGATAATCTACTTCTGCGTAGTTCGTAGGAAGAATCTTAGAAGACGGCTGTGCAGAAAGAAGGGAACTTTTAAATTCAAGTATGCTCTGGATTCCCTTGATGAAGACTCGCTAATAGAAAGATCTTCCTTGTCAAAGCGGGCAAATAGTCGATATTCCAGATTCCATTTTACAGGATATCTTCCTTTTGGTAATTCTGTTGGAATAATATAGAAGACCGGCGGTTCAGAAAGAAGGCTCTTTTCCTTCAAGTATGCCCTCTGTCCTTGATGAAGACTTTCTGATAAGAAGATCTCTGTCAAAGCGGGCAAAGAGTTTCGCGAATTCTAAGATCTATTCTTGCTAGATAATCCTTCCTTCTGGGTAGTTCTGTTGGAAATAATCTTAGAGAAGGCTGTGCAAAAGAAGGCTCTTTTCCTTCAAGTAATGCTCTGTCCCTGATGAAGACTCTTCTAATTAGAAGATCTCTGTAAAAGCGGGCAAATAGTCGGATAGCTAGATCTATTCTTGCAGATATCTTCCTTCTGGTAGTTCTGTTGGTCAAAATCTAGAAGGACCGGCTGTGCAGAAGGAAAAAGGGAACTTTATTTCAACGTATGCTCTGTCCCTTGATGAAGGAACTCTTCTTTAATTGAGAAGATCTCTATCAAAGGGGCAAATAGTAGCGGATATCTAGATATATTCTTTACAGAGACTCCTTTTGGTATTCTTGTTGGAATAATCTTAGAAGACCGGCTCTGGCAAAAGAAGGAAGGCCTGGTTCCTTCAAGTATGCTCTGTCCCTTTGATGAAGACTCCTTCTAATAGAAGATTCTTTGTCAAAGCGAGGCAAATAGTCGGATATCTCAAGATCTATTCTTGCCAGATATCTTCCTTTGGTAAAGTTCTGTTGGGAATAATCTAGAAGAAACCGGCCCCGTGTGCAGAAAGACGGAACTTTCCTTCAAGTTATGCTCTGTCCCTTGTATGAAGACTCTTTATAGAAGATCTTCGTTCAAAGCAGGGCAAATAGTCGGATTATTCTAGGATCTATTCGTTACAATATATCTTTCCTTTTGGTAATTCTGTTTGGAATAATCTAGGAAGACCGGACTGTGCAGAAAAAGAAGGCTCTGTTTTCCTTACAAGTATGCTCTGTCCCTTGATGAAGACTCTTCTAATAGAAGATCTCTATCAAAGCGGGCAAATAGTCGGATAATCTAGATCTATTCTTGACAGATATCCTTCCTTCTGAGGTAGCTTCTGTTTCGGAATAATCTAGAAGATCCGGCTGTGCAGAAAAAAGGAACAACTTTCCTTCAAGTATGCTCCTGTCCCTTGATGAAGGATCTTCCTTAATAGAAAGATCTCTATCAAAGCGGGGCAAATTAGTCGGATATCTAGATCTATTCTTACAGATTATTCCTTCCTTTTAGGTAATTCTGTTGGAATAATCTAGAAGAAACCGGCTCTGCAAGAAAGAAGGCTCCTTTTCCTTCAAGTAATGCTCTGTTCCCTTTGATGAAGAATCCTTTGATAGAAGATCTAGTCAAAGCGGGCAAATTAGTTCGGAATATCCGAAGAATCTATTCTTGCAGATAAAATCTTCGCTGGGCAAATAGGTTCTGTTGAGGAATTAATCGAGAAGACCGGCTGTGAGAAAAGAAGGACTCTTTTCTTCAAGTATGCTTCTGTCCCTTGATGACGGACTCTTCTAATAGAAGCATACTTCCTGTTCAAAGCGGGTCAAATAGTTCGGATATCGTTAGGATCATTCTTGCAGATATCTCTTATGGTTCGTATGTTGGAATAATCAGAAGACCCGGCTGTTTGCAGAAAAAAAGGAACTTTTCCTTCAAAGTATGCTCGTCCCTTGATGAAGACCTATTCCCTTAAGAAGATCTCTATAAAAGCGGGCAAATAAGTCGGATATCAGATCTATTCTACAGAATATCTTCCTTTGGTAAATTCTGTTGGAATATCTAGAAGACCGGCTCTTACAGAAAGAAGGCTCTTTTCCTGCAAGTAAATGCTCTTGGGTCCCTTGAATGAAGATTTCAATAGAGATCTCTATCAAAGGGGCAAATAGTCGGATATCTAGATTCTTATTCTTGCAGAATATCTTTCCTTTCTGGTAAGTTCTGTTGGGGAATAATCTAGAAGGACGGCTTTGCCGAAAAAAGGAACTTTCCTTCAAGTATGCTCTGTCCCAGAAATGAAGGACTTTCTTTTCCTAATTACAAAGATCTCTATCAAGCGGGCAAATAGTCTGAATCCTTAGATTATTCGTACAAGATATTTCCTTTTGGTAATTCTGTTGGAATAATCAGAAGTAACCGGCGGTTGCCAGAAAGAAAGAAGGCCTCCTTTTCCTTCAAGTATGCTCTGTCCCTTATGAAAGACTATTCAAGAGGGATCTCTATCAAAGGGGACAAATAGTCGGAGATCTAGATCTTATTCTTGGAGATATATCTTCCTTCTGGTAATTCTGTTGAAATAATCGAGGAAGGACCGTGGATCTGCAGAAAAAAGGAACTTTTCCTTCATGTATGCTCTGTCCCTTGAATGAAGGACTCTTTCGAAATAGAAAAGATCTCTGTAAAGCGGGCAAATAGTCGGATATCTAGATCTATTCTTACAGATATCTTCCTTTTGGTAATTCTGTTGGAATTAATCTAGGGAGACCAAGGCTGTGCAGAAAGAAGGCTCTTTTCCTTCAAGTATGCTCTGTTCCCTTTATGAAGACTCTTCTAATAGAAGATTTCTCTATCAAAGCGGGGCAAATAGGTTCGGATATCTAGATCTATTCTTGCAGATTTATTCTTCTGGCTAGTTTTTTAGTTGGAATAATCTAGAAGACCGGCTGTGCAGAAAAAAAAAGGAACTTTTCCCTTCAAGTATGCTCTGTCCCTTGATGAAAGACTCTTCTAATAGAAAAGATCTCTGTCAAAGCGGGGCAAATAGTCGGATATCTAGATCTATTCTTGCAGATAAATCTTCCTTTTGGTAATTCTGTTGGAATAATCTAGAAGACCCGGCTCTGCAGAAAAGAAGGCTCTTTCCTTCAAGTATGCTCTGTCCCTTTGATGAAGACTCTTCTAATAGAAGATCTCTGTCAAAGCGGGCAAATAGTCGGATATCTAGATCTATTCTTGCAGATATCTTCCTTCTGGTAGTTCTGTTGGAATAATCTAGAAGACCGGCTCTGCAGAAAGAAGGCTCTTTTCCTTCAAGTATGCTCTGTCCCTTGATGAAGACTCTTCTAATAGAAGATCTCTATCAAAGCGGGCAAATAGTCGGATATCTAGATCTATTCATTTACGATATCTTCCTTTTTTGGTAATTCTGTTGAATAATCTTAGAAGACCGGCTCTGCAGAAAGAAGCTCTTTTTCCTTCAAGTATGCTCTTGTCCCCTTTGAATGAAGACTCTTCTAATAGAAGATCTCTATCAAAGTGGGCAAATAAAAGTCGGATATCTAGATCTAATTCTTGGAGATATCTTCCTTCTGGTAGTTCTGTTTGGAATAATCTAGAAAAGACCGGGCTTTGCAGAAAAAACAAAAAGGAAACTTTTCCTTCAAGTATGCTCTGTCCCTTGATGAAGACTCTTCTAATAGAAGATCTCTATCAAAGCGGGCAAATAGTCTGATATCTAGATCTATTCTTACAGATATCTTCCTTTTGGTAATTCTGTTGGAATAATCTAGAAGACCGGCTGTGCAGAAAGAAGGCTCTTTTCCTTCAAGTATGCTCTGTCCCTTGATGAAGACTCTTCTAATAGAAGATCTCTATCAAAGTGGGCAAATAGTCGGATATCTAGATCTATTCTTGCAGATATCTTCCTTCTGGTAGTTCTGTTGGAATAATCTAGAAGACCGGCTCTGCAGAAAAAAGGAACTTTTCCTTCATGTATGCTCTGTCCCTTGATGAAGACTCTTCTAATAGAAGATCTCTGTCAAAGCGGGCAAATAGTCGGATATCTAGATCTATTCTTGCAGATATCTTCCCTCGGATAGTTCTGTTGGAATAATCTAGAAGACCGGCTGTGCAGAAAAAAAGAACTTTTCCTTCAAGTATGCTCTGTCCCTTGATGAAGACTCTTCTAATAGAAGATCTTTGTCAAAGCGGGCAAATAGTCGGATATCTAGATCTACCCTTGCAGATACCTTCCTTTTGGTAATTCTGTTGGAATAATCTAGAAGACCGGCTGTGCAGAAAAAATGAACTTTTCCTTCAAGTATGCTCTGTCCCTTGATGAAGACTCTTCTAAGAGAAGATCTTTGTCAAAGCGGGCAAATAGTCGGATATCTAGATCTGTTCTTGCATATATCTTCCCTCGGATAGTTCTGTTGGAATAATCTAGAAGACCGGCTCTGCAGAAAAAAGGAACTTTTCCTTCAAGTATGCTCTGTCCCTTGATGAAGACTCTTCTAATAGAAGATCTCTGTCAAAGCAGGCAAATAGTCGGATATCTAGATCTATTCTTGCAGATATCTTCCCTCTGGTAGTTTGTACATCAAGATCTGTTCTTGCAGATGTCTTCCTTCTGGTTAATCTGTGGGAATAATCGAGAAGAAAAACTCTAAAGAAAGAAGAACTATTTTTTTAAGTATGCAGTGTCTCTTGATGAAGACCCTTCTAATAGAAGATCTCTGCCAAGGCGGACAAATAATCGGATACCTAGATCTATTCTTGCAGATGTCTTCCTTCTGGTAATTTTGTTGGAATAGTCCAGAAGTCTGGCTCTGTAGAAAGAAGGAACTTTTCCTTCAAGTATGCCCTGTCCCTTGATGAAGACTTCTAATAGAAGACCTCTTTTAAAGCAGGCAAATAGTCGGATATCTAGATCTATTCTTGCAGATGTCTTCCTTGTGGTAATTCTGTTGGAATACTCTAGAAGTCTGGCTCTGCAGAAAGAAGGAATTTTTCCTTTAAGTATGCCTTGTTCCTCGATGAAGACTTATAATAGAAGACCTCTGTCAAAGCGGGCAAATAATCATATAACTAGATCTGTTCTTACAGATGTCTTCCTTCTGGTCATTCTGTTGCAATAATCTAGAAGGAACTTTTCCTTCAAGTATGCTCCGTCCCTTGATGAAGACTCTTCTAATAGAAGATCTCTGTCAAAGCAGGCAATTAGTCACTATCTAGATCTATTTTTGCAGATAACTTCCTTCTGGTCATTCTGTTGGAATAATCTAGAAGACTGGCTTTGCAGAAAGAAGAAACTTTTCCTTCAAGTATGCTCTGTCCCTTGATGAAGACTCTTCTAATAGAACATCTTTGTCAAAGCGGGCAAATAGTCAGATATCTAGATCTATTCTTGCAGATCTCTTCCTTCTGGTAAATTTGTTGGAATAATCAAGAAGACCGTCTGTGCAGAAAGAAGGCTCTTTTCCTTCAAGTATGCTCTGTCCCTTGATGAAGACTCTTCTAATATAAGATATGTCAAAGCGGGCAAATAGTCGGATATCTAGATCTATTCTTGCAGATATCTTCCTTCTGGTAATGTTGCTGGAATAGTCTAGAAGACCGGTTATGCAGAAAGAAGGCACTTTTCCTTCCAATATGCTCTGTCACTTGATGAAGAATCTTTTAATCGAAGATCTCTGTCAAAGAGGGCAAATGGTCGGATATATAGATCTATTCTTGCAGATATCTTCCTTCTGGTAATTCTGTTGGAATAATCTATATGACCGGCTCTGCCTATAGAAGGAACTTTTCCTTCAAGTATACTCTGTCCCTTGATGAAGACTCTTCTAATAGAAGATCTCGGTCAAAGCGGGCAAATAGTCGGATATGTAGATCTATTCTTGGAGATGTAATCCTTCTGGCAATTCTGTTGGTATAGTCTAGAAGTCTGGCTCTGCAGAAAGAAGGAACGTTTCCTTCCTGTATGCTCTGTCCGTTGATGAAGACTCCTCTAATAGAAGATCTCTGTTAAATCGGACAAATAGTCGAATATATAGATCTATTCTTGTAGATGTCGTCTTTCTGGTAATTCTGTTGGAATAGTCTAGAAGTCTGGCTCTGCAGAAAGAAGGAACATTCCCCTTAAGAATGCTCTGTTCCTTGATGAAGACTCTTATAATCGAAGATCTCTGTCAAAGCGGGCAAATAGTCGTAAATCTAGATCTGTTCTTGCAGATGTCTTCTGTCTTGTTAGTCTGGTGCAATAATTCTGCAGAAAGAAGGAACTTTTCCTTCAAGTATGCTGTGTCCCTTGATGAAAACTCTTCCAATAGCAGATTATTGTCAAAGCAGGCAATTAGTCGATATCTAGATCTATTCTGGCAGATGTCATCCTTCTGATAATTCTGTTGGAATAATCTAGAAGATCGGCTCTGCAGAAAGAAGGAACTTTTCCTTCAAGTATGCTCTGTCCCTTGATGAAGACTCTTCTAATAGAAGATCTATGTCAAAGCGGGCAAATTATCGGATAGCTAGATCTATTCTGGCAGATGTCATTCTTCCGATAATCTTCTGTCAAAGCCGGCAAATTATTGGATAGCTAGATCTATTCTTGCAGATGTCATCCTTCTGATAATTCTGTTGGAATAATCTAAACGGCTCTGCAGAAAGAAGGAACTTTACCTTCAAGTATGCTCTGTCCCTTGATGAAGACTCTTCTAATAGAAAATCTCTGTCAAAGCGGGCAAATAGTCGGATATCTAGATCTATTCTTGCAGATATCTTCCCTCGGATGGTTCTGTTGGAACAATCTAGAAGACCGGCTCTGCAGAAAAAAGGAACTTTTCCTTCAAGTATGCTCTGTCCCTTGATGAAGACTCTTCTAATAGAAGACCTCTGTCAAAGCGGGCAAATAGTCGGATATCTAGATCTATTCTTGCAGATATCTTCCCTCAGATAGTTCTGTTGGAATAATCTAGAAGAACGGCTCTGCAGCAAAAAGGAACTTTTCCTTCAAGTTAATGAAGTTAATCTAAAGAAGGAACGGCTCTGCAGCAAAAAGACTTTTCCTTCAAAGTTAGTTTCTGGTTTTTCCTTGACCCTGAGCTCTTCTATAGAAGATCTCTGTCAAAGCGGGCAAATAGTCGGATATCTAGATCTATTCTTGCAGATACCTTCATTTTGGTAATTCTGTTGGAATAATCTAGAAGACCAGCTCTGCAGAAATAAGGCTCTTTTCCTTCAAGTATGCTCTGTCCCTTAGATGAAGACTCTTCTAATAGAAGATCTCTGTCAAAGCGGGCAAATAGTCGGATATCTAGATCTATTCTTGCAGATATCTTCCTCCTGGTAGTTCTGTTGGAATAATCCAGAAGACCGGCTGTGTCGAAAAAAGGAACTTTTCCTTCAAGTATGCTCTGTCCCTTGATGAAGACTCTTCTAATAGAAGATCTCTGTCAAAGCGGGCAAATAGTTGGATATCTAGATCTATTCTTGCAGATATCTTCCTCCTGGTAGTTCTGTTAGAATAATCTAGAAGACTGGCTGTGCAGAAAAAAAAAAAACTTTTCCTTCAAGTATGCTGTCCTTTGATGAAGACTCTTCTAATAGAAGATCTCTGTCAAAGCGGGCAAATAGTCAGGTATCTAGATCTATTCTTGCAGATGTCATCCTTCTGGTAATTCTGTTGGAATAGTCTAGAAGTCTAGCTCTGCAGAAGAAGGAACATTTCCTTCAAGTATGCTCTGTCCCTTGATGAAAACTCTTCTAATAGAAGATCTCTGTCAAAGCGGGTAAATAGTTGGGTATGTATATCTATTTTTTCAGATGTCATCCTTCTGGTCATTCTGTTGGAATAATCTAGAAGACTGGCTCTGCAGAAGAAGGAACTTTTCCTAAAAGATCTCTGTCAATGCAGACAGGTAGTCGGATACCTAGATTTATTCTTGCAGATGTCTTCCTTCTGGTAATTCTGTTGGAATAATCTTGAAGTCTGGCTCTGCAGGAAGAAGAAACTTTTCCTTCAATTTGCATTGTCCCTTGATGAAGACTTCTAATAGAAAATCTCTGTCCCAACAGGCAATAGTCGTACATCTAGATCTGTTCTTGCAGATTTCTTCCTTCAGTTTATTCTGTGGGAATAATCGAGAAGAACAGCTCTGAAGAAAGAACTTTTTTTTCAAGTATGCTGTGTCCTTGATGAAGACTCTTCTAATAGAAGATCCCTGTCAAAGCAGACAAATAGTCTGATATCTAGATCTATTCTTGCAGATGTCTTCCTTCTGGTAATTTTGTTGGAATAGTCCAGAAGTCTTCTCTGCAGAAAGAAGGAACTTTTCCTTCAAGTATGCTCTGTCCCTTGATGAAGACTTCTAATAAAAGATCTCTGTAAAAGCGGGCAAATATTCTGATATCTTGATCTATTTTTGCAGATGTCTTCCTCTTGGTCATTCTGTGGGAATAATCTCGAAGGCCGGCTCTGCAGAAAGAAGAACTTTTCCTTCAGGTATGCTCTGTCCCTTGATAAAGACATTTCTAATAGAAGATCTTTCAAAGTGTGCAAATAGTCGAATATCTAGATCTATTCATGCAGATGTCTTCCTTCAGGTCATTCTGAAGGAATGTCTGTTACATGGTGTCTCAAAGAGAACCTCTTCCACTGGGGGAGTGTTCCTTGGGATTCCCCAAGTAGGCAGCCCGGGGAAAGATTCTCCCTAATCACGACAAAAGGATAATGAATTATCTGTCCCCAATAATACACAAATAAATAATAATGAAAGTTTATATATAAGATAAGAATAAATTTCTAATCTCCAGAAATCAGCGATGTTCGTGTTCAGCATATGATACACACGCACACACACACACAAACAATATTTTTCTGTTTGTATGTTTGTTCCAAGTTAACGTCAATACCAGTGACCCAATCTTTATGAAATCTGACACAGACGTTAAGCTAACATTGAGTTCAAACATAGGTTAATTAGATTTTCTTAAAATCATATAACCCCCCTAAAAAATTATGAACCCCCCACCCCCTAGCTGTAATTTTCGTATTGTTGGGATGATTTGGTTCAAATTTGAAATGTTGACTATTGGTGCTATTTGCATTACTTCAAAATAGTTATTGAGCTGTAGCCCCAATAGGGAGGGGGTGCGATGTGGGTGAGGAGGGAGTGAGATCTTAAAATAACCGAAAATGACAGATATTAGTAGTTTCTAATCCAAGGGAGGGCAAACTTTTAAGTATGAAAGGGCCACATTAAAAAAATTCACAATTTTATGCTTATTATAAGCATGGTAATTTCTTTTCGTCTTTATGTGATACTGAAACCAAGAGTATGTGGCCTATTGTAGGCCCATTAGCTTAGATAAGCTTAGTGTCCTATTGTAGGCCCTTGAGCTTAGAAAATCCTAATGACCTATTGTAGTCCCATGAGCTTAGATAAACTTATAATAAGGCCTATTGTAGGACCATGAGCTTAATTAAGCTTAGTGGCCAATTGTAGGCCAATAAGCTTAGTAGTCATTGTAGGCCCATATGCTTAGAGGCCCTTCATAGGCCCATGTGCTTAGATAAGCTTAGTGGCCTAGTGTAGGCCCATGAACTTAGTGGCTTATTGTAGGCCCATGAGTTTAGATAAGCTTAGTGGCCTATTGTAGGCCCATGAGCTTAGATGTGCTTAGTGGCTTATTGTAGGCCAACGAGGTTAGATAATCTTAGTGGCCTATTGTAGGCCCATGAGCTCAGATAAGCCTTGTGGCCTATTGTAGGTCCTTGAGCATAGGTAAGCTTAGTGGGCTATTGTAGGCACCACATGAGCTTAGTAGTCTTTGTAATCATATAATCTTAGATAAGCTTAGTAGCTATTGTACGCCCATAACCTCAGTTAGCCTTAGTGGCCTATTGTAGGCCCATAAGGTTAGATAAGCTGAGTAGCTTATGTAGGCATATAAGCCTAGTGGCCTATTGTAGGCCTATAAAGTTTGATAAGCTTAGGAGCCATTGTAGGCCCATAAGCTCTGTTAAGCTTAGTGCCCAATTGTAGGCTCATAAGCTTCGTAGCCATTGTAGGCCCATAAGCTTAGGTAAGCTAAGTATCCATTGTAAGCCCATTAGGTTATGGATATCAAATATCTTTACAATTGCACTGCATATACAGATTACATGTATCCATGCATATCATTGATTTAGAGAATTATTTACCTTATCATCTACTTTGCATTATATACATTATCATTTGCCTTGCATTTACCATTTTACCATTTTATACCACTTATGTAAGACCACTTGTGTAATTATGCATCTTAGCAACATTGCTCTTATATGCAGCAACATGGCTATTATTTCCTGCCATAGATACGATGAATTAATTAGTTCCTGTTGTGTGGTCACTGTATCATGAAGCATGAAACTTCCTTCAGCACTCACATTGCTGTATCTGTCAATACGTGGATTTTTAAAGAACCTACAGTTTCATTCCTTCGCCCGTTGTTCCATTCATTACGTGGACGTATGTGGCAGGGTTACAAGCCACAATAACATGGCACAGTGAGTATTTCCAGTGACAGACATCAGCCGACTCCGTTTGAAATCCAAGAAAATGGCCACCATTGCTGTTTACCTCTCGTCGTGCTTATTGGATCTCTTACAGTGACTCACGATATAAATAACAGTGTAATAGTGCATTACAGGCTTTCTAGGAGTGCTACAGTGTTGTGCAGTGCAAGTGTTAGAGTGTCAGTGTATTACATTGGTCAGTATTGTGTGGATTAGGATGCATCCTCGCCAGCTTTTCCAGGTAGGATATTTGAATTCAGGCGCAATATTTTCACGACCGTGTGACACACCATATCTCTAAGTGCATCGACGGTGACTAAGGAGCAAGGCAACCAGCCTCCCCCCGTGGCCCAGGCCCCACCCCACCCGCCCAGGGACCCAGACCGTCCTACCACCACCAAGGCAACTCGGATACGCACGCATACACTCTCAATCGCTGCCTAATCGCTTTATTTCACAAGCCCACTGTAACGAAGATTTTTATTTCCAATCACTCCTGGTGCATTCCTTCGCTTACATACAGCGAATTGGATATTTTCCCAGCACTCTACACATTATAAGCTCTCTTACGATACCTGACTCAACATGGCTCAGCAAAAGGAACAGCTAACTGAGTTTGTAGATCAGACACACGATCATACAGATGATCAGACAGGAGACCAAACACAGGATCCGATGGGAACAAAGGACCAATACAACCCACTGCAGCTGATGACAGTACCAGCCCCACCCTCCCGCCTCCTCTGACTCCCAACAGGCAAGGAGGTTGCGATAATGATATTCTACATTTCATACATTTTCTTCAGACTTCCAGCTTTTAAGAGTAAGAACGATGGAGACAAGAGGAGCAGACCTTCTGCCAACAGATGGAGCAAACATGACAAGAAAACAACCAGCGATTTATGGCTCTTTTTACACTGCTATCGGGACAGATTGTGGCATCGCAACCCCGGCAACCTGATACCACATCCGTTACCCCTGTTCCCCCAACCTCTAGCATTGCAGTGCATGCACCTACGGTTACTAGCAAGCCTACCATCCACCCTCCACCCCTCTTGCAACAAGATGCAACGTATCAAGCGTTTTGTCAG
>NC_061093.1:42213858-42221358 GCF_015104395.2 Macrobrachium nipponense
AAGCGTTTTGTCAGTGGAGACTCCGTTTCGAAGACTACGGAGCTTTAGTTGGACTTGATAGATTACATCAACCCTCCCAGTTGATCCACCTGAGGACTTGCATCTCCCTGGCAGTCCAACACCTGCTTATGCATACACTGGGCATCCCTCTCATTATGTCCAGAAAATTACGAATATAATTCATAACTTTCCATTTTTGTTTGTATTAACCGTATTTGACTCAAAGGGAGTAAGTAGTTGTTTGATAGTTTTAAGTTGGTATTGAATTAGCTTGTTTTCATTTTTAACCCTCTTCCATTGGTTCCCTTATTACCTTGTTATAACTATACAAGCCGATATGGTTATGTACTGAAAGACAGAAGCAGAGACATCACTTCTTCCGCAGTATGGCAGCAACTCCTCCTCTATTCCTCTAAGCCTTCTGTGAAATTACTAATCTTCGTGTTCAAGTGTTTTTTGCAGATGCGTTTCTTCGTCGATAATTATACAGTGAGGAATATAAACAATATGTGGATGTTGTAAAACCCCCACTGGACCACTGGATAGCTTCTTCGATTGGTTTGCCACGACCATGTGCCACATCGAGACATATGCAGTTCTGAAGTCCTCGTCCTTGAGTTATGACCAAGGGTTTACTTTGATGTATTCAGCACTGTTGTGTGTGATTGAGCCCAAGTGGAGTCCTAGCTTATTGTGTCGCATAATTGGCTCCTTTATCTGCAACTTGTTCTTGTGGTGAACGTCGTCGTCACTTCCACTTATATGCCTCTCTGGACAATAACAGGTATGGGGTTTTAGTTCGATTCCTTGTTATTGCCAGTACTTTCATTTATATATAAGTAAAGGTCTTGCTAAATCCTTAATTATTAAATAACTATTCTTGGTCCTTTTGAGTCAATTTATTCATATAAAATTTCCAGGTTATTTGCGTCAAAGGTTGCATTATTATGAAATTTATGGCTTTGGTTAATTTTATTTTGTGCGAAGCCCTGTAAAAATTTATACAGCTTAATTTTGAGTAATTCTGGGGAAATTTAATTTGACTTACTGTTTCCATGTCACTAATAGTGATATTGTTCATATTTTTAGGACAGAGTGGTTACGAACTAAACATATTCACTGAATAGGACTTTCTCACTTCGTCTACATTTTGGATGAGGTCCTTTCGTCGACAGGGATTCCATTTAACTATAAAGCGGTCTAACATACGAATGTACTATTTGGCTTGCCACCTTCAGCGTGTTTGTTGTTAATTGTAAGGTGTTAATAATTATATTAATCTGTATGTTAAGGCTGTTTAAATTACTTTCCTAAGTATTGTTTAAGTGAATAAGTATACAAAAGTTTAGTTCACATTACATCTCTCCCTTACTGAGGTGTTGGATGCACTGCAGAAGCACTTTTGCAGCCTCAGAAATGAAGCATTATGATGTAGAGAATTGTTGTCCTGCAAACAGGCTGTGGGAGAATCGTTTGCAGACTAGTATGCACTATGCACGCCTTAAGGATCTCGCTGATGAAGTGGACTTGTGTACTGGCAACCCCACTTCCTGCGGTGAACGGCAATTGCAAATGGTAATTTTGATGGGAGTAGGAGATGAAGAGTTAATACAATGCCTGAACCCCCTCCAACCCTCATCCACCCTTGCAAAGTTTGGGACATGCTGCTGCTCCTATGAATCTACACCTGCGACTACGTCAGCCATTGCATCTTACCCTAGCCAGGTCAGCGCAGTATTTTCATACAAGAGGAACCAGCAAATACAGAGGAGGTCTTCTCATCGATCTCTTGACCAACTCTCTCACCAGTCTTTTAACAGTAATCCTTGCCAATACTGCTCTTGCAAGCATGACTCTGGACAATGCCCAGCCAAGAATGCACCCTGCAATAGCTGTGGATGAACGGGTCATTGGCCCCGCTCTCAGAAATGCCTTGCTAAGGAAGCTAAGTGCAATACCTGCCAGAAAAAGGAACATCTCAAGAAGATGTGCAGATCTACCAAGAAAATTCAGGTGTGGATACAGCCTTACCTTCAAGCCCAAGCAGAAAGCGCCCCTCACCACCTAAGTCAAGCACCAATTGCTGTCTCATAAGTGCCAACTCAGATAATGAGTCCCCCACACCAGTCATTGTCTGCCTGTCATTTGGTGACATCTCATCTTATCTCCAGTTAATCCCTGATACAGGAGCAGACATCACAGTGATTGGCACCACACACTTGGATGCACTCTGCATACCCAGGACAAGACTTTCACATTCAGCCATGACAGATGTTGTGACAGCAGATGGATCCCCCAGACACCAGCTGTGGGTTACTTCCAGGCGACACTGCCTTGGCAATAGGTAGGTCGTGCTTATCAACCATACATGTGCACAAGGGTCTCTAGACTGCCCTTCTCTCCTGTGGACATAGGCAAGACCTTGGCCATAGTGTCATCAGACTTCCCGAAGCCCATTCTCAAGGTTACGCATGTCAGCAGATGTGCCAAGTTTCCTGCCTCCACTATGTCGTCACCCGCAGCTGTCAAGGACTATTTTCTCCTCCATTTCAGTGACGTTCTCATGTCCAAGGCTGATCTACAGACTCGACCACTAAAGAAAGTCCCTCAGTGAGGATCAACCTAAAACCTGGAGCTGTTCAGTTCACTGTACATATGCCCAGGCCCATTCCATTCGCCCTCAGGGATAAAGTGAAAGAAGAACTTGATTCCTTAGTGAAACAAGGAATCATCACACCAGCAGGTGACGAACCTTCCAAATGGTCCCATCCTATGGTCCTGGTACCCAAGGACAAAGCAGTCCGCATCACTGTGGATCACACCCACCTAAATTCTCAAGTCGCCTGCCCTACGCACCCATTTCCCACACCCCACGATGCTGTCCGCAACATCTCTCCTAATGCTAAGTACTTCACTACAGCAGATGCTCTGCATGGCTACTGGCAGATGGAGCTTGCAGAAGAGGACCGCCACCTGACAACATTTATAACTCTGTACGGGAGATTTCAGTACTGATGTGGTCCAATGGGATTATCAGCGATAGGTGATGCATACTGCCTCCGTGGAGAAATGGCCTTGCGAGGGATCCCCAACTGCATGAAAGTGATAGATGACATCTTCCTGTCCAATGAGGATCTCCCTTCCCATCTACAACACATACACCAAATGCAGTACAGCCCCTACGCCCACTTATGAGCCCCAAATGCTCATTCATTTGGACCCTTGATCATGAGCAAGCATTTAAGAAGGTCAAGACAGCTTTGACTTCACCACCTATCCTTGCACCCTTCAACCCAGCATCGCCCATGGTCCTGCAAACAGACACCTCACGCCTGTACAGACTCGGATATGCCCTGCTTCAAGACAACACCCATGGTCAGATGCGTCTTGTCCAGTGTGGCTCTCGTTTCCTGACGGACACAGAAACTCGCTATGCTACCGTGGCTAATTGTCACCTATACTTGTCTGGACGTCAGCATTTCACCTTGATGACTGACCATCACCCCTTGATACCGATTCTCAACCACTACACTTCGGATGCCATTGAGAATCCATGCCTACAACACCTCAAAGTGAAAGTGGCCCCCTATATCTTCACCGCAGGCTGATGCGCAGGAATACAGCTCTGCATACCTGGTGCCCTGTCTTGCTCCCCAACTAGCCGCCCCACCCCTGAAGATGAGGAAGACTGCACCACGTCGACTGCACATGGCAAGCTCATCGTTGCCAACATCATCGCTTCCACTGACGACCAAGTGACAAGACCCATCGTTGAAGAAGATAGGGCTTAACAAGAAATTCACACAGCTGCAGCTCAGGATCAAGACTACAGTTGTCTTATCCTTTATGTCTCCAGTGGCTTTCTGACCTACTGATACAACCTCCATGCTTCCGCCCTGCCATATTGGAAACTGAAAAAGTAACAACATATTTTAAAATGCTAAGATTCAAAATGGTAACTTTTGGCAGCGGAGAGACTGACGGACGGACTGACTGGAAATTAGAAGAATATGGTATTATATAAGAATATTGAGTTTATGTAAACTAAGCTAAGCATAATAAAAATCATTAAACCATTAAAAGGAATAAAAAACTCGAAAACGAAAATATTAAGATACAAAACTGAGAATGACAGTAAAATAAAATAACATAGGCCTATATAATTAAAAGGACTAAAGAACACCCAGCTAAAACACAGACGCATGCATACACATACTCTCTCTTTCTTGCTCTCTCTCTTCCGCTGAGGAAGGCAGCAGAACCACTGCCGAAAACTACTATTTAGAATTTTACTCATTGACATTAATATGGTTATAATTTTTTTCCATTTACTGCAACCTGCCACTGAGTTGATTATTCTGCATTATTTTACATATCAGTATCGTCACTAATTTGATCACTATCACATGACCACTAATAGTACATATTGATTAAGCTTTGATGAATTTCAAAACACACCTTCCCCTCTAACAGCTAGACCTAAGGTGAGTTTAAACTAGGCTTCACTGCACGCTGCATATGTAAGACTTATCACCAATTCCTCCCAAATTTGTGTTACCCCCACCTACTGGACTGCTAATCAAGAGTCACGCCACACCACTAACTCACCTAACAAGCAGTCCAGTACGCACGACAAACAAGAATTTGGGAGGAGTTGGTGATGAGGCTTACGTATGCAGTGTGCGGTGAAGACTAATATAATAACAGGGCAGTGCTCCACTCCCCTCTAGGCACAGGCTGGCTACCACATTATCACCTGGCTAGCAAAATTAGAATTGCTGAGCACCAGAAGTCCTACATATTGTTTCAATTCATTTGCTTTTTTATTTACAAAAACAGGAGAATGGTAATTTTTTAAGGATTATTGATCATCTATACTTTATGCAATTTCTCATATTCATGTATATATGCATAATATTGTGCATATACTATATGAAATCTATCATGCTGCATTTTCACAGTGTCTACTGACGAGCCGCCACTGGTTCCAATTATAACTGAACGTTAGTGTGGACAACCTGCACAGTTTTTCTGGCCTGCACAGGTGGCCTGAGTAAATAGCTCATCTTAATCGATGAGCCTCAAGCCAAACGGCGGCGCATGTGCATTGCAATGTTAATGTGGCGGAGGCAACTTTTTAGGCTCAGTTCGCTGTTCGTCCACCGACAGATAACATGTACATTAAAATGTCCTTGTCATGCCTCCCGAGTCCATTAACGTCTCAAAATGAAGCATGCGATAATGAATTTCTCATTGAATCCAATTACTGGCGCCACAGCAAAGACTATAATGGACGAGAGAGAATTTTTAGGAGAACGCAAATGTCAGAGATCTCCATGAAAAGGAAATACTACTTCATGAAAATATCACTCCCCTTTTGCATTCAACACAGTTAAGAAAAAGATTGACTGCCTGCTGACGTTTACTGCCGGAGGATTTCCACAGTTTCCTTACTTGAACTACATTTATAAGTGTTTCCTTCACTTTGGAAATTCGAATCCAGTTAGAAAAAAAAAAGATTCTGTCTCCTCGGTTCTATTCCAACAATGGTTCAGGCTCCAAGGAGTAAAATGCCCCCCACGGTCCAAGAACACAATAATTCTGTGAATGCATCTCCACTCCCCGAGCACCCTATCCCACCCCCCTTAAAAATAAATGCACACAAACATGCACTTACACAAGCAGATAAACCAAATCCCGCAGCAAAGATAAGGGCTCCCCGGTGCTTGGTTTCTCGTATGAGGAGGAAACGTTAACTAAAAGGAAGCGACAGAGGAAACTTTTAAATTTTTTGCCTGAAATCTCGAAAACGAAACAAAGAAAGCCAAGAAATAAAAAAATAATTAATTGCATACAAAAGGGAGGCTGCTCTTTTAAACGGGAAACTAGGATGATGACGATTATCGTTAAAACATCTTGGAACTTCCTCTTCTGTGATATTTCATGGTTTTATTTGTTTACTATTCAGTCAGTCAGTCTAAAAATAAGTTTTAACATCAGCAAGTCATACACTCTACTCAATAAGGAATAGTTCCCAGAAATGCATTATGGTTAATATTAAGGGATTCTGGATAAAAATGTTACTTCTATCTGTATATTCAAAGCACTTCATATGCTTTAACCAGATTCATTTTCCATTCGCTAACATAAGGTAAGTCCATCTTTAGATGAATAAACGACGGGTTTATCACTTATGTATCTAATAACTAGAGAGGAGGTTGCCTCTTTGCTGTTCAGAGTAATGGCTCACATGCTTTTGTGCAAGCACAATCAGCCCGAACCACAGCACATAGTGGACAATATGATACGTGAATGGTGTCAAGATGTAATTGTTCGACTGGCCCCCTGCACATGCCGAGCTCAGTATTGGGCAAGTTTGGAAGTCAATAACAAGAGATGTGTGCGAAGGTGCAGTAAGACGATCAAGACATTAGGACGAGCATTGGCCTCCGATAACGTGCATGAAACTGTCGGTCCAATCATCATCGACGTACAGAATGACGAAGAGAATGATTTGTTCTTAAATAGTGGAGACAGTGATGAAGATTATGAAAGTAAGCCTTTGTTCAACTAACTGTTTAACTGTCCTACTGTTACGCCAAGATTTATATCAATATATACACTAGTGTTACGCCGAGACTTTATATCAATTTGGAAATTGAATTTATGACCAAACATTAAGGGAGGGTGTGAAACACAAGGTTGCAGAGTAACAAACCGAGCTTTCCATTACTTTGAAAAACTTGCTGGTTTTCCACCAGGGACGGACACATAACGCCCATTTGGGGGGTGGGGGGAAGTAGGATGAAACCCCATTACAAACCATCTTAGGGGTCCCCCTAAAACCCTGCCAAGTTTCATCGGACAAGCCGTTTGGCCGTGATGAATGACAGACGGACGGATAGACATAACGCCCATTAGAGTAAGATACTGGCAAATAACATTGACTCAAACTTCCTGAAATATATAGTAGACTTCAGTTACTGGTGCAGTCCTCTGAAATCTGAGCAGAGACAGAGACCCACGAATCAGATACATACTTCCACGTCATGACATCAGCGCAAACGTCACACGAGCAGAATTAGCCAGAAAAATTAGTCGAAAATTTTCCCCTGTGTCTTTGTTGATATCTCTCGCCACAAAAAAAAAAAAAAAAAAAAAAAAAAAAAAACGAATTTCATCCGAATGAAACGTAATCGTGCATGCGAGAAATAAATTCTCGTATTACATCCGAATATATCAAATGTTTAAAATACTTCATATCGAACCAGGCCGATATTTCACTTTAGTATTTGGAAAATACTCAAAGGGGAATCGGATTAGAGAAACTAATATGAAATTCATGGGATTTTCAATTAATCTTTTCATAAAGACAGGACTTTATTTTGAGAGAAAATTGGTTGTTTACGATTTGGGATTAATCTATTTGCTTTGAAAAAGATATTCACTTTTGCATGTGTGTGTGTATATATATATATATATATATATATATATATATAT
>NC_061093.1:42226358-42237569 GCF_015104395.2 Macrobrachium nipponense
CATTCACCCTAAATTAAAATTACGTGCATTGTAAAAAAATATATATATATATATATATATATCCTATATATATATATATATATATATATATAATATATATATATATATATATTATATATATATATTCGTCTAAAAATAGTCAAGCAGGAAAACGATTGGTATGGTTTCACAAACATATTGTAACAGAGCCCCCGTCAGTCAACCATATGCACGGTTAATGTTACAATATCTATAATTCTGAAAAAGTTTCCTCAAGAAGAGGGGGAAATTTGTCGAGCACTTCATTCCACCAACTGGTCTCTCCTTCCCAGATTGCCATCATCTTACTACCAAATTTACCTAATCAACTTACCTATGAAACGAAGACTTAGGGTCTTTCATACAGATAGCAGCTATTCTTCTCGGAAACCTTCGATATAAAAAAGTAGTAACAGCAAATGCGTTGCGTTTATGCCTTCTCGTTTTCCTTCCGGCGGATTCACGGCCAAATTTGCTCTCTCGTACGTGAGCATGCTCTCTTTTTCTCTCCTCTATAGAACACGAAATTTGTTAGTTTAGAAAGTATTCTCTTGCTACCATACGACTGAATGCCCTTTTTTACCTGTGTATCTATTTAACTCTATTTAGCCTACTCCGGTCTGACAGTGACTATGCCGTTAATTCTGCCATTCTGAACTAAACCTTTTATATTCTCTGTATGACTATGATGTATTTACCTTAATCTTTACCTACGTGTGTAAAAAATTTTCATTTCACCTGACTGAAGGGCGTGTAACTTAGTGAAATTCGATATTTCGCATAAGAAATTTGTAGGAAAAGTAACAAGAATCTGTTGAGCTCATAGCCTAGGTAGCAAAGACAAAAAAAAAAAAAGAGCCTGGTTAGCCTACTACCATTGATATAGCATAAATGTTATAAATTTTAAATTTCATTATTGGTATTAGCATTTTTAACGGATGCCTCTTTTACAGCACATCTGCAAACCAAGAATGCTCGCAACTATTGAGAACAGACTAGACTCATAGGCTACCAAAACTCTAACAAACTATAAAGGTCACTCACTGATGAGGCTTATTCGTAATATATGAGTTATTTTCCGTAATAATAAACACAGTCCACTGGTTTCACATTCAATTAAACAACAATGAATATTGCGATAAAACAGGCTATACCTAGTACTACCCAGAGTCTGGTACTACCTATATAACACTTGAGAATGGCTGCATCATCGGTTAGCTTTTCTCAATATGTCTTTTCTATTTATTTGCAGCTCTGGCTTATATGTCGTTTTCAGTTGTCTGCAGTTCTACATAATAATCCCACTTTTTGTGCAAAATAGTCTCACTCGTAAGTTCGTAAAAGTAATATGTTAAGACACCATTCAAATTAAAACACAAGACGGCGAGGCATAAGTACACTTCGGCAACTTTAACCAATTTAAGATCTTAATTCCGGTTTCAGCAAATGCTAAAAATATATTATTATAAGTCAGAAAACAGGTTTTCTGTAGAATATCTGCGTAGTAACAGAAAAACTGCAAAATATTATTGTGTTATTTTATTCAAATGCATGCAAATAAACAAAACTAGCTCGCTCTATTTGACCAATCAGGTAGCAGTCGGCAGAACCTGAAAACAAAAACCGCTCAGCTGTTTCATTCGTCGGTCGCGTGATACCTACCTATCCTTAGCGGTCCCTACGTTAATGTGAATTTTTGTGAGTGGAATTCAGTCATTATTCGTTGACTGTTCATATACACCATTATTATGTCAAAAATAGTAAGTGCTCGCACGTTGTTCTAGATTAACTAGCCCACTCAGTATGGGTTGGGGCTCTTCACATCAGGACCTCGTAAAAGCGCTATTGGTCGGTGGTTGTTGTTTGAGATTAAGGTGACCTTATGCCAGCACGGGCTCTTGCTCCTAGAGCAGCCCGTAGGTCATATTGAATGTTGAGAATGTGAGATCTTTAGGATATAAAACTTTATTGGTGATACATGAATATGACGTGGTGAAGGTGACATACCTATTGGTCGGTTAGGTTAGATAAGTCATTCTTAGGTCCCCCCCTCCTCCCGAGATATGATGATATGAAAAGGGAATGCGAGACGGCGACATAGCGACCACCGATCCCGGAATGCGGCCACCTTCCCGAAAAAGTACTTCAATTCGCTGCCATGAGCATCAGTCAATGGCCCATCCTACAAGCACACCTAAAACCTCTACGTTCCTCTCAAATTAAGTGTTATTATCTGTGACCGATGGCGGAAAGCAGAAATAGACGAGTTAGGGATAGGCCTAGTCAGGACCTGAGTGGCGACAGTGTTCACAAACCCCATATCACTTGCTGCTCGTTCCCCGTTGCTTGATCATTTCTCTATATATTGTGGTTCGGATCCCACATTAAGCTGTAGGTCCCGTTGCTATAGTGACCAGTTGGTTCCTAGCCACGTAAAAATATCTAATCCTTCGGGCCAGCCCTAGGAGAGCTGTTAATCAGCTCAGTGGTCTGGTAAAACTAAGATATACTTAGCTTTTTCCCCGTTGCTTGAAGTTCTGAACAAGCCTTTTGTTTCCAAAATGTTAAATGGCAAAAAATTGTATGAATACTGAAAGCATAACAGCTGAGCAAAATTAATAACAGTGCAGGATAGATGGATTAGCCTTATAATTATAGTGGCGAGATTTTTTTTCTTTTACGCAAGCCGTAGTATTCATTCTTATTATGCACTAGAGTACCAGTGAGAAGACTTCCGCCTTGGCATTGGGAAAAACAAACAGAACGTTATGTATACCAGTAATACCATTTAATGCTCCCAGAAGTGCAGTTTGCTTACTTTAGCATTTGAATGTACCGTCCAGTATTATTTCGGTTAATTCTGTCATTTCAATGTCTCCTGGGCAATTAGCTTGTCCATGATGGAACTGATGATATGTTTGTTCGTCATTATACCTGTTCGAATTGCTTGCGGAATATGAGACAGCGGGTACATAGGACAATACAGTAGAACTTTGGTAGCAATAGCAACTGAATTCCAGACTTTTTACCCTAAATGCCTTTGCATCTGAGATTGAAACGGACTTGATTCTTAATAAGGGATTGCAAAAACTTTGTGCCATAAGTCATTTGTAGTTTTCATCTTATTTCTTAGTTTTTTTAACTATTTTTTGTATATAGATTATTCCGAGATTAAATTTTAGCCTATGTCATACCTTTATTCATGGAAATTGCACCTAGTAGGAAAGCACTTGACCAAAACCTTTTGAAATCCGTGTCTCTGTCATCCACGATTATGGAATGATGTTGCCGAAACGAATGCGATGTGATCCAGCTATTGAATTGGCCTTTCACGATTGCATTGTTGAGTCTGAATAGCTGTGCAGCTGTCAGAAATTATTAGCTATAAGGACAACGATACACTGTTATGAGATTTCCCAGTGATCCAGTGATTAAGAGCATGTATCAACGAATACATAAATCGACGAACATTTCAGATTTTCTTTTTTTTTATCAAGACGAGCATGAAAGCACTTGAAATTAAAAGTTCAAAGTATAAGTTCTTATTGTCTGTAAAATAGTCAAATAAGTCAGAGTAATCACAGTGATGGGGTGTTGGCCCCAGAGAAAAAATAAAGTCAGTGCCACTTGATCTGTTGAATTGGGGATAAATTATTTATGTTTTAAAACTTATGCAATATCAGCCACTGTATCACCGACACTGAACGCTCATCTGCATTGCGTCAAACCCCATACACGTATGGCTCTGATCACCCACTTCCCACACATATTCTCATGCTTCATGCTTATTAAAGCCATTCCTTCTCGGTATCTCTTTTACCCCCTATCTCCCCAACCTTTTCTGGGTCTTCCTCTCCTCCTCCGCTCCATAACTCTGATTCATCCTCTCCCTTACACTAACCATTTTTCAACTTCTGCCTGGTTTGCACTTTCCATGATAGCAGTTCTTGTTATGGCTTGCTATGCAAACCATTTATCTCAAGAGCTTCAGCCTTGTTTCTCTTATTAAGGTTTAACATCCACTCTTTTTACCGGATAATTAACTAAAAATCTCTTGTTGCATTCCTATCTTGCCTTCCCTGGACGCTCGACTTGTTTCGCTGTCTTGCTTTACCTACTCTTTGTATTGCCTCTCCTCTTATCTTTCTATCATCTCTTACATTTACTCCCGAATACTTATATAAATCAACCCCTTCCATTCTTCCACCATTCATTGTTCTATTATCCTGATTTCCATTTAACCTCATGACCATACTCTTGGTCCCACAAACTCTCAACTTTCTTCACTTGCAAACGGTTTCAAACTCTCTTACTAGCCTCTGTAGTTTGTCTTCACTACTCCCTTGACATTACCGTATAATCTGCAGACATCACCCATTCTGTACTAAATTCCGAACGTGCTTTCGTCACCTGCAGCCTTGAATTTATATGGCACCTTCCTTTCTCTGTCTTCTGGTATCATTCTATCCATAAAGCTACTAAGCTTCCAGAGACATATCATGCTTTACCACGCAGTACCTGGCATAAATAGCAATAAACAATAGATCATTAGAAAGACAGTTTACTGAAGTTTGGTATAGTGCTAGAAAACTTATATATTATTTTTAGTAATAAGTTTATTACGGTAGATTATGTAACTAAAAGAAACTATTTATAATTGAAATTTCAAACTAAAATAGCACAGGATAATGCATATAGTACACCCGAATTGTTCAAGGAAATATATTGTATTGCAAAATGACTGCCATAGATAGGAGTAAACTGCAGTTTATCATTTTTTATTGGATGTGAGAGGAGTTATTGAGGGGGTTTTGTATAAGGTAAATTTTATAAGAGTAAACAAACGCCCTGGTCGGGGTTTTCATTTATTAATGGCACATGATCCATGGAGATTAACTGAATATTTTTTTTACTTTTTAATTTTGATTTTTGTATATTAGAATATTTTGATCATCGTTCAATTATTTTAATTGCTTTTTTTTGTGGTTATTTTATTAGGGGTTGGATGTAAATGAAATATCCGTAGACTTTTGTTGGTGAAGTTGCGGATGTTAGTGTATTTTTCCTTAACATGAACTGCTTAATTAATGTTATTCGGACGCCATTTCTTTCCCAATTCGAGATTTTTCTGAATTTTCTCATTTCTGATTTGCAAGTGATTCCCTCGTTTCATGAAAATAGCCACCAATATATAATAAATTGAGGCTGGTACCTGTATTTACTTTTGTTCCAACAGCTTGTGATATGTTGACATATATCTATAACGACTGTAATGTGTTTTTAAAACTTACGTATATACCATGTTAACAACTTTTTATGCCACGGAGGTCAAGATTTAAAAGAAATCATCATGAAATTTGTGAAATTAAATTTATATATTTGTTTAACTCTACAGCCGTGAAGGTCTCTTTTATCCTCTCAACTAGGGTAAAGGGAGATAAGATTATTGAAGATTAAATGTATTTTAATGTTTAAATGTTACAGTAGATTCACATCAACCGTACATTTGATGTATAGTCCAGTCCCTTACGACCCTCCAGGAGAGGTGGAGCATACATCCGGCCTAAGTGAACACTCTCAAGAGACAGAGTTTCCAGCCATGTGATTGGCTTATCAACAACCAATTAGGAGCGTCGTAAGGAACTGGCCTAGACATCAAGTGCACGGGTGATGTGAATATACTATAGTATATGGTGGTTGTTGCTGGTGCCCCCGACCCCTTCAGTGCTTGTTTACAAAAACAATTGTGCTTCGTGTGGCTAGAGTATTGTATGAAAGCAATTTATATGACTGTGTAGCGTTGTATGAAAGCAAAGTAGCTCTCTATATGAACGTCTTTTGACCTTTAGTTTTTATTATTATTATTATTATTATTATTATTATTATTATTATTATAACGTTAAGAGCCTCTTGACTAAATATACCATAATTTGAAGCGAGTTGGTGCAAAACTTCCTTACCTCTCCATTAAGCGAGAGATTTTAATTTTACCAAAGTTACTCCGTCGATTAAACCTTTTAACACGCAAAGAAGAAGAGGGGGGCGGGGGAGAGAAGTAACCAGAATGTGAGGAGGAAGTGGACGGAGGGAAAATGAGATAGAGAGGAGCTAAGACTAGTACATTTTCTTCTTGCAGAGAGCAAGATAATCTCGGTAGCCTAGCTTAGCTTTTTTTGTCAACGTGAAAAGTATGTCTAGTCTCTCTCTCTCTTTCTCTCTCTCAGAGAAAAGGAAAATGAAACATTCCTTTCATCACTAACGAATTCAAGTTCCTTGTTATTTCCGAGATGCATTAACGCCCCTTCCTCTCTCGGTCAACTTTTCTTAACGTTTCCTGTCGTCGTCTCCCTAACTGCTGTTTGTCTTTGATCCGTCTTCCGCCATCGCCATCTTGAATTCAAGATGGCGTTGCTTCCGCTCGCTTCCTGGACTCATTTGTCCGAAACGCGCGAAGGTTCTTCGTCATGCGTCCGAAACCCCAGAAACATCCCAAGAGACGATTTAAAAATACAGGGTGTCCATAAAGTCCCAGTACCATTACAAGTATTTATAGCTTATAGTGGTACTGGGACTTTATGGACACCAGAAACATCCCAAGAGACGATTTAAAATACAGGCTGTCCATAAAGTCCCAGTACCATTACAAGTATTTATGGTTTATAGTGGTACTGGGACTTTATGGACACAATGTACCACTGATTTATCTGGACTATTAAAGAAAACAGAAACAGTATGTGCGTATAGTGTTATTTAATCCTCCCACAATGTGAGAGTATGTAATAACACTATATGCACATTTTTGTGCCTCTGTTCGTATTCTCTTTCATTTATCTTCCTTTCCCATCTCTCCCAACAGTTTATTCATAGTGCAACTGCGAGGCTTTCCACCTGTTGCACCTTTCAAACCTCTTTACTGTCAATTTCCCTTCAAGCGCTGAATGACCTCATGGTACCCAGCGCTTGGCCTTTGGCCAAAATTGTATATTCTATTCTAAATGCACATTTATACATATATATGTGTGTATGTACATAGACCAACACCTTTTTAGGATAAGATGGGACTATATAAATAATACACAGCACCGCATACAAGAGCAACAACTGCAACACTGTAGGCTCTGCAACAAAAGCATCACATTTGGCGAACACTCGCACACCATACTAAAGAGCAGCTGATCACATGCAACTGGAGAAAGAAGGAAAATGCCCTTTGTTACAAAGTGCATTAATACGTCATTTACAGCAGTAGTCAATCAGAGAACGATATGTTTATGATGAATGTGTCTGTCAGGCATTAAAAAACAAACAACGATGTTTTATGTGCCTGTGTTTCTGCCAGTAGCAAGGACGCTTGCATAACTCACGAGTGTCTGTCTGTCCACTTACTCATCTGCCATGCACTATTGAACGGGTGACGTTTCATATCCGCCACTTAAAGGGATAAAGAAAGTGAAAAGGGATAAAGAAAGTGACTTACAATGGCATGTCAAGTGATGTTGTGCTTTTAAGCCAATAACAGTCTCGAAAGCTCTGGAGAAGTCAAACACCTTACCTACCTCTTGACACCTTTTCCATACAGCCTTTCCATCCCCCATCCAAAGTCAAGGAACTCATCACCCTCTCCCCCATAACCCATCGTGTGAGCAGCGTTACCAACACTTGCCTCACCCAGCACAGCATCGCCAACGGCTTCCCTACCATCCGACACACCCTCGCCCTCCCCTCCCCAAACCCAGGAAACAATCATCCCACAGCTTCCCCCATCAGGCCAGCCCCCGCCCCACCCCCGTTACCAGCCAAACCCAGGAAACAATCTTCCCGACCTCTCAACAACCATTACCAGCCTGTTCTATACCTTTAAGCAGAGCTACGAAACCTCTATGTCTGCGGTGTTGAACAACCATCGGTGTGCAGTTTTTATTCGTTTTTATGAATTGTATTTACATTAACACATATACGTATATTTTTGGCGCAGGTTTCATAAATCCACTTGAAATGATTGTGAAAAAAAAAATGTAGTCGAGTCTAGCCCGAGGTTTCATCCTCCACTGCGCTCGTAAGATCCGGTGGATTAATTGATCGTCATATATATATATATATATATATATATATATATATATATATATATATATATATATATATATACATGCATATATATATAAGGTGTTTGTGTATATTATATATATATATATATATATGTATATATATATATATATATATATATATATATATATATATATGTATATATATATATATATATATATATAGTTTGTGTATATGAGAGAGAGAAAGCGTTCTGGATTGTTGCTTAAAGTTAATACATATTAATACAAGTTGACCCATAACATATCTTGTAAAATCCAATAAATAGATTTGAAAGAGTGAGACTATGTTAATAAATCGCACTTCCATAAAACTCTTGACAAAGGTGTTGGGACAAAAAGAAATAATAGTGAATCCTGTTGATTGTAAATCATTGTAACACTCACAAAAATAAACGTTGATATAATGAACTTTGGAAGATACGTTATGGTTTCACATTATGTAGCAAAACTGGATATTAAAAGAATTTCGACCAGTCGTCTTTCCTTCATGAGTTACACGCAAAGTGAACTAATCGTAATAAATGAAACGACGCGGAAATGAAAGAGGGTCCAAATCCATCCCTCAGAGAAATCTAATGCTAATTAGAAAACTGAGCAAACAAGACTTGAATCATGAATCTTGTGATTTCAGTCTCAACTAAATGCTTGTTGATGGTGGCAGAACATGAATATGCACGAGTTTGTGCGTCTTTACCTGTTTATTTAAAAATTCAAATGACATGTTCATAATATTTATATATAGGTGGTCGCGGGTTCGATTCTCGGCCATTCCATTTAGGAGTGAAAGATGTGTATTACTGGTGATAGAAGTTCACTCTCGACGTTGTTCGGAAGTCATGTAAAGCCGTTGTCCCGTTGCTGAATAACCACTGGTTCCAGCAACGTAAAAGCACCATATAAACAAACAAACAAATAATAAATATATATATATATATACTATATATATATATATATATATATATATATATATATATATATTATATACATATTTATCCAATGTAGCACGAAGGAACACGTATACTTAAGAATATCCTTAAATTCACGGTGGAAAGGTAAGTGAAGGAGGGACTTGGAACAAGTATACTTTCGTAGTATATTCTACATTTTCAAGTTCACACTGAATATAAAGGCTTGTCAACTTCTTTTATATTCAGAGTGAACTTGAAAATATTGTAGAATATACTACGAAAGTACTTGTTCCAAGGCCCTGTTTCACTCACCCTTCTACTGTGGATTTAACGATATATATATATATATATATATATATATATATATATATATATATATATATATATATCAAATAGATATCCTGGGCTTTAGCATTTTTAACTCTTTCAAAGCAGCCAATGTCAAAAAGCTTGATTTTGAAATTCAAGTAGTAGGTAACTCAAATAAATTTACCGTAACCTCTCAGCACCAGATAAATAGATAAACTCCTGGCAGGTGTACGGACGAAAATTTAATTAGATTCGATAAACACTCAGACCTTTCATCCTTGGATAAGAAGATAAACCTTCCGCTACGAAAGTAGCGAACCATTAATTTGAAATTCCAAGAAGGTTTTAGAAGGACCATTATGCATCATTTATTTTTCGTTAGATATGAATATAACTTTTTGAAAGATAGACCATGTTGAAAAGATAGCCTTTTGGGATACGGGAAAGAACACATTCGCTCTTCAAGGACACAAAGACGGGAGGTTGGAGTTCTCTTCAGTACGTGATTCTAATTAAAAGGAATGTTTTATTAGGGGGGGGGTGGGAGTTAGGAGACCGAGGGGTTGCGCTCAGCGTAGAGAATTCCAGAACATAGCGTGGTAAGAGTTCCGGGAGAGTTTTCGAATGAAGGCTCCGTCTCTTAGGATGTCTAATAGAAACCCTCCTCCTGAAATTCTTAAGCTGTATATGTATGTGAGAGGATGACTGACTCTTCGTGAGAGTCGAGCATCATAACTGGACACTTATTCACGTGAAAGGCGCAATGGTGGATGTCATTTTTAACTCGAGAAGTAAACAGTAAAAATGGCCCTGGTATTACGATTGGCATATGATTCAGCTGGAATGTAAGTTTCATTCGTATCTTTGCTGTTGCTACAGCATCAGCTATTAAATGATAAGAGGATATGTCGTTAAAATTTCCATCTCATCTTGGCCCTTCTGTCCTTCTTGCCGTCGTTCCACACGCCCCCCCCCCCCCCCCCCCGCCCCCGCCCCCACCCACCCTGCTCCTCCTCTTCCACATCCTAAAGTTTGAGACTGTTTTGTGTGAAAAGATTGCTATTTAATTTTGTGTGAAAAGATTGCTATCTAATTTTGTGTGAAAAGATTGCTATTTAATTTTTAGACTGTTTTGTGTGAATAAATTAATAACAGTGCAGGATAGATGGATTAGCCTTATAATTATAGTGACGAGATTTTTTTTTCTTTTACGCAAGCCGTAGTATTCATTCTTATTATGCACTAGAGTACCAGTGAGAAGACTTCCGCCTTGGCATTGGGAAAACAAACAAAACGTTATGTATACCAGTACTACCATTTAATGCTCCCAGAAGTGCAGTTTGCTTGCTTTAGCATTTGAATGTACCGTCCAGTATTATTTCGGTTAATTCTGTCATTTCAATGTCTCCTGGGCAATTAGCTTGTCCTTGATGGAATTGATATGATGTTTGTTCGTCATTATACCTGTTTGAATTGCTTGCGGAATATGAAACACCGGGTACATAGGACGATACTGTAGAACTTCGGTAGCAGTAGCAACTGGATTCCAGTCTTTTTGCCCTAAATGCCTTTGCATCTGAGATTGAAACAGACTTCATTCATAATAAGGGATTGCGAAAACTTTGTGCCATAAGTCATTTGTAGTTTTCGTCTTATTTCTTAGTTTTTTCACTTTATTTTCTGTATATAGATTATTCCTAGATTAGATTTTAGCCTATGTCATACCCTAGTAGGAAAGCACTTGACCAAATCCTTTTGAACTCCGTGTCTCTGTCATCCACGATTATGGAATAATGATGTCGTAACGAATGCGATGTGATTCAGCTATTGAATAGGCCTTTCACGATTGCATTGTTGAGTCTGAATAGCTG
>NC_061093.1:42238069-42256053 GCF_015104395.2 Macrobrachium nipponense
CTGAATAGCTGTGCAGCTGTCAGAAACTATTAGCTATAAAGACACTGTTATGAGATTTCCCAGTGATCCAGTGATTAAGAGCATGTATCAACGAACATACAAATCGACGAACATTTCAGGTTTTTTTTTCAAGACGAGCATGAAAGCACTTCAAATTGAAAGTTCAAAGTATAAGTTCTTATTGTCTGTAAAATAGTCAAATAAGTCAGAGTAATTACAGTGATGGGGTGTTGAATTGGGGATAAATTAGTTTTACTTTAAAACTTATGCAATATTAGCCACTGTATCACCGACACTGAACACTCATCTGCATTGAGTCAAACCCCATCCACATACGGCTCTGATCACCCACTTCCCACACATATTCTCATGTTTGCTGCTTATTAAAGCCATTCCTTCTCGGTATCTCTTTTTACCCCCTATCTCCCCAATCTTTTCTGGGTCTTCCTCTCCTCCTTCGCTCCATAACTCTGATTCATCCTCACCCCTACGCTAACCATTTTTCAACTTCTGCTTTGCTATTCAAACCATTTTTCTGAAGAGCTTCATCCTTATTTCTCTTAAGGTTAAACATCCACTCTTTTTGCCGGATAATTAGCTAAAAATATCTTATTGCATTACTATCTTGCCTTCCCTGGACGCTCGACTTGTTTCGCTGTCTTGCTTTACCTACTCTGTGTATTGCCTCTGCTCTCATCATGCTATCATCTCTTACATTTACTCCTGAATACTTATACAAATCAACCCCTTCCATTCTTCCACCATTCATTATTCTGTTATCCTGGTTTCCATTTACCCTCATGACCATACTCTTGGTCCCACAAACTCGACTTTAATCTTTTGAAAACGCTTTCAAACTCTCTTACTAGCCTCTGTAGTTTGTCTTCACTACTCCCGAAACATTACTGTATAATCTGCAGACATCACCCATTCTGTTCCGAATTCCCAACGTGCTTTCGTCACCTGTCACCTGCAGCCTTGCACTTTTATGGCACCTTCCTTTCTCTGTCTTCTGGTATCATTCTGATATCATACTGAGCTTCCACATAGACATATCAGGCTTTACCACGCAGTGGCTGGCATATATAGCAATAAACTATAGATCATTAGAAAGGCAGTTTACTGAAGTTGGTATAGTGCTAGAAAACTTATATATTATTTTTAGCAATAAATTTATTACGGTAAATTATGTAACTAAATGAAACTATTTATAATTGAAATTTCAAACTAAAATAGCACAGGATAATGCACATAGTACACCCGAATTGTTCAAGGAAATATATTGTATTGCAAAATGACTGCCATAGATAGCAGTAAACTGCAGTTTATCATTTTTTATTGGATGTGAGAAAAGTTATTGAGGGGGTTTTGTAGAAGGTAAATTTCATAAGAGTAAACAAATGCCCTGGTCGGGTTTTCATTTTATTAATGGCACATGATCCATGGAGGTTGACTATATTTTTTATTTTTTTATTTTGATTTTTGTATATTAGAATATTTTGATCATCGTTGAATTATTTTAAGTTTTTTTTTTTTTTTTTTTTTTTTTTTTTTTTTTTTTTTTTTTTTTGGTTATTTTATTAGGGGTTGGATGAAAATGAAATATCCGTAGACTTTTGTTGGTGAAGTTGCGGATGTTAGTGTATTTTTCCTTAACATGAACTGCTTAATTAATGTTATTCGGACGCCATTTCTTTCCCAATTCGAGATTTTTCTGAATTTTCGAATTTCTGAATTGCAAGTGATTCCCTCGTCTCATGAAAATAGCCACCAATATAGAATAAATTGAGGCTGGTACCTGTATTTACTTTTGTTCCAACAGCTTGTGATATGTTGACATATTTATAACGACTGTAATGTGTTTTTAAAACTTACGTATATACCGTGTTAACAACTTTTTATGCCATGGAGGCCAAGATTTTAAAGAAATCATAAAGTTTTTGCATTGAAATTTATATTATATTTGTTTGTTTAACTCTGCAGCCATGTAGTTCTTCTTTATCCTCTCAACCAGGATAAAGTGAGATAAGATTATTGGAGATTAACAATATTTGAATATTTAAATGTTATTGTAGATTCACATCAACCGTGTATTTGATGTCTAGTCCAGTCCCTTACGACCCTCCTGATTGGCTATTGATAAGACAATCACAAGGCTGGAAACTCTGTCTCTCGAGAGTTCACATGGTTAGAATCTATGTTCCACCTCTCCTGAGGCATACGTCTTTCAAAAGTATCCCTCAGAAGAGGTGGAACATAGCTCCTACCCATGTGAACTCTCGAGAGACTGTAGTTTCCAACCCTGTGATTGGCTTATCAGCAGCCAATCAGGAACGTCGTAGGGGACTGACCTAGACATCAAATGCACTGTTGATGTGATTCTACTATAGTATATGGTTGTTGTTGTTGTTGCTTGTGCCCCGACCCCTTCAGTCCTTGTTTACAAAAACAGTTGTACTTTGTGTGAAAGCAATTTATATGACTGTAGTGTTGTATGAAAGTATGAACGTATTTTGATCTTTAGTTTTTTTTATTATTATTATTAGAACGTTAAGAGCCGCTTGACTAAAAATACCATAATTTGAAGCGAGTTGGTGCAAAACTTCTTTACCTCTCCATTAAGCGAGAGATTTTAATTTTACCAAAGTTACTCCGTTGATCAAGCCTTTTAACACACAAAGAAGAAGAGGGAGGGGGGGGGGGCGAGAGAAAGAAGTAACCAGAATGTGAGGGGGAAGTGGACGGAGGGAAAATGAGATAGAGAGGAGCTAAGACTAGTACACTTTCTTCTTGCAGAGAGCAAGATAATCTCGGTAGCCTAGCTTAGCTTTTTTTGTTAACGTGAAAAGTAAGTCTAGTCTCTCTCTCTCTCTCTCTCTCTCTCTCTCTCTCAGAAAAAAGGAAAATGAAACATTCCTTTCATCACTAACGAATTCAAGTTCCTTGTTATTTCCGAGATGCATTAACGCCCCTTCCTCTCTCTGTCAACTTTTCTTAACGTTTCCTGTCGTCGTCTCCCTAACTGCAGTTTGTGTTTGATCCGTCTTCCGCTCGCTTGCTGGACTCTTTTGTCCGAAACACGCGATGATTCTTCATCATGCGTCCGAAACCCCAGAAACATCCCAAGAGACGATTTAAAATACATGGTGTCCATAAAGTCCCAGTACCGTTACGAGTTTTTATGGCCTGTAGTGGTACTGGGACTTTGTGGACACCATGTACCACTGATTTATCTGGACTATTCAAGAAAACAGAAACAGTGTGTGGGTGTAGTGTTATTTAATTCTCTTACAATGTGGGAGTATGTAATAAACACTTTATGCACATTTTTGTGCCTTTGTTCGTATTCCCTTTCATTTATCTTCCTTTCCAATCTCTCCCAACAGTTTATTCATTGTGCAACTGCGAGGTTTTCTACCTGTTGCACCTTTCAAACCTCTTTACTGTTAATTTCCCTCCTAGCACTGAATGACCTCATGGGTCTCAGCGCTTGGACTTTGGCCAAAATTGTATATTCTATTCTAAATGCACATTTATAAATGTATGTGTGTATATCCATAGACCAACACCTTCTTAGGATAAGATGGGACTATATGAATAATACACAGCACCTCATACTAGAGCACAACACCTGCAACACTGTAGGGTCTGCAACAAAAGTATCACATTTGGCGAACACTCGCACACCATACTAAAGAGCAGCTGATCACATGCAAGTGGAAGGAAAATGCTCTTTGTTAGAAAGTGCATTAATACTTCATTTACAGCAGTAGTCAATCAGAGAACGATATGTTTACATGAATGTGTCTGTCAGGCATTAAAAAACAAACAATGATGTTTTATGGGCCTGTGCTTCTGCCAGTAGCAAGGACGCTTGCATAACTCACGAGTATCTATCTGTCCACTTACTCATCTTCTGCCATGCACTGTTGAACGGGTTGGAAACTTTCCATATCAGCCACTCAAACAATATCATGTCAAGAGATGTGCTTTTAAGCCAATAACAGTCTCGAAAGCTCTGGAGAAGTCAAACACCTTACCTACCTCTTGACACCTATCCTATACAGCCTTTCCGTCCCCCATCCATGGTCGAGGAACTGTTACCCTCTCCCCCATAACCCATCGTGTGAGCAGCGTTACCAACATGTTCCTTCAGCCTGCAACTGCATCGCCAACTGCTCTCCTTACCATCCGACCCATCATCCCCCCCCCCCCCCAACCCCAGTAACAATCATCCCGCAGCTCCCCTCCCACCAAGGCCAGGCCCTCCCCCCAACCTCACCAGCCCAACCCGGGAAACAATCTTCCCGACCTCCCAACAACCCTTACCAGCCTGTTTTATACCTGTAAGCAGAGCTTCCAAACCTTCCTTAATATGTCTGTGCTGTGTTGAACAACCATCGAAGTGCAGTTTTTAAATCATTTTTTATGAATTGTATTTCATATTACAAACAAAAATATTATATAATCCACATGAAATGATTGTGAAAAGAAAAGATGTAGTTGAGTTCAGCCCGAGGTTTCATCCTCCACCGGACCTTGGACCTTGACGAATTCAATGCGCTCGTCAAGATCTGGTGGATTATTTCCTGTCAATACATATATATATATATATATATATATATATATATATATATATATATATATATATATATATAGTATATATAAACTAAAAATTCCCCTTCGGTACATATATGAAAATATATCAATTCCAAGGTAGAGCGAATTGGATATTAAAGGACATTTGTAGCTCGAATGATTTATTTGAATCACGGTAATGTGATAATTATTCATAGTGTTTATGCGTATATGAGAGAGAGAGAGAGAGCATTCTGTGTTGGTGTTTAAAGTTAATACATTTTAATGCAAGTTGACCCATAATATATCTTGTAAAATTCAATAAATAGCGACCTTAGTATCACTGCCTAAGATTTGAACAGTGAGACTATGTTAATAAATCGCACTTTCATAAAACTTCAAAAAGGTGTTGGGACAAAAAGAAATAATAGTGAATCCTGTTGATTGTAAATCATTGTAACACTCACAAGAATAAACGGTGATATAATGAACTTTGGAAGATACGTTGTGGTTTCACATTATGTAGGAAAACTTGGATATTAAAAGAATTTCGACCAGTCGTCTTTTCTTCATAAGTTACACGCAAAGTGAACTAATCGTAATAGATGAAACGACACGGAAATGAAAGAGGGTCCAAATCCATCCCTCGGAGAAATCTAAATGCAAATTAGAGAAACTGTGCAAACAAGACTTGAATCATGAATGTTGTGATTTCAGTCTCAACTAAATGCTTGTTGATGGTGGCAGAACATGAATATGCACGACTTTGTGCCTCTTTACCTGTTTATTTAAAAATTCAAATGACATATTCATAATATTTATATATCGTGGTCGCGGGTTCGATTCTTGGCCATTCCATTGAGGAGTGAGAGATGTGTATTTCTGGTGATAGAAGTTCACTCTCGACATAAAGCCGTTGGTCCCGTTGCTGAATAAGCACTGGTTCCATGCAACGTAAAAACACCATATAAACAAACACAAATAATATATATATATATATATATATATATATATATATATATATATATATATATATATATATATATATAATTATCCAATGTAGCACGAGGAACACGTATACTTGAGGAATATCCTTAAATTCACGGTGGAAAGGTAAGTGAAGGAGGGACTTGGAACAAGTATACTTTCGTAGCATATTCTACATTTTCAATTTCACACTGAATATAAAGGCTTGTCAACTTCTTTTATATTCAGAGTGAACTTGAAAATATTGTAGAATATACTACGAAAGTACTTGTTCCAAGGCCCTGTTTCACTCACCCTTCTACTGTGGATTTAACGTATAGATATATATATATATATATATATATATATATATATATATATATATATATATATATATATATATCTATATATATATATCAAATAGATATCCTGGGCTTTAGCATTTTCAACTCTTTCAGCTAGGCCAATGTCAAAAAAGCCTGATTTTGAAATTTAAGTAGTAGGTAACTCAAATAAATTTACCGTAACCACCCTGCACCTGATAAATAGATAAACTCCTGGCAGCTGCGCTGACGAAAATTTAATTAGATTCGATAAACGCTCAGACCTTTCATCCTTGGATAAGAAGATAAATCTTCCGCTAGGAAAGTAGCGAACCATTGAATTGAAATTCCAAGAAGGTTTTAGAAGGGCCATTATGCATCATTTATTTTTCGTTAGATATGAATATAACTTTTTGAAAGATAGACCATGTTGTAAAGATAGTCTTTTGGGATACGGGAAAGAAAACATTCTCTCTTCAAGGACACAAAGACGGGAGGTTGGAGTTCTCTTCAGTACGTGATTCTAATTAAAAGGAATGTTTTATAATGGGGGGGGGGGGGGGGGGGGGGGGGGGGGGGGGGGGGGGGGGGGGGGGGGGGGGGGGGGGGGGGGGGGGGGGGGGGGGGGGGGGGGGGGGGGGGGGTGGGGGGGGGGGGGGGGGGGAAGTTAGGGTACCGAGGGGTTGCGCTCAGCTTAGAGAATTCCAGAACATAGCGTGGTAAGAGTTCCATGAGAGTTTTCGAATGAGGCTCCGTTCTCTTGGGGATGTCTAATAGAAACCCTCCTCCTGAAATTCTAAAGCTGTATATGTATGTGAGAGGATGACTGACTCTTCGTGAGAGTCGAGCATCCTCACTGGACACTTTTTCACGTGAAAGGCGCAATTGTGGATGTCATTTTTAACTCGAGAAGTAAACAGTAAAAATGGCCCTGGTATTACGGTTGGCATGTGATTCAGCTGGAATGTAAGTTTCATTCGTATCTTTGCTGTTGCTACAGCATCAGCTATTAAATGATAAGAGGATATGTCATTAAAATTTCCATCTCATCTTGGCCCTTCTGTCCTTGCCATCGCCCTCGTCCACCCATCCACCCACCTTCCCTGCTCCTCCTCTTCCACATCCAAAAGTTTGAGACTGTTTTTTTGTGAAAGGATTGCTATTTTATTTTGAGACTGTGTTGTTGAAAAGAATTGCTATTTAATTTTGAGACTTTAGTGTGAATGAATTGCTTTTTAATTTTGAGACACTTTTGTGTGAAAGAATGGCTTTGTAATTTGAGACCATTTTGTGTGAAAGAATTGTTTTTAATTTTGAGACCATTTTGTGTAAAAGAATTGCTTTTTTAATTTTGAGACATTTCGTTGAAAGAATTGCTTTTTAATTTTGAGACCGTTTTGTGTGAAAGGATTGCTTCCATGTCATTCAAATATCCGTGAATATTAAATGTATTCCTTTATTCCATGGTTGGGATGAAAACTCAGATTTTTGACCCATGAATTCCAAGAAGTAAATTGGGTTCTCTTTTAGATCTCGCGAATATCTGTAAAGAAAACGGCCTTATTAATATTCTCCTGATCTCTCATTTTGTCCAACAAAAGCTGGTGAAACAGGTGGACGACTTCATTGTCATTCTTAGAACACGCTGCTATTGTATATTTTCAGGTATCGCCTGGTGACAGCAACTTCTCCTGAAAGACGAAAGTATTCATAGGCTCGGCAGAAAATTCTGCATCGATTGTTGCACAGTTACGAGCATCGGCTCGGACCTTTCCTCATGTGAAGCATTTTTGGTTACCGCTTCTTTTTATTTCGAATAGTTGCACTGAGGGCAATATATATATATAATATATTATAATATTAATCTATATATATATATATAATAATTATTAATTATATATATATAATAAATATTTATTGATATATATTTATATTTTAATTATTTATATTTATATTATAATATATATATATTTAATATTAATTTATATTATATATATTGCCCGCAGTGCAACTATTCGAAATAAAAAGAAGCGGAAAGCAGAGGGCACTAATAACCAAAAATGCTTCATAGATATAGATAGATATATTATATAAATATATATATACCTAGTATATATATATAACAGGGATATATATATTATATGTATGTTTTTATATATCCCATATATAGTATATAAACTATATAGCCTGCAGTGCAATTATTCGAAATAAAAATATAGGACATTTATATAAATATATATATATATATATATATATATATATATATATATATATATATATATATATCTGTGTGCGTATTATTGTAGCGTTCTTTTTTCATGAAATTCTGTATTCGGGTTGTACTAGCTGCATTAAATAAGAAAGTTTTGCAACAAGCATTAATCAGGGGTTACTGATCGTTGGAACAGTTTGTTGGCATTGATGGATTTGCACTTTCCATTGAATTTCCAGGATATTTCTGCATTTTAGCCATTTGAGTTAGTGATGGGTTTTTTTTCGTCTAAACAATATGAAATTTCAAAAATTGTATTTCCTTTTTTTTTTATGATGTTTGTTTTATATTAGGCTGGTTATAATTCTCGTCAGTTATCCACTATTATTCACGGGCCTTTTTCTGTGGAAGCCTGTTCAGCAAGTTAAAAATTACTTCAATAGAAATAATTGGTCAGTTAGATTTCATTGCCGTATTATAAAAATATCGTTAAAAGAAGCATCCAGGAATTCATCTCGGCGATCTATTTTTAAAATAAGAGCAATTTTACATTTCTGAATGTCGGCCTTTGCGCCTTTTTTGAAGTCCAGTGAGATCGTCCAGTGAGATCTTCCAGCGAGATCTTCCAGTGAGATCTTCCAGCGAGATCTTCCAGTGAGATCGCTCAGCGATAGAAAAGAAATTGCCGGAGATGCGAAAGAGACTGACCCCCAACAGTTTCCCCATTTTATTACTTTGGAGAAACGAGAATATGTGGCCTTTCGAAATTCTCTCCGGAGACTCAGATTTTTTTTTTTCTTTCTTTCTTTTTTAACTTCCAATCCTATCTGTCGGCGGCATCTATTTTTATGACGATGAAAGATGATGAATTCCGTTCGTCGCTTCCCGAGGAAGCGATCGGATGGAAATTGCGAGAAAACGAACGAGGAAAGAGGAAGAGAAAACGAACGAGGAAAGAGGAAGAGGAGACGCTGACATTGAAAGCGAGAATCGCCATATTTTATGCTCATCATCTCGGTGGAAATTAGACCTATTTATCTCCTTATGAATTTCCATTCGTTAATCTAATTTCCGGCTCTGGTGTTTCCCAAAGTAATATAGAATATGGGACCCTACATTCTTTGGCGTTCCTTCTGCCCAGTAGAACGCTTCTTTGCATAAGAGAGCTACCTATCCAAGTCTTGTCAGTGTCAGGATTAAATTCTTTCCGTTTTCCCTAAAATTAACTTATTTTCATTTAGGTTTTTTGTTACATATATGTAATGTTGTAAGTGTTAACATTTTTCTGTCTATCAGTTATATGAAGTGCGTGTCTGTGGGTTGCATGTCCTCATACTCGGGAGAGAGAGAGAGAAAAACATGACTTGTTCTTTCAAATGAACAATGAAAGTACGGGCATTATTGCTTTAGGCGGAGTATTAACAGATTATAATCGTTAATGTCAAACATATTCCTAAGATTTCTTTACTGCATTTTCCATTTTAATTTCTACAGCCTCGTCCCTGAAGTCTACTACCTATTGACTCTCCTCCTCCTCCTCCTCCCAGCTCCAGTTCTTTCATTCCTGTCTCTGAATTGGAATTAACCCGCTCCCAGTTTTGTGGTGCCTTTCCTCTTTGATTCACTGCATTCCATTTTGAAATAGTTTGCCGAAACAAATATGATCAGTCTGGCCTCGATGATGAAGCTGGCTAATCATGTCCTGCGTTATTTGTCAGTTGCAAACCAGGGCTGAGCGAATGTGATTTAAATTCGCGTCCTATAATTCCGTCTAACTCTGAACCGCTCTCAAGCTGTAACGGAGCCTTTCTTTCCTTCAGCCGTCAGGGTTTAATGCATTTAATTTATCTCTGAATCATTTAGCAGAAGAAAGAAAAAAGAAATTAGTAGCCGAGAGAATTAGGATTCGTCAGTGGAAAACTTGTTTTAGAGACGTAAAGAGAAGCATAAGATTAATCTCACGGTAATTAGTGACCATTATTGTAATTACATTCGCGAAACCAGAAAAGAAATGTTTAACGTGTTGCTCATTATGATCAGCGGTAGTGAATATTACGGCGAATACGACCTTAATTACTTTTCAGATTTACTGAGACATTGGTATTCTTTGCTTCACGAAATGCGAGGGGGTAAAAAGAATCCCTCCTTTGTTTTGTTGGAAATGATTATTCGTATATTTGACCTTATCGGGAGATCTTGAAAGGAAAAACACGTTTGTGTGAATTTCTTGGGGGTGTTATCATTAAATTACCGTGGAATGAAAGTGTACAGTCGTTCAAATAAGTAACTGCGGTAATTAGAAAAAGTGTTATGGAAACTAAGGATAGTTCCAATGCCTCACACATATGCCATGCTAAGGAATATCCTAGATTTATATTGTCATAACTGTATTGGCAGATAGAGGAAAACACGGCACCTTGCAATGAGTACAGATCAACTCAGTTGCAATATATACTTTAGGGTGGAAGGTTTTTTTCTGGATAATAACTGTATAGGTTTGTGCCATTTTATAATTATTTTAGCCAGATTTCTGAGGTTTTTCGTGGTTAATAATTATCTAGGATCATGCCTTTTGATGATTATTCTACCCAGATTTCTGAAGTTTTTCGTGGGTAATAATTGTCTAGGACCATGCCTTTGTATAGTTATTTTACCCAGATTTCTGAGTTGTTCTCATGGGGTTTTGTTTCTCAGTCTAGTGTAAAGTCTGAGAAAAAGACTATCTGTAGCTTTATTCCTGTCTTACCTCATGATTTTAGGATGATAAAACGAGTATCTGGTATTCGACTTCATTTTTCATAATCTAAAATCCTTTGTTTTTGTTTCACGATTAGCTCGCCAAATAGATTTCACGGAAACGGTTCCACTGGTTTAATCGTAATTCTGCTGACCGACAACAGGCTTCCAGGAAATTGTCTCATTCTTTTCAATAAACATTGAATGTTAATGGCATCTGTCGATCTTAGACAGTGATCAAGAAGCCGATAAAATCAAATTACCTCTATTATTCTGGCATTTTCTACTTCAATTAAGGATCGTATTTTTCTGCAGCTGTCTATTTCGTTGAGTTATATGCATCGTCGGCAAGTTCCCTTCAGGGTATAATCTGCAACGCATCGGCGCCCCTGGCGTGCCACCTCGGTAGCCGCGAGTTCGATTCTCGGGCATTCCATTGAGGGGTCAGAGATGTGTATTTCTGGCGATAGAAGTTCACTCTCGACATGGTTCGGAAGTCATGTAAAGCTTTTGGCCCCGTTGCTGAATAACCACTGGTTCCATGCAACGTAAAAACCCCATACAAACAAACAAACAAACAAACGAGCATCGGCGCCCCAAGAATTCTCTCAGTCTCTCTCTCTCAGTAAGAGAGAATAGTGGAGAGATTCGATCATCTCTTATTTTCGTGGATTTGAGTAACTGAGGAGCGGAGCTTCCTGCTGATACGTTATTTAATTACGTTTCTCCAGAACTGACAGTTTGATATTACGAAGGTTATCGAAAAACCATTAGCCATCAATGAAAGGGATGGGCTGCATGCTTTAATTAATGCTTTGAAATTTGAAATGATTAATTAAACTTGGGTTCGCAATATTTATGAAACTTTGAACTTCAGTTATGAAAGATAAAATAAAATTAAAAATTTTTTTTATGAAATTCTTGCAAGAATAGTTTTGCCCTCCGCGGTCGAAGTCTGCAGTTTTGCCCTCCGCGGTAGCAGTCTGCAGTTTTGTAGCAGTCTTCTGTTTTAACCGTAAATGCTTTGGAATTTTGTTCATGATTTTCTTTGTTTATGTCTTCTATTTGTACTTATATATAATTTATAGTATTTTGTTCATTTTTTTTTTTCCCATCCCCAAGGCGCTTGTACTAGGCTAAATACGGAGGCCATTTACCGCTTAACAAGTAAATTACCGACCAGAGGGGCGCGGTAGTAGTCTTCAGTTGTAAAGCCTGGGAAAACAATCGATCTGGGCATGGGTTAACTACATTAACCTTGCAATCTCAACCCTATGCACTCTATGTACCCAAGTTGTGGCATTTTGATTTATTGCTCTTTACATCAGACCAAGAAACGTTGCTAGGAACCTTGATGTTGTAATTAACATTTCCTCAGGAGGTAAAGTAGACTTCCTCATTACTGTATCTTCGTAAGGTGCTATCTTCACAGTTAATGTTTTGGGATGAGGATGAGAACTCACGCTCTCTCCTACCTGACACCGACCAACTACGATTGATCAATTACTGGGTATTGGCTCGGTGTTTTTAGAGGCACAGTTGGAATTAGCAGCATTTCCAAGTATTGCTTGTAGCCTTAGAATCGAATTTGGTTCCTTTCACTAGAACAACAAGAGTTATAGCTTAAAGACTTGCGAGGCTCCTTCTCACACGCATGCGCACATTTACACACGTACTTATAAGCTCAGAAACCCACACCTATATATTTTATATATATATTGCTTATATATTTCTATAGAAGTTTTGGGGATTGCAAGGGAACAGAACTTTGCATAGACGTGTAGAGACATACTTATGTAGACATGGATATCGTTGAACTTATACGCTCAGAAACGCGCACACATATTTATTTTTCATTTATACATTGTTTATATATTTCTATGGAAGTTTTGGTAAATGCAAGGTAAAAGAATTGCATCGACGTGCAGAGACATACTTAAGTTAGATATGGATATCGTTGAACTTGGTTTTAATACATACATTCAGGTCAACATATTGACAAAGTGTTAATTGTTTGCAAAGTGGAAAGAGCATCGAAGAGCTTGCAGCATCCATCAATTATTCAGATTGCGAAGCCCGGGAAATTTAAGATGATATGCTCAAGTAAGGTTCGAGCAGCGCTTCATAAATCACTCCTAAGATAACTGTATTGAGGCGTAGTGTTACGAATTTTGATTTTTTTTTTCATGTAGCGAATTCTTATTGGTATTAATATTATTAGAATAATCTCCGTTTCAACGACGTTAAATTTTTTCAATCTTCCTAATGGTCATCTCTGGTTGTTGCAATCATATATAACAGTTCCGATTCTTGTGGGCTGGAAAATAAACTGTGTTCAGTTTTATATAGTGAACTTGACGTTGCGGGTGTGTTACCTCTATCATCTGCATGTAAAGTTTGATATTCACCTAAGTGAAAAATTGTTTTCTTGGTGTCATTTTTACCGCCAGAATTCCAGCATTCAGCTTCAGGTGCGTAAACATCACTATGACCTGGGTACAAACCACGAACTCTTCCCGGCACAACCTCTTTGAAGCTGAGCATAAATGCATAAATATGATCACCTTTCGGTCACCATTAATGGCTCAGTATTTCGCAAGGAGTGAAAAATTGTGGGGGGGGGGGGGGGGGGGGGGGGGGGGGGGGGGGGGGCGGTCACAGGATTGCCAGCCGGGGGCTGTATTTCCGAAATGGTTTTGTAATAGATTGAACTGTCTTCTTCTGCCAGATTTTCGATAAAGTTATAGTAAAGGTATTTTGTCCTTTTTGTTTAGGGGGTGGAGTTGAGAATAACGTGAGCAGTTACACACGATACTTCATATTTTACGGAAACAGTCATGTAATTAATAAAAAATCAAGCTAAGACTTTTGAAAAGTTATTTTCATGTTCTAATCGCAGGTTCATAATGAAAATTTTTCATACCGAAAGGGATGGATTTTTTATGGCAGCCGTGTAGGCTTTATAACAGTAGTTGAATATCTTTCAGTTAGATAAAGATTACACGTAAAACGTATCGTTACAACATAAAACAGTTTTTTCTGTTGCATACTACATATTCTCTGAGAAATAATAAATCGTAGTGATGTTTATCCTTCCCTTTCGTTCTTCCCTACTCGCTAAGATTATTTAATTGCTGTTGTTTCGTATCGAATAGCCTCCTATGCTGTACCATTCCCAGGAATTAACTTCCGTTACACTCCGTTTCCTGGGATCTGCCGACGTTCTTCGGCAACGATGCAGTCTCTAGGGCCACCACCAATAACGTGCAAGGTATTGGCTTCCGAATACAGTAAAAAAAATTAACGACGAAAGTTTCCACTTCCACGACCCCAAGGCTCTAATAAAAGTAGACCAGATTGACACTACTGCCACCACAGCCACTAATGTGAATATATTATATAGTATATATTATATATATATACTATATATATATCTATAATATATATATATATATATATATATATATATGTATGTATGTATTGTATGTATGTATGTAATGTAATGTATGTATATATATACTATATTATATATATATATATATATCTATTATATATATTATATATATATATTATAATAATATATATAATATATATAATATATAATAATAGAGTAATGTATTATGTATGTAATATGTATATATAAATATATATATGTATGTATGTATGTTGTATGTATGTATGGTATGTATGTAGTATGTATGTATGTATGTATGATATGTATGTATGTATGGTATGTATGTATATATATATATATATAGGATATATAATATATATATATATAATATATTATATATATATATATATATATATATATATATATATATATAATTAAGCGTACGAATCGTTTTATACATGGGATTTTTACGCTTTCTTTCTTTTTGCACCTGACGTTGCGAAGGTCTTTAACGTGAATGCCTCATTTTGGTATCAAATCGCTTTCCTTCTCGTTTTTCTTCCGGCGGATTCACGGCCAAATTTGCTCTCTCGTACGTGTGCATGCTCTCTTTCTCGAGATCTCCTCTATAGAACCCGAAAGTATTCTCTTGTTACCATACGACTGAATGCCCCCTTTTTTCTTACCTGTGTATTTATTTAACTCTTTTTAGCCTACCCACGGTCTGGACAGTGAGCACGCCGTTAATTCTGCTATGCTGAACTAAACGTTTTATATTCTCTGTATGACTATAACGTATTTACCTTAATCTAGCCTATGTGTGCAAAAAAATTTCATTTCACCCATGACTGAAAGGCGTGTAACTTGGTGAAATTCGATATTTCGCATAAGAAATTGGAAGGAAAAGTAACCTCGGTTTTTTTTCCATCTGTCCATCCGCCTGTGGTGTTTGCGCATGGTAACACTGCGTCCCGGGCTTTAGATAATTACATTCAGCTTACATTCAACAATAATAACAATATCCTATTTCGAATATTAACGGTGTAAATCGCATACAGTACATTATCAAAACACTTTTCAGTTGCAAATGTACACCCAAATATCCTTTTATTTACCTAAAACTTACACATAGCAAGCCTATCTAAAGCTAAAGACGCAGTGTTACCATACGCAAACACCACAGGCGGGTGGACAGATGGAAAAAAACAGTAGTTACCTCACATTGCCTAGGTAGCAAAAGAAAAAAAAAAGCCCGAGTTAGCCTACTACCATTGATATACAGTCATAAATGTCATAAATTTTAAATTTCATTATTGGTATTAGCCTTTTTAACGGATGCCTCTTTTATAGCACTTCTGCAAACCAAGAATGCTCGCAACTACCGAGAACAGACTAGACCCATATGCTACCAAAACGCTAACAAACTAAAGGTCGCTCACTGATGAGGCTTATTCGTAATATATGAGTAACTTTTCCGTAATAATAAACACAGTCCACTGGTTTCATATTCAATTAAGCAACAATGAACATTGCAATAAAACAGGCTATACCCAGTACTACCAATACAACACTTGAGAATTGCTGTATCATCGGTTACGTCTATTAAAGCTTAGCTTTTCTCTATATGCCTTTTCTACTTGTTTGCAGTTCTGCCTTGTATGTCGTTTTCAGTTGTCTGCGGTTCTACATAATCCCACTTTTCGTGCAAAACAGTCTCACTTGTAAGTTTGTAAAAGTAACGTGTTAAGTAAGACACCATTCAAATCAAAACATATAAGGCAGCGAGGCACTACGTACACTTCAGTAACTTTAACCAATATAAGATCTTAATTCTGGTTTATGCTAACGCTAAAAATATATTATCATAAGTCTGCTAACAGGGTTTCTGTACAAAGTTTGTGCAGTAACACAAAAACTGCAAAATATTATTGTGTTATTTTATTTAAATGCCTGCAAATAAACAAAACTATCTCACTTTATTTGACCAATCAGGTAGACGAACCCGAAAACAAAAACCGCTCAGCTGTTTAATTCGTCGGTCGCTTGATACACATCCTTAGCGGTCCCTACTAACGTTAATGTGTATTTTTGTGAGTGTGTGAGACTGTGAGTTGAATTCAGTCATTATTCGTTGACTGTTCATATACACCATTATTATGTCAAAAATAGTAAGTGCTCGCAGCCTCGCACGTTGTTCTAGATTAACTAGCCTACTCAGTATGGTTTGGGGCTCTTCTCATCAGGACCTCTTAAAACCACTATTGGTTGGTTGTTGTTGTTTGAGATTAAGCTGACCTTATGCCAGCACGGGCTCTTTCTCCCAGAGCAGCCCATAGGTCATATTGAATGTTGAGAATGTGAGTTGTTTAGGATATAAAACTTTATTGGTGATACATGAATATGACGTGGTGAAGGTGACATACCTATTGGTCGGTTGGGTTAGATAAGTCATTCTTAGGTCGCCCCTCCTCCCGAGATATGATGATATTTAAAAGGAATGCGAGACGGCGACATAGCGACCACCGATCCCGGAATGCGGCCACCTTCCCGAAAAAGTACTTCAATTCGCTGCCATGAGCATCAGTCAATGGCCCATCCTACAAGCCCACCTATAACCTCTACGTTCCTCTCAAATTAAGTGTTATTATCTGTGACCGATGGCGGAAAGCTGAAATAGACGAGTTAGGGATAGGCCTAGTCAGGACCTGAGTGGTGACAGTGTTCACAAACCCCACATCACTTGCTGCTCGTTCCCCGTTGCTTGATCATTTTTCGATATGATGTGGTTCGGATCCCACAATAAGCTGTAGGTCCCGTTGCTAGGTGACCAATTGGTTCCTAGCAACGTAAAAATATCTAATCCTTCGGGCCAGCCCTAGGAGAGCTGTTAATCAGCTCAGTGGTCTGGTGAAACTAAGATATACTTAACTTTTTCCCCGTTGCTTGAAGTACTGAACAAGCTTTTTGTTTCCAAAATGTTAAATGGCAAAAAGTTGTATGAATTACTGAAAGCATAACAGCTGAGCAAAATTAATAACAGTGCAGGATAGATGGATTAGCTTTATAATGATAGTAACGAGATTTATTTTTTCTTTTACGCAAGCTGTAGAATTCATTCTTATTTTGCACTAGAGTACCAGTGACAAGACTTCCGCCTTGGCATTGGGAAAAACAAACAAAACGTTATGTATACTAGTAATACCATTTGATGCTCCCAGAAGTGCAGTTTGCTTGCTTTAGCATTTGAATGTACCGTCCAGTATTATTTCGGTTAATTCTGTCATTTCAATGTCTCCTGGGCAATTAGCTTGTCCATGATGCAACTGAGATATGTTTGTTCGTCATTATACCTGTTTGAATTGCTTGCGGAATATGAGACACCGGGTACATAGGACAATACTGTAGACCTTTGGTAGCAGTAGCAACCGGATTCCAGACTTTTTACTCTAAATGCCTTTGGATCTGAGATTGAAACGGACTTCATTCATAATAAGGGATTGCGAAAACTTTGTGCCATAAGTCATTTGTAGCTTTCATCTTATTTCTTAGTTTTTTAACTTTATTTTTTGTATATAGATTATTCCTAGATTAGATTTTAGCCTATGTCATACCTTTATTCATGGAAATTGCACCTAGTAGGAAAGCACTTGACCAAATCCTTTTGAAATCCGTGTCTCTCATCCACGATTATAGAATGATGTTGCCGTAACGAATGCGATGTGATACAGCTATTGAATTGGCCTTTCACGATTGCATTGTTGAGTCTGAATAGCTG